>NC_090336.1:37602270-37903363 GCF_035084215.1 Heptranchias perlo
AAATTTATATAGCTGAAACGATTTGCTGAAGATTGCAGAGAGATTCCTTGAGAGGTCAAGTTGCAGTTCATGCTTCATAATGCAGTATTTGTAATTCAGCTGTCGGAGTGCATGCTGAACCAGTGAAGGACTAAGACATAATCATAGAATGGTTACAGCACAGGAGGTGGTCATTCGGCCCATCGAGCCTGTGCTGGCTCTTTGTAAGAGAAATCCAGTTCGTCCCATTCCCCCCGCTCTTTCCCCGTAGCCCTGCAAGTTTTATCCCTTCAAGCATTTATCTGATTCCTTCTTGAAAGCCACGATTGAATCTGCTTCCACCACACTTTTAGGCAGCGTATTCCAGATCATAACTACTCGCTGAGTAAAAAAGTTTCTCCTCACGTTGCCTTTTCTTCTTCTGCCATGCACCTTAAATCCGCTGGTTCTCGACCCTTCCACCAATGGGAACAGTTTTTCTTTATTTACTTTATCTAAACCCTTCATGATTTTGAACACCTCCATCAAATCTACTCTTAACCTTCTGAGAACAACCCCAGCTTCTTCAGTCTATCCACACAACAGAAGTCCCTCATCCCTGGAACCATTCTAGTAAACCTTTTCTGCACCCTCTCTAAGGCCTTCGTATCCTTCCTAATGTGCGGTTCCCAGAATTGGGCACAATACTCCAGTTGTGGCCGAACCAGTGTTTTATAAAGATTCAACATAACTTCCTTGCTTTTGTACTCTATGCCTCTATTTATAAAGCCCAGGATCCCGTATGCTTTTTTAACCCCTTTCTCAACCTGTTCTGCCACCTTCAACGATTTGTGCACATATACCCCCAGGTCTCTCTGTTCCTGCATCCCCTTCAGTATTGTACCGTTTAGTTTATTTGGCTCTCCTCATTCTTCCTGCCAAAATGTATCACTTTGCACTTCTCTGCGTTAAATTTCATCTGCCATGTGTCCGTCCATTCCACCTGACCATGTCCTCTTGAAGTCTATTACTATCCTCCTCACAGTTTACTACATTTCCAAGTTTTGCATCATCTGCAAATTTAAAAAATTTGTGCCCTATATATTAATGACTTGAACGCATATCAAAAAAAAGCTGTGGTACCGACCCCTAGGGAACACCACTGTATACCTTCCTCCAGTCCGAAAAACAGTTTGCCACTACTCTGTTACCCATCACTTAGCCAATTTCGTATCTATGCTGCCACTGCCCCTTTTATTCCATAGGCTTGTCAGCAAAATTGAAGCCCATTATGTGGCACTTTTTCAAATGCCTTTTGAAAGTCCATATACACAACGTCAACCGCACTGCAGTCATCAAAAAATCAGTCAAGTTAGTTAAACGCGATTTGCCTTTAACAAATCCATGCTCGCTTTCCTTTATTAATCCACACTTGTCCAAATTACTTAATTTTGTTCCGGATTATCTTTTCTAAAAGCTTCCCCACCACATGTACAACCTAAAAATTGTGTGGGTGCCCACAGAACACGACAATCAGATCTATTTTCAGTCGAAACTGGAAAGTAACTCATTGCTGGCTGGCTTGCAAACAGAGTTTTCAAGGCCAGCTCATGACTCTCTGGGTTGGGAGATAATGCTCAGTAGGGTTACCATATAGTGGCTTTTTAAATAAAAAAAACAGACAAGCACGTGAGCATTGGTATGCTGTCCCACAGAGTTTCATAGCATGAGGCTTTATGCACACAGTACGCTCCTGATGCGACCAAGAAATAACACTGACCAAGGATTAACTGCTTCACAAGCCGGGGTGGCGGGGGGGGGGGGGGGGGGCACGGCGATGGTTTCAGGGGCAGGTTGGTTTCAATTACACCTCATTGCAGCTAATGGACACCGTGGCTTTTTAAAGATCTTTATAGTTAAAGAAATAATTTTTTGTGCCAGGTCGAAGTTTTTAATTTCTGAAAATGCTTGATTCGGAATTCTAACATTTCAGATAATCAATAATAGTCATAGAAAATGCAATATTGAATATAGAGCCTACAGTGTTAAAGATCAGCATCTGACCATTTGAAAGTTAGATTCATAAGAGATTCATATTAGCTAACTTGGTGAAAAAGTAAATTGGTTAATTGTTTTTTTCCTCCATTTCGAGTTCAGGCCTAAGTAATGTAAACATTGCTAATTTTTTTGTTTGGTATTTGGCAGGTAATAGAAAATCTAAGAGTTAGGTGCAAAAATGTTTTTGTTATGCAGACTCATGTTCATCGGGAACTAAGCAAACGGTCAAAACTTTCAACTTTGAGTATGGTTTTCAGAGAGAGGAAGTCTTATACTAACTGAACTGTCCGAACTGGATGCGAATCCAGGTCTCAGAGGACTGTGTTCCAAAGAGTGCTCCGCCCAATCCTGCCACATCATACATTTTAGGTTTCCTAAACTTATAAATTTATCTTACTGGATCCTCCCGATAAAAGAAAAGTGGAAAATGGGGGATGTTCAGAGAACAAATAATCTCACAAAATTTCCATAATTTCTGCATCCAAGTAAAACTGGGAATTTAAATAAGAAAACTCAGTAGCCCAGTGACTCGCTGGAGTGGGACTGTTGCCAGTAATCAACTGCAGATTATTTTTCAATAAATCCGCACTAATGATATCACAGTCCTTGTCTACACATTATTATCATTAAGGACATGAAGCACATTAACAGCTGGCAGGATTAATCACAGCCACTATCTGACCAAGACTCCTATAAAAAGTTGGAACAGTATATATTAAAAACAGACACAGAGTGATTAAAAGGCCATCAACTAATCTGCTCCTAAACCTCTCGCAGTTAAGGGAATCACCAGAATGCCTTAATTGAATAACAGCCTTGGAATAACGGGTACTCCCACATATCCGTTCAATTTAATTTTAAAATTAAATGTAAAAGTTGTATTCATAATAATGCCAAATCCAGTAATATATTTTAAAATTATGACTGGATTATGGTTCTAAATTCATGGGAACGAGATAGATCTCTATACAAACCAATGATAAGGAGCTGGAAAATTTTAAATGCAGTAGCTTGACAATCAAATCTCATTAGAAATACTAATCTTCACCTTTGGGCATTTTCTTTTTATACTCTGCTCTCTATGCTAAGCATAGCCTAGAAATTACTGTTGCAGATATTAGCAGAGAAACACTACACATTTGTACGATATTCTTCTGCTATTTTGGCAGAAGAAGTTTTACCATTTAAAGTAAATGGTAACGCCTGTTAAAATAGTGGACAAACAAATGCATGAAGCATTCATTAGCCAATACTGAAGAGAGATTTATATTTAGGAATGTTTATGTTGCATAATAAATCAGGGCTTTGTAGCTTTTTGGGCCACTCAATGTAAATCTTCCCAGCATTAGCATTGTTCCATATCTCCCTATATTGAGTACTTATCCTTACAACACAGCCTCATTCTTTTTTTTGTGTACGTTTCATGCTGGATTAAAGGATGGAGCACCAATTAAAGTTTTGTGCTGTGCCTTGGGTTTTAATAGTTAAAGGACCTTTTACGAGCAGAAAATCTGACGGAACATAGACAACAACCATTTGTAGGCAAATCTACATAAATGGAAGCACGAGCCAACAATGACAGTTTGAGATCTTGCATTGTACCACTTCTGCTCACCTCAAGCAACAAATACAAGGTTACCCCACCCCTGCCATAAAATGTGCAAAAACTATTTTTTGGATTGAAGGGATTAGCTTTCACAAATATCACAACAACAGCACCTTTAACATAGTAAAACGCCCCAAGGCGCTTCACAGGAGCTTTATCAAACAAAATTTGACACGAGCCACACAAGGCAATATTAGGACAGCTGGCCAAAAGCTAGGTCTAAGAGATAGGTTTTAAGGGGAAATCTTAAAAAGGAGGGGAGAGGGATAGAGAGATTTAGGGAGGGAATTCCAGAGGCCTTGGCAGCTGGAGGCACGACCGCCAATGGTGGAGCGATTAAAATCAGGGATGCGCAAGAGGCCAGAATTGGAGGAGCGCAGAGCTCTCGGAGGGTTGTAGGGCTGGAGGAGGTTAGAGGGATTTGAAAACAAGGCGTTGTCGGGCCAGTGAACCAATGTAAGTCAGCGAGCACAGGGGTGATGGTTGAACGGGGCTTGGTGCGAGTTTTGGATGAGCTCAAGCTTACGTAGGGTGAAAGGTGGGAGGCTGGTCAGGAGAGCATTGGAATTGTAGAGCCTAGACGTAGCAAAGGCACGGATGAGGGTTTCATCAGCAAACGAGCTGAGGCGGAGCGGAGACGGGCAATGTTAAAACAAGAGAGAGAGTCTAACCACCTCCCTTTGACATTTAACAACATTACCATCGCCGAATCCCCCACCATCAACATCCTGGGGGTCACCATTGACCAGAAGCTTAACTGGACCAGCCATATAAATACTGTGGCTGCAAGAGCAGGTCAGAGGCTGGGTATTCTGCGGCAAGGGACTCACCTCCTGACTCCCTAAAACCTTTCCACCATTTACAAGGCATAAGTCAGGAGTGTGATGGAATACTCTCCACTTGCCTGGATGAGTGCAGCTCCAACAACACTCATGAAGCTCGATACCATCCAGGACAAAGCAGCCCGCTTGATTGGCAATCCATCCACCACCCTAAACATTCACTCCCTTCACCACCGACGCAACGCGGCTGCAGAGTGTACCATCCACAGGATGCACTGCAGCAACTCGCCAAGGCTTCTTCAACAGCACTTCCCAATCCCGCCACCTCTACCGCCTAGAAGGACAAGGGCAGCAGGCACATGGGAACAACACCACCTGCATGTTCCCCTCCAAGTCACACATCACCCCGACTTGGAAATATAATCGCCATTCCTTCATCGTCGCTGGGTCAAAATCCTGGAACTCTCTACCTACCTATAGGAGAACTTTCAACACACGGACGCAGTGGTTCAAGGCGGCGGCTCACCACCACCTTCTCAAGGGCAATTAGGGATGGGCTATAAATGCTGACCTTGCCAGCGACGCCCACATCCCATGAACGAATAAAAAGAAAAAAAGGTGGAAGTAGGCAGCCTTGATGAAGGAGTGGACATGGGGTCGGAAGCTCAGCTTTGATCCCATATCCCCTCCACCATTAAAATTACTTCATTTTACACAGACACACACTCATAACTCTTGCATGTGCAGTTCCTCCCCTAAGAAAGCTAGACATGCCCATGGGTTTTGTTCAGCTGACCAGAGCTTCAATTTTCTCTCCGTTCGGCTGGGAAATGTGCATAGCCTTTGCACAGAATCTTCTCGGTATCAGAGCTCAAATTAGGAACTCTGTACACATGAAAAACTATAGTGTCAACCCAGGTCCACCAACCACCACCTGGTCAAATTTAACACCCTCATTTTATTATATATTTATCTCTCTCACACACAAAACTCAACACTAAAACTCAACACTAAAATGCTACATGCACAACATAAATGATTTATGCAAAGTACATGAACAACTCGCTACCAATCTCTGCATTCAGTGAAAGAAGCAATTCAATACCCTGCAGCGTAAACAGTTGAAGTACAGAAAAATTAAAAATAAATTGATCCAGTTGGCCAGCCAACCCATTCACATTAATTATCTGTATTCTTTAATCAAAAGCGGCAGTGCAGGAGCTCTTAAAAAGGACTCCACTACTGCAGTCCAAGAATAGATTTCAAATTTCAAATCAACTCTCATTTATGTACTATTGTATTCATGTGCTTAATGTTGGAACTGGCTTATCCCTGATTAAACAGCACATTATTTGACTATCTAAATTTCAGCATTAAGCACACTGGAACATTCATCAAGCCACAATAACACTTATAAAATTTACCAATTTTTTTTGTTCATACTGCTCTAAGAGTACAAGTTTCATCTTGATTAGAATTCTAAATGTGTAGATTTATAATTAATATCAACATGCTAGAATAAGCATCCCTAAAATACACGTTGCGATAACCTTCATAACACAAAATATAAGCTGGATGAAGGCTGCCCTTCAGCCCTTCCAGCACACCATCCCTACAATCTACCCTTTGCAGCTTTAATGCCCAACTGAACAGGCAGACAGGACCTCAGTATAACTTTTCATTCAATTGGCAGCACATCTGAAAATGCACAGGTGTGTCAGCCTAGATTATGCACTTTCATATTGGCTCGGGCCCATAACCTTCTCACCCAGAGATGAGTGCTACAAACTGAGCCAAGCTGACACTCCATTTCTTTCTGTTATGTATGTGTATAAATGCTCCTTAAGCAAATTCTTTAGAGAATTTGAATCCCCCTTGCTCAAAAAAAATATGCTGACTTCAGCAAGCATGCAAAGTAACAGAGTAAATCAGTTGCTAGAATGATCATATTAATAAATGGGGCAAATGAAAATATGATCACACAGATGGTTACCAATTTTTCCAAATTCTTTTTATTTAGATTTTTTGTTAAATACATGCAATTTATGCCACTGTGCAATTTATTACAGGGTATTTACAGAGGTTTACATTGGGCCTTAGAGGGATATATTGATAAACTGTGCACACATTGGGATCAGTGCGCTATTGGGGGTGGGGGTGGGGGTGGGGGTGGGGGTGGGGGAGAAGGAAGAAGAGATCAGGCTAATTTGGTGGTAGTCCCTAGAAATTGGCTAATTTTGGGACACCAAATGTCCTTTAGATTGCGCTTGGTCATGTGGGCTTAACCAGGAATGGGCTCCAGAATACCTGATATTTTTTCAGTTCCAGGTGGAGTCCATAACTCACTCTCACTGATATTTGTCTCACACTTATCACCCATATGCTTGCGGGTCTCTGCCACCATGTTCTTGCAGCTGGAAGTGACAGTTGCATTAGCCTGCGTGTTGCAGGTGGGGTCTGCTCCCCAGTGGCTAAGCCTAGCAGGCAGGGGCTCTGATCAGTAATAACTGTAAGGCCTGTCAATCATTCTTTAGCCTCCCAAATTGCTGCACAGGAAGGGTGAATGAGGAGTAGGACCACAACATGTGCAGCATTGCACCCCACTGGCTGTAACTCCTCCAGCAGTCATCTCCTCTCCCAGCAGCGGAGGTGGAATTTATGGACCAGGTGTGGAGTGCAGTAAGCCCAATGTATCATCTTAAGCCAGCCCTTGCACATTTTGCTGCAAGTAGTAGTTGCTTGTTGTTCTTCTGTTATCCGGTAACACAGTTCAGTTCCAAGAGGTCAGTTCACATTGAAGTATTTGTTTGAGTGTAGTTGGGGCTTGGAGAAGATGTTCCATTCAGAGGTTGTGGAACAGGCCATATTGGGTGAGACAGAACTTGTTGGTCAGCTACTGAGGGGGCATAACATGACATTTGTTGAGAGAATGACCCAGTCTGGCAACGCCTTTGTCCTGCAAAGTTTGGAAGCCTCCTCCCGGAATCAAACATATCTGGAAGTTCCCCACTGTGCCAGTTTGGGGAAAGGGCCAATAGGCTCTAAAGGATTTCCAGAGACATGCCGACCTAGACCAACAGGAGAGCAATGAGCAAGCCCTGATACAAGCCAGAGGTGAACTCCACAACCTGTTAGTGGGAGCAGAAAACTCATCTGACACAAGGCCTAAATATTATAAGCAGGGAGACAAACTGGGAAAACTCCCATCATACATCCCACAACAACAAGTGCAGATCAGAAGTCACATCAATTAGGACAGCAGAGGGAAAACTAACTCTGACCTCAATGAACTCAACAAGGAATCTGCAGACTTTTATTCTTCGCTATACACCAGAGTCCTGAACGTCCCACAAGAAACATTGCACCACCTTGCCAACCTCCCATTTCTTATGTTCTTACCCTATCTCACAGCTCAATCACCAGACTACCAAGTCTCAGTTAAAGAGGTTAGAGCAGCAATGTGAAGCCTCAAATCCAGGAAAGCCCTTAGACTTATTGACTACCCAACTGTGTTCTACGAGGCCCATTCCCTGAACTGACACGTTATAAATAAAAAAGTTCTTCGGTGATGCTTCAGCGAGACAGTGATGAGATGAGCACTCCCAAACACACACAAGGCAGCCTCAATCAAATTAACACACAAAAAAGACAAAGACCCCACCCTCTTCTTCCTAAAGATCTATACCCCCGCAACACTGATTACAAAATATTAGCCAAGATCTTGGCTACAAAATTCAGTTGTCCTTGATCTAATCCAATGCTGACCAAACTTTATATATGAGGCTGCCACTCGGGACAACACCAGACATTTGTTCAACGATGCACATCATTGTAACCGCACAATTCTGGGAGTGAGATAACAACAACTTGCATTCATATTGCACCTTTAACGTGGTAATACATCCCAAGGCGCTTCACAGGAGCGGTTATCAAATAAAATTTGACACCAAGCCACATAAGGGGATATTAGGATAGGTGACCAAAAACTTGGTCAAAAAGGTAGGTTTTAAAGAAGCGTCTTAAAGGAAGAGCAAGAGGGAGAGAGGCAGAGAGGCTAAGAGAGGGCATTCCAGAGCTTAGGGCCTTACCAGCTGAAGGCATGGCCGCCAATGGTGGAGTGATTAAAATCGAGGATGCGCAAAGAGGCAAGAATTGGAGGAGCGCAGAGATCTTGGAGGGTTGTAGGGCTGGAGGAAGTTACAGAGATAGGGAGGGATGAGGCTATGGAGGGATTTGAAAACAAGGATGAGAATTTAAAAATCAAGGCTTTCCCGAGCCGAGAGCCAACGTAGGTCAGCGAGCACATGGGTGATGGAACTTGGTGCGAGTCAGGGTAAGGGCAGCAGGGTTTTGGATGAGCTCAAGTTTATGGAGGGTGGGAGTTGGGAGACCGGCCAGGAGAGCATTGGAAGATTCAAGACTAGAGGTAACAAATTGTAAACAATTTTACAACACCAAGTTATAGTCCAGCAATTTTATTTTAAATTCACAAGCTTTCGGAGGCTTCCTCCTTCCTCAGGTGAACGTTTGTTGGACAAACGTTCACCTGAGGAAGGAGGAAGCCTCCGAAAGCTTGTGAATTTAAAATAAAATTGCTGGACTATAACTTGGTGTTGTAAAATTGTTTACAATTGTCAACCCCAGTCCATCACCGGCATCTCCACATCAGAGGTAACAAAGGCATGGATGATAGTTTCAGCAGATGAACTGAGGCAAGGGCGGCGACGGATGATGTTACGGAGGTTGAAGTAGGTGGTTTTGGTGATGGAGCGGACATGTGGTCGGAAGCTCATCTCAGGGTCAAATGGGAAGCCAAGGTTACGAGCGATCTGGTTCAGCCTCAGACGGTGGCCAGGAAGAGGGATGGAGTCAGTGGCTAGGGAACAGAGTTTGTGGCGGGGACCGAAGACATTGACTTCGGTCTTCCCAATATTTATTCGGAGGAAATTTCTGCTCATCCAGTACTGGATGTCGGACAAGCAGTGTGACAAATCAGAGACAGTGGAGGGGTCGAGGGAGGTGGTGGTGAACTCGAGCTGGGTGTCATCAGCATACATATGGAACCTGACGTTGTGCTTTCAGATGATGTCGCAGAGGGGCAGCATGTAGATGAGAAATTAGGAGGGAGACCAAGTATAGATCATTGGGGGACTCCAGAGGTAATGGTGTGAGAGCAGGAAGAGAAGCCAATGCAGGTGAATCTCTGGCTACGACTGGATAGATAAGAATGGAACCGGGCAAGTGCAGTCCCAGCGAGCTGGATGATGGAGGAGGATGGTGTGGTCAACTGTGTTGAAGGCTGCAGACAGGTCGAGAAGATGAGGAGGGATAGTTTACCATGGTCACAGTCACATAGGATGTCATTTGTGACTTTGATAAGGGCCGTTTCAGTACTGTGGCAGGGGCGGAAACCTGATTGGAGGGATTCAAACATGGAGTTGCAGGAAAGATGGGTACAGATTTGGGAGGTGACAACACGTTCAAGGACTTGAGGGAAAGGGAGGTTGGAGATGGGTTGCAGTAGTTTGCAAGGACGGAGGGGTGAAGGGTGGATTTTTTGAGGGGGGGTGACTATCCTCGAACCTGGCCTGCGTCAACAACACTTGGTTAGGCATGAAATCCAGAGCCTCACAGGCAATCCCCCTACAAGGCCTACCCTTCATGGACCTCCAGAAGGTCAATGTGGCCCAGAAACACCGAACAACAATGGAGACACTAACCGTCTAGAGAAATTTATTTTTGTTACGTGACCAACCCCCTTCAAGAACACTATTTTGGAACCATGCGAAAACTATATTTTATTCAGAGGCATGCAAGAAAGTACATGATTTTTATACTAAACAATTCAGGAGCAAACAAAATCACAACAAGCTTAAACTACTGCCTTTCCCCCTTCTTTAGGTTTCTCCACACCATGGACTGATAGATGACCTTTCTCCTCTTCCTAGTGATCAGCGCAACATGTGCCAAGGGGGCAACAAGTTGATTCGGTGAGTTTGTGGTTGGGGGGGGGGGGAGGGGTGTCGGGTTTGTTGCTTCTTGATATCACAACTGACATCAGAAACTCAACTAGTGAAGTCTTGGGCAACAACCTGCATTGTACTATTTGACAGCAGACAACTGTTGTACTGCTACCAAATTGTTCTTACGGAGGAACCATGAAAATTGCATTTCATATGATAGGTTGTGGTATATGAGAATGTGTTGTTGGAGATGTGCAAGCAGTGCTCCCACATGAACTCCCATTATAAAATGCTGCAACATTTAACCCCCTTGTGCTTGTACCTGAAATCTTTAATTGCAGATTAATTTGACTGCAATAGGGTTACCATCTCATTTAACTTTTCAGAAGAAAGTGTTACATGAATAATGTAGATCCACTGATTGTATAAGAAGATTCCTTAATTCTGTTTAGGAATATCCCCCAAAAATTTAATTTAAAAAAAAAATCTTCATTAGAAATTGTGATGGTCTCAATCAAATAGGAATGAAAATAATTGTATAAACTTAGAGATAAGGTTGGATGTTTGGGTCCAATATCAGCTCATGGCAAACGCTCAAGTTTTCATTCATTACCTGCCATTAAATTAATGGACAGGAAAATATCAGCTAACTATAAAGGGACACTGGTGTATCCCTTGGAACTGGTCATACAACTGCTGCCAATTCCAGAGATTTCAGGTCAAGCAGGTGAACAAGGTAAGGAACAAAAAAAAAAGGGTGAAAACCTGACAAAACAAGCCCTACTGACCAAATCTGATTATTTGATGAGCCTCTTTATCCACCATATATGGGGTTAATGAGGTAAATGGAAGAGAATTTTGGAACTAAAACATAAAAGAGGCATGGATTATAGCCAAACCATATACAGTTCTGGCGCCGATGGAGCATCACTGGTTAATGATCATGGTGCTGCCCAAAGTAACAAAACGGTCCCTTAGTAATGTTTTAACAACATCCTATTTTGTACAGGCAAGTGATGAATTTTAACATTCTTAAATTTTGGTCTCAGGACTGTTAGGTAGTTTCCTCACAAAAATCACTCTTACTTTTCCCACTGAAATATCAAGAACACAATTTGCAAAGTGAATGTCACACTGTCCATTGCAAGATAGACCTTTCCTGTCCTCTCATACTCCTGTTAGTCAACAGGAGCACACGCAAGGATTGTACTGTAATTAGTGTCAGTTTCCTAAAGCCACAGCCATAGAAACTTCAAGCTATTTTTGTGTGTGGTTTTCCCTTTTGGCATCAGTCAGAATCTCTTAAACTGCTCACTGCCTCCTTAAAACGAACTTGTATTGTGTCTGGACTGGTCCCAATACCATTTTCTCTATTAATTGTGTCTGCCCTTAGCCTTGGATCTGTCTTTAATTTGTAGCCTTATATTTTCCAGCTCTCTTTGCTGTAGCTTTCTCAGCAGGCACCCCACACTAGCGTTCCTCTACGTGCCATACACTTCCCTGCTTAGTTGCATACTCCAGTGGGTGCCAGCCTCTAAGAAAATGCTATATAATTTTCTTGTTCTTTTTCAAGTCCCCCAGCTTGCTCTGCATATGTATTCTTTGGCTTCCTCACGTGTTATTTTTCCTTAGGCAAGTACCCCGCCTGAAGACAGACCAATTTTAAAAAAAGAAAAATACACAACGTAAAGTCTGCAAGGGTCATTATAGACTCCACCAAACCGATTCAAGAAGCAAACCACAAAAATAGTCAGAAAAATATAACGAGTGCTTTGCCACTATGTAACAAATGGCGACATCATATTTTGTGTTTCTAAAAACTTTTTCCAAATAAGCTTACAAAAAAATCCTTTCAAATGACACTAAGAATTTTCATCTACAGCAATGGCTGAAAAGGACGAATCAGAGTAGGATAATTATAAAGTATATATGGGTATATCTGCATGGCTACTTCTGCCAATATTCCCAAGGACACTGGCCTCAATTAGGAATATACATACAAACAAATATATTTGCAACTTATTTTATTAGAATCCAATTGTTAGACTGCTGATGGTAGTCAAATATGGACCAGTCCATCAAATACAAAATCTGATTAATATTGTCTTTGCCACAAAATCAATTTATGTGGACCACTCAATGTATTCTGGTCATGGAACAGGGCTTAAAATATATATTTGCTGGAAGTTTGCTTTAAGAAGGAAATTCACTTGAACAAGGAGAAATATGGAGCAATAAAAGAAATAGTCTGTATGCATTTGCAGACATTAAAACATGTTGATTCTAATTTATACCAAAGTTGTAGTTCGACAGACACTTGTTTCTTTTTCCATTTATGCTGTTTTCATTGTTCCTGTATAGGCCCCCATAACATCAAAATTTCAAACTACTGCTACAAATACTTCATACGTTTTTTTCTCCATTTCAATCCAGATAACCAGGCACCATTTGCTACAAACCAGAAGATATGTCAGTAGCTAAATAAACCACGTAATGGACTACATAATCCAATCAAACTTAAAACTCATACCCCAATGTCACTGAGGTCTCAGCAGTAAATTGTTGCTCTCAATCCTTTATTTTCCATCTATCTGAATATACAAACATAGAAAAACTTCTTCAATCACAATGCATCAGCCTAAAAAGAGTTTCAATTGTCTTTTCACCTGGATAATATATCTGCAGGTAAAGGGACACTTTAAGTTTGTAAATCGACATACATGGAAAATAAAGGGCAGTAGTAACAGCACTCTATTAATGATAGATACAAATACAAAAAGCCATAACTGAACCAATACCTCAACATCCCTGCTTGTATAGTCTCTAGTCTCGCTGTAAAAAGTTAGTAATATTTCTTTTATTGGCTGACCAGCTTCCAAGTATTAAAACCAATAAAAATTTCCATTTATTTATGCTAATGAATTTATTTAGAGCCTGTCACTAGAAATAACACCATAAATTGCTTTTTGAAGTGCAGTGACTGTTGTTATGCAGGCAAACAACTGCCAACAAAGATCAGTTAGCGGAGCGATTTGGTGAAGGCTGTCACAATGTCAATGAAAGCTAATGTTTACTCTTCCTTCTATGAAAAGCATAACTTCTATCCATGTTCCCATTTAAAGTAAAAGATAATTTCAGGTGAGTCAATAAATAAAAATGGGATTAGACAGGTAAAGTCTGAACTTCAAATGCTCAGTTGTTCTTTTTTATTATATGGCAGATGCTTTGGCAAGTTTTCTCAACCTCCTTCTTACCTTACAGGTTTAAGTTCACAAAAACATGCAGCTTTCCCATAGCTGCACCCATTCCCCCCCAGCTGCACAAACAAAACAGCTTCATATCTCCAAAAGCATCTCTCAACACACCCATTTGGCATTGTTCTAGGAGGCTGCCATGAGCATGAAGCCACCACACAACATAAAGAAATAACTTGCATTTAAATAGTCCCTTATCACATCCACAGGATGTCCTAAAATGCTTTACAACTAATGGATTATTTTTGAAGTGCAATCACTGTTGTTCTGTAGACAAACATTTGACATCAATAAGTGCCTTTAACAATGATTAGAGCGGATTTAAATGGCTGCAAATGCACGACAAAAGTGAAACTCTTTTTCCACTATCCACTTTACTGCTGAAGCAGATGTTTTATCGTTTCTAATGTTTAAGCCAAATATAGAAAGAAAGAACGTGCATTTATATAGCGTCTTTCACGGCCTCAGGACGTCCCAAACCGCTTTACAGCCAATGAAGTGCTTTTGCAGTGTGGTCACTGTTGTAATGTAGGAAACGAGACAACCAATTTGCACACAGCAAGGTCCCACAAAACAGCAATGTGGTAACGACCAGATGATCTATTTTTTAAGTGGTATTGATGAGGGATAAATATTGGCCAAGATACAGAGGAAAACTCCCCTACTCTTCTTCGAATAGTGCCATACTAGTGCCATCTTTTACGCCCATCATTGAATCCACATACAGTATAAATAATAATAGGTATATATATATATATATAGCTGTAAAGTTGTACATACTTCAAATTAATTTAACACAAATGTTTATATATGGAGATCAGTCCTGTATGGGTGCCAGTTACTGCTATAAGGGAAGAGCAATATTACTATCATGTGCATTTACTAAATAAAATGGGTTAAATATCAGGTGAATGAAAACTTGTTAAAAATGGTGTGAAATCTAATACAGGCTATATACTTCCCATTAATTTGGGTCAGTCAGTATTTGAGACACATACACCAAGGAGGTCTCAGTTTCAATCTTCAGGCTGTGCTTATGTCGGCCAAGGTGGCAGTAGGGGAGGCTAGAATTGACCTCAATATCCCTGGGTTTGGGAGGGGAAAATCTACCAGGAATTCTACTCATCTACTCATTATCTAACAATCCCTGCTGGAAGTGCTTATATGTGAACATTGGGATCAAGTTCAGGTGTGATGCTCCCTTACAGTTGAATAGCCTGCTGACACTCACATGAATAGCAGCCAATTGGGCAAGTTATCAGATAGTGACCAGCAATCACACCAGCATGGAATAGACCATTCAGTCCACTGAGTCTGCTCAGTTAGGCATGGCCGCTCTATCTTTTTATTCAGAATTCCCTGCCATTTCTCCATATCCTTCAATATCATTACTTCTCAAGTAAGGATCAATCTCTTTTTTAAAAAAAAAAATTATTTTGCACTTTTGCTCTTCTGGGCCGTGCAACCTATAAGCATTTGTATGACGATATTTTTTATGGATTCGCTTTTAACTGCCATAGAATGAATTTTAAGGTTATGTCCCCTTGGTTTGGATTCCCCTCTAAAAAGGGAGAAGTCATTCCCTAGATACCCTGTTAGTTCTCATCATTATTTTAATTATTTCAATCTGATCACCTCTTAACCACCTCATCTTCAGGAAATAAAACCTAAGTTTGCCCAGTTTCTCATCATAGGTAAACCCCTCACCTGCTAAATCAGTGCTGGACTTTTCCAAGACCAGGGTATTGTTCCTAAAGTGAGGTAGCCAAAATAGTCCAAATGAGGTCTGACCAATGATCTATGCAACTGAGGGAGTGCTGCACTGACAGAAGTGCCAGCTTTTGGATCGGACGTTAAACTGAGGCCTCGACGGCCCTCTCAGGTGGATGTAAAAGATCCCATGGCACTCTTTCTAAGAAATGCAGGGGAGTTCTCTCCGGCCAATATATGTCCCTCAAGCAGTATCACTAAAACAGATTATCTGGTCATTATCACATAGCTGTTTGTGGGATCTTGCTGTGTACAAATTGGCTGTAAAGCAGTTTGGGAAATCCAGAGGCTCTGAACGGCGCTTTTATATTCTACAACTCATGATGAAGCTCAGCATCCCCATTTTAGCCTTCTTGATCGCACTTGAGCATGCAAGGTTGCTTTTAGTCACTTAACTACAGGCCAATTAGTTTGACATCAATAATAGGAAAGTTGCTTGAGGGTGTCATTAGGAATGTAATATATGATTACTTGGATAGAGAGGGACAATGTTAGGGACACTCAACATGGCTTCAAAAAAAGTGTCATGTCTAACAAATTTGATTATATTTTTTGAAGAAGTTACCAAGCTGGTGGATGAGGGAAGCCCAGTAGACATTGTCTACCTGGACTTCCAAAAAGCTTGACCAGGTACCGCACAAGAGGCTTCTCTACAAGATCGAAGTCTCTGGTATTAGTGGTAATATATTGAGCTGGATTGAGAACTGGCTGGAAGGATGTAGGCAGAAAGTAGTTGTAGATGGATTTGGATCTGTTTGGAGACCGGTCACCAGTGGTGTCCCACAGGCATCGGTGTCGGGACTGTTGCTCTTTGCTATTTTTATTCACGATCTAGATGTAGGAGTTGGGGGTACGATCAGCAAATATGCTGACGATACTACGATCTGTGTGAGTGTTAGGACTGTAAACTAATGCTTGACTGCTTGAGGTGGATTTTGGGTGTGTTGGGGGGTTGGGTTCGTGACAAGCAAATGAATTTTAATTTGGAGAAGTGCAATGTTATGTACGTAGGCAGGACAAATGATCAACATACATCCATCCTTCAGGGAAAAGCAAGAGATCTGGGCGTTCTAGTGCATAGATCTCTAAAGGTTCATGACCAATGCCGTGAAGCAGTAGCTAGAGCAAATAGGGTGCTGGGGTGCATTTATAGAACAACTGACTATAAGACAAAGCATATTATTTTGTCCTTGCACAAGACCTTGGTCAAGCTTCATTTGGAATGCTGTATCCAGTGTTGGACTCCTCACATGGTGGGTGATAGAGGCTTTGGAAAGGGTGCAGAGGAGGTCCACAAGGTTAGTTCCCAGTTTAAAGCATCTCAGTTATCACTTCACTTTAGAGAAAGGTAGACTATGGGGTGATCTAATTGAGATTCAGAAGATGATGAAAGTGTTCAAGTGCACCTTTTGTTCCAATTAAATAGGTTAGGGAGGGCCGGGGTCACAATTTTAAATTGTATAAGGTCAGATCTAGGTTAGATGTCAGGAAGTGGTTCTTTTCCCAGAGAATAGTGGACCTCTGGAACAGGCTGCCAGCTTGTGCGGTGGACGCCGATTTGCTGAATTCCTTCAAGCGAGAGCTGGACCTGTAATGCATAGAATTATCAGGGCCAGTCTGATCTCCTGGACTAGTTTCGATCACCAAAGAGGACAGAGAAAACATCCCACACTTTTTCCCCCCAATTGGCCTGGGTTTTTAATCTGGTATTAAGCCTCTCCCATGAGATCACATTGTTTTGGGTGGGAAGGGGAGTGTATATATTGTGATACACAAGGTATCACAATTGTGGGGGACAGGCTGGATGCACCAGAGGGTCTTTTCCTATCCGTCATTGTTCATATGTACTAATTAATCAGTCGCCATTTCAGTTGTATTTCCATGTTCCAGTCTTTTATCCAAAGTATACGACCACACACTTTGTTACATTAAACTACCATTGTTCTGCCTGCTCGCACAACCGAGCTACATCCTTATGGAATTTTCCACAATTCTCCATACCCCTTAGTTTTCTGAAAATATCAATATACTTTCCTCTATTACCAAATCATTTACATATAGACTGAAAAGCTGGAACCCCAACACCAGTTCCTGTGGGAAGTCATTGATTATTGCCTGCTAATCCAAGAATGTCCCTCGTACCCCAACTCACTGCTTCTGATCTTCCAACCAACTTCCTGCCTATGACACAAAGCCACCTCCAGTTCCATGCACCCCAAATTTAGCTAGTTACCCTGTTGTATAGAACCTTATCAAATACAGACTAAAAATCCAGGTACATAATCTGTACATCTCAGTGATTTAACAACTCTGCCTCATTGATTATTATACATTTCCTTTAACTTAAGTTAGACATGACTCGCTGTTTACCAATGATAACTCTTCCTAATTAACTTGCACGTCATCATTGCTCATGTACTCTGCCCCTGATTATGTATTTTTATCAATTTTCCTGCTACTGACAGTAAACTCACTGGCCTGTGGTTATTTGGTTTTTCCTCTTCTTCCCTTCTTGGTGCAAATGTCCAAACCTTCTTTACTCAGCAAGTTTTGGAAGATTAGAATTTTCTGCTTCACTAATCTCTAGATTTCTCTCTACTGCTGGTGTAGTAAATGCAGGAACGTTGGCCCAGAAATTGCTGGAGCAGCGGGCGCCATGAATTCAATTTTTTTCCTCACCCTTCAAGTTGTATTTTTGCGCTGTAAATGCGGATTGATAACGGAGCAGTGAAGACAACAGGGCATCTGGGCCCTCCTGGACGGCAGGTCCAGTGGTCTATCTCCTTAAATCAATTAAATTTAAGTATAGAGAAAGATGAAGAAGGAAATAAGGTGAATTAGAGTTAAATTAGATACAGAAAGAGAAATAAAGAGAGGGAAAGAAAGACTGGATGAAGAGAGAGAGAGAGAGAGAGAGAGAGAGAGAGAGATGGGGGGAAAAAGACAAAAGGAAAAGAAAGAAAAAATTTTAAATTTTAAATGTAAAAAACCTCTAGGAACAATTTACCACTTGCAGGAGTGAGACTCCACATTTTAAACTGTTCCCTTTCTGGGCCTCCAAAGTGGAGTTTCACATGACGACCATAAATCACGTCATTAACATGGCCCTTATGACATGAAATACCAGCCCTAAATGTCTGCAGCGAGATTCATTCGTATTTACGGTGCAAATCCAGCAATTCCTCGACGCTCATGGGGAGATGCAAATCGTGCAGCGATTCGCAACTCACGGCCTATCTCTTCCTTGCTACAAACTGCTAGGATTTTTATGCACTAATAATGTCAGGGCATTGTAATAAATAAATAGAATTGAAGCTAGCTCCATCTCCATGCCCAGACAGCTCTCACCCAAGGATGTTAAAAGAAACCAACCTGCAAGTTTCTCCCCTGCCACTAATAGTCATTCGTCCTTGTACTGCTGGTATCGTATTCTCCTCCACCACCATGAGGTGAAAGGGAAGTGCAGTAAAGAGAAGAATGCTATTTTGTACAAAACACAGACTAATTGTGTAATGCTAATTTCCCCCCCCCCCCACCCCAAAGTGTGGAAAAGTTTACTAAATTTTCAAAACAGTAATTTTAGCAAATTTATTAATAGGGCAGCCTACAGGATGCACAGCCAACCAACCATGCTACACATCTCCATAAAATATATTTTGCCTTTTATTGAGATGGGGAGTGATGGGAGGCGCAAAAGTATGTTTCACAAAGACATCATCAGAATCACTCAATTTGCACATTCATATATTTCACCCTTACAATCAAAATTTATAATTAATGTTTGCTATTTTAATTGCTTAGCTGGCATGTGGTATAAACAGAATACAAGAGGCTTTGGGATGTAATCTGCATTATTCAGTCCTTGAGATGATATCCAGGAAATACAATTGTCATTGAAATATTTGGTTTCATATTTTGTTCGCTCCATATGTGCTCATGAACGGTCCTCTTTTCAACCAAGCATTTTATTGGGGAGGGCAGCAATTACCTACTAAACAAACAAATATTCTCCAAGCAACAAACTAACAGGAAACTGAAACTAACCATTAAAAACTGGTTGCTACTTCTAGTCCAGATGTGTCCAAAGTTTCTATCTTTTTACCACAACTTTATAAATCGCACAAACTTCATGTTAATGCCTCCCAGATTCTGCAAGCACAGGTTTTGCGCAGCTAGCTGCAAGCCCAACATAAAATTACCAGAACACACCAAGACCAATTGGCAGGAAGATCTGTTTTAGCAGGTCTTATGGGCTGCTGTTCTGGTAGCACCAGCACAATATAAAAAGCTAACTGCACTAGCGTAATATAAAAACACATTGTGGGCTACCTAGGTGCCTTGCAGGCCACATATAAAGCTTCACCAATATTCCCATCTATTTGCATACATCTGAAGCAGCTGACGTTAACAGATCTGGATGTTTTGATTCAGGATTTAACCACCAATTTAGCCCTTTCCAAACTTCCAGGCCCACAAAATTCAAAAAGGATAAACCAGCATGAAAAGTAAGCATAAATTGGAACCAAGTTACAATTGGGCCATGTTTCCATGGTTTGAGGGCCACATGTCAGCACCCCCCCCACCCCCGAGTCACAGTTTGTACATTGCTGCTTCAATCAGAACGATAACAGAACCAGTATTTTTCCCCACTTGCCTTAAGATATAATCACTTATACTTCATCTGGACCAGTCTACCCATTGAAATATCATACCCAAATGATTCCCATCTATATCATTCATTTAAATTGCTTGTAATAGTGATATAACCACAGCTTTTACTCCTTCAATCCTCACCAAAGCACACCGCTTCATGCATGCATCCTACATGCAGGTAGTGTAGTACAGATACTTGGGCTTCATCCACATTGTTCAATAAATTTTACCCAAGGCATACAGTTTGAGGTTTCAACTAATTTTTTTTTTCCATCTTTTTCCTAGTGGTATGGGTCCACAAGCCACACTTGCTCTGATTTCACCCAATTTGCTGTTAGTCAAGTGTTTTTTTTATTCGTTCATGGGATGTGGGCGAGGCCAGCCTTTATTGCCCATCCCTAATTGCCCTTGAGAAGGTGGTGGTGAGCCGCCTTCTTGAACAGCTGCAGTCCGTGTGGTGAAGGTTCTCCCACGGTGCTGTTAGGTAGGGAGTTCCAGGACGTTGACCGAGCGACGATGAAGGAACGACGATATATTTCCAAGTCGGGATGGTGTGTGACTTGGAGGGGAACGCGCAGGTGGTGTTGTTCCCACGTGCCTGCTGCACTTGTCCTTCTAGGTGGTAGAGGTCGCGGGTTTAGGAGGTGCTGTTGAAGCTTTGGTGAGTTGCTGCAGTGCATCCTGTGGATGGTACACACTGCAGCCACAGTGCGCCGGTGGTGAAGGGAGTGAATGTTTAGGGTGGTGGATGGGGTGCCAATCAAGCAGGCTGCTTTGTCCTGGATGGTGTCGAGCTTCTTCAGTGTTGTTGGAGCTGCACTCATCCAAGCAAGTGGAGAGCATTCCATCACACTCCTGACTTGTGCCTTGTAGATGGTGGAAAGGCTTTGGGGAGTCAGGAGGTGAGTCCCTTGCTGCAGAATACCCAGCCTCTGATGTGCTCCTATAGCCACAGCATTTATATGGCTGATCCAGTTAAGTTTCTGGTCAATGCTGACCCCCAGGATGTTGATGGTGGGGGATTCGGCCATGGTAATGCCGTTGAATGTCAAGGGGAGATGGTTCGACTCTCTCGTTGGAGATGGTCATTGCCTGGCACTTTTCTGGCGCGAATGTTACTTGCCACTTTTCAACTCAAGCCTGGATGTTGTCCAGGTCTTGCTGCATGTGGGCACAGACTGCTTCATTATCTGTGAACCTTTAGAGGTAGCCTTTTCATCTGATTTAACCCAAGTCTCTTCGTCTACATCCGTTTAAAATTTCTGGATTTTGTTTAATCTGAAACCTACATCCTGGTTAAAAATGGACCATGTCTTCTCTTTACAATCTGTTGCTGGGGGACTGTAGTTCCAGGAATTGATTATATTCTTCACCTTCTGTTCACCAGAAGCCAAGTTAATTCCAAGGTGCTATTGACTTTTTTTTAAAAACAATAAATTTGGAAAATAAAATGTTCTCATTCTGGTGGTTAAGCTTTAAACTTCTCTTCTTACAACGCAGACATCACGTTACCCAGAAAATAACAATGGCCCATGAAACTGAAGCTAGCACATTAAGTAACTGACCATAAAACAGCTTAAGCATGGTTCGTCTGATGGCCAGTAAATATTTTGGCCCAGGATTTGCTGTAGTAACGCAATGTACGGCGTCCGCCATTCGTTAGACTTGCCCGTTTAACCTCGGTTATATTTTGTGCCGCAAGTTGCTGGAAATTCAAGATGGAAATGGCACGGCACCCTCTACAGGGCATCTGGGATCTGAGTGAACAGGACAAGCAACTGCGTATCTCTTTAACCAATCAGATTGAAGGATTGTGACATTACCAGCACAAGGACTGAGGAGGAAGCATAAGTTAGAATGGGTGAATTCAATGTCAAATCAGGTACAGAAAGAGAAATAAAGAGAGGGAAAGAAAGACTGGATTCAGAGAGGGAGGAAAAAAAGACAAAAGTAAAAAAAAATTAATTTACTTTTAAAAAAAATCTCCAACAATTAAAACCTGAAGGAATGAGACTCCACACTTGTAACAGTTAATTTTCAGTGCCAGAGAGAATGACTGGCAGTAATTAACACTTATGTCGTTAAAAGGGTACTTAGTCTTGAAATGACTTGACTTACTGTGGCGAGTATAGTTCGTATCTACCGCGCAAATACAGCAACTTCATTCAGTTCAATGCATGTCAATGACGCAGCAGTGAGATGCCGTTTGCGCGAGGCTAACAGCGGTGCGGTGCATCTCGGCTAGCAACTTTTGGATTTCCGCGTTTAACCGCGCATCTACCCCTCGCCTGAAGTTGCTGTAGCCTTTGTGCATAAATAACAGCAAGCGTCATTAGCCTCACCGTTATTTTGACAGCAAATTCTGAGCCATTATGATACGAACAACTGCTCCCAGATCCAGGAAGCTGCTTACATTATGCCGACAGACAACCTTGTCATTTTTACTGCAGATCCCAGACATGAATTTTGTCCTTTCAAACATGGGTTATGTCTGGGGAGCATTTTGAGCTATACAACTCTGCGTAAAGTACTCGTGGCTACAGAGATGGGAGCAATTTAAAGCGATTAAGAGTATATTACATGAAAGTATATTGGTTTAAGTGTGATTTTTCCTATAACATATTGAAAACAATGCACTAAACATGCATACTGACAACACATTACAAATTTTATGTCTTTGCTACAAAATGCACTTATGGCAGTTTTAATAGACCAACTACAAAAGTATTAGCCCATTATCAATTTCAGTTAAAAACATCTACAAACTATAGGCACTGTAAGCATCAGTTACAGTAAATCTTAAGTTGTGATAATATTTAATTACAAGTCTAAATAATATTAGACTTCTGTGTTGTGATGTTTACATTAAGTAATCTGCATATGATTCAATGTTTCTACCTCCTTGTAAATAAAACAAACCTATGAAGTGAAGTGCACCTGGGGAAGCTATTATCATTGTCTGTCAATAAGTGATTCTGGTATCAAATGTACTTGCAAGGGAATAGTTGATTTGTCTGGCTCGATCACAGGAACAAGCAACCAAAGCTTCTGACAATAAAGTTAAAATCTGAGGTGGTCAAAAAAATGAAAGAAACAGCATTCCTTTTTTCTTTGAGTTTCTTAATTTAAATTTCAGAAGCATCATAAATCAATCATGCACCTTTTGAACAGACTCCAACAGATGCAGAATGTTCAAAGTAGCTGCTATACAAAATAATTTGACGTGCAAGGGGCCTATAATTTTCCAGGTATCTTAATTGGAAAAAAAGAGTCCTTGTCTATATAGATTTTTGGTGCTGCAATTTCAGAGGAAGTATTAGGGCCTTGAAATTAAACTGAGATAATTGGTATGAATGCCATCCTGAATCATCTTTTGCTACTGATTCCTGTCAGGCCTCCTTCCGTACTGTAACCTTTCTATGATTCTATGGCAGGGAATGGGACTAGCTGGATTGCTCTTGCATAGAGCTGGCACAGACTTGATGGGCCAAATGGCCTCCTTCTGTACTGTAACCTTTCTATGATTTCTATAAGCATCATGCTCCCATGTATCAGTTGAGAAGCCACATTTTTAGGATTGGTGTTTAGGCAATCCTTATATCTTTTTAACTTGACACCATGGGAGTATTTATAATTATTTTATAATACACATGCAAAGGCTCATTTCAGAACAATAGAGAAATATTTCCTCTGTGCACTATTATGTAAGAAAATCAGAATCATATTTTTGAACAATATGCTTATGATTTAACTATTGCATAGGGGAAATCTTCTCCCACTGTTCTTAGCAAAACACTTTTATTACATTGCTCTATGAATCAAGTTTAAATTCTTGATGCATTAAAAACTTTTAAAAGGTGAACAATATAGAAGTGGTAAAGTCAGGTCTCATGCATCCTTTGAAAAATGTATCCTCCTTATACATGCAGAGATAATGAAGACAATTGTGGGGAGAGGCAGAGCAGAAAGCTTTTCACTGGAAGTAAAGTTCCCAAGTAACACTTCACCCGGCATTCATAACAGGAAAGAGGCACCAGAGCAACACAGGACACCTCACAGGAGGAGCTCATGGACTTCTTTGTTTCTAAGATTGAGACCATCCGTTCAGCTGCTTCCGTCACATTCCTCCCTTCCTCTTGCCCACTGCCCTAAACTCACATCTTTCTCTCGTTCCTCTCCTATTTCCCCTCATGCTCTCTCCAAGCTCATTTTGTCCATTAGACCCACCTTCTGCTCTCTCTACCCTATTCCCGCTAAACTGCTGACCACCCAATTTCCTTTCCTAGCCTCCATGGCATTGTATTTGGTTCCTCTCCTCAGGTACTGTCCCTTCCCATTCAAAGCAGCCGGCATTACCCCCTCCTCATAAAACCCACCTTTCTGTCCTTGCAAACTACCACCCCATCTCCAACCTCACTTTCCTTTCCAAAGTTCTTGAATGTATTATTGTATCCCAAATCTGTGCCCATCATTCCTGCCACTCCATGTTTGAACCTCTCCGATCAGGTTTCTGTCCTGTCACAGCAAAGAAACAGCCCTAACCAAAATCACAAATAACATTCTATGGAACTGTGACCATGGTGCACAATCCCACCTCATCCTTCTCGAACCAGCTGCAACCTTTGACACAGTTGACCACACTATCCTCCTCCAATGCCTCGACTCGATTGTCCAGGTGAGTGGGTCTGCCCTTGCCTCATTCCACTTTTATCTATACAGTCATATAGATAAAAGTGGAATCTCCTGCAATAGCTTTTCTTCCCACCCCTGCACCATTACCTCTGGAAACCCCCAAGTCTCTATAATTGGCCCGCTATCATTTCTCATCTACAGGCTGCACCTCGGCAACATCTTCTGAAAACACGTCAAGTTTTACATGTATGCTGACGACACCCAGCTCTCCATCACCACCACCTCTCTCGACCCCTCCACTGCTTCTCTGTTGTCAAACTGCTCATCATCGAGTCCTGCATGAACCAAAATTTCCTCCAATTAAACTTGGGAAAGACTGAAGCCATCGTCTTCTGCCCACCCCTGCCCACAAACTCAATTTGCAAGCCACCGATTCCATCCCCCTCCCTGCCCACTGTCTGAGGCTGAACCAGACTGTTCGTAACCTCAGCTTTTGGTCATCTGTCCTAATGTCTGCTTCTTTGGCTCAGTATCAACTTTTGTCTGATTACACTTCTGTTAAGCACCTTGGGATGTTTTCCTACATTAAAAAGGTGCTTTATAATTGCCAAGTTGTTGTTGTTGAAATAGAGAGAAGCGAATATTGTAACTGAAGACCTGGTTTTCCCACTTGAATTCAGTTCCTTTTCAGCAAAAGTCCTTCAATTTAATCTAACTGTTCTACTTTACTTAAGGAGTCAGCGTTGGCTCAGTGGTAACATTCTCACCCAAGTCAGAAGATCATGGCTTCAAGCCCCATATCATTCATCTGAAATGCCAAAGATTCCTTTTCCCACAAAAATAACCTGAAATGGCCAGGTAAAACTATTGTGATCATGGGCCAATTTCTTTATGATAAATTTCTCTAATTTTTCTTTCCTTTGCCAATTTTCTTTCCTCACGTCCTAAACCTTTGCTGTGTTATGGTTCCACAAGCACCAGTTGCCCTCCAGTAGTTTGCAGCCATTAATCATGCCTGAACTTTGTCCATGAGTGTCAATAGGGACCACACCAAATAAGTCCTCACCCAACATCCATATGTCTGTACTTCCAGCCGAGATCACTGGACAATGAGCAGAGGTGGGAATCCTGGCTGATTTTTCCCTTCCCTAACCTGGCCAAATACCACTGCTCAGCACCTTATGGGGAAATAAACCAGGGACCTTCCTGGATTGTATGGTTTAGAAGAGCGCTTTAAACCTATTCAATGCCTCCAAAATGTCAATGAGGAGGGAATTCTTCTCTTTTGAGACTGCACTGTTCTTGGGTCCAAGTGACTGATTAAAAAGAAAGACACTCAAATAAAACTAAAAATTAACCAACCAAAAGTCTAAACACCTTTGAAGTGTGGAAAGTGACTGAACAGAAAAATTAAATATTGTGTCAAATGAACTTAACAGGTACCCTCGGCTGTCACTACCCAATTATTGTTTTAAATTCCCTCACACATACGTGAAGACGAGAACCACTTCTGTCATATACTTTGGTCATTTTTTTGTCTGTTATAAAGCTGTGACAAGTACAAGTACTTCATTAAACAGGTTTCTTATAAAATTCAGCATAAACATTCCAATTAGTTTAGCACAAGCTTCAAATTTTGGTACATAGAAAGTAAATTTCCCCAAGAGCCAAACTATGTTATAAATACAGTATCTGAGCCTTAGGACCATCCTCAAATGCCTTAAAATACAATAATTAGACAATTTGGTATACGACAGCATTATTAAAAAGAAAGCTTTAATTTTATTTCCCACACTTGATACAAGTTGGAATACTATTTACAACCTTTGTGATACACCCACACTTTCTAACAGTACATGTTAAACTAATGTACATAAGTTTCTAATGGTGGATAAAATGTAAAAGTTAGATAAGTGAACAGATCCAAAGAACGTTTCCAATTTATAGTCTTTAAAGTTTCAATATGCGTAAATATAATTCAAAAGTGTAGCTTAATATAAAACGTGCTTCATGAAAATCAATCTCATCTCTTGAAATTAAATAAACAAGCTATTATGAGGTACAAAGCTTAGGCCTCTATATTAAAAAAATGTCCTTTCAAAAAAAAAACTGGGTTCAAATAAAACAGCTTGCATCAGAGCGAGCGCAGCACAAACAACTGATAAACCATTTTATTTCCTACCAACTGCTTCATTTACATGATCTCCGATTCGGTTCCTTTGTATACTTTTATCAAAAAAATTCTGCTTCCCATGAATATTCACTTTTCAAAACGTCGATTTTTTTTTCAACCTATTCAATCCGGCTCTTATATGCCATATAAAGCTCTCCAGATTCCCTGAAAACCCGTACATATGTCTCCAGACTCTGTGCGCTGGATATTAGTCATTAACCAACGCGATTAGCTTTCAGTTAGAAACTTGTAACTTCTTGAAGCTGTACAGATGTCACTTTCTCAAACAGAATTATTAATAATAATATATATATATATAAAATACACACACATTTACACCAAATGAACGAGTGGGTCTTACTAATCCAAATAAATAAAGACAAGTACATTTGGGCGAACGATCGGTGCTTACTGCATTGCATTTATTACAAACGCTGAACTTCTACAGGTCGCGTCTTAGATTTTGACGAAGTTTTCAGAACACCGTGGCGACACCCGACACCACGTCTTAAACTCCCTTGTCTGCGGCCTCAGTGCAATTTTTTAAAGAAACTTTTCACATAGCCAACCCATTTCAATTTAACAAAGACACACTTTTACATTTACGGTCCAGCATCTACACTGTTACCAAACCCACTGAAGACCAACTGGCGTCTAGACTGAAAAGGATGTCGATCTTTTATCTAGGAAACGACTCTTTGCCTTTTTTAAAAAAAAAACAAATCGCTTTGCAATAATAGTGGTCTTAAGACGTTGTTGCGCTGCCACAAAACACATCCAACAATGGATTGTCTTAAAACTTTCATTTACTACATATAAAAAACGGAACTGGCCAACAACGCGGAACCCCACGGTCTGATCACATCAAACACCTTGGACAACACACAGGCAACCCACACATACCTGTTGCAACCAAGTAGTGACTAAAGGCGACCAACGTTAGTAATAAAGTCTCCATTTGTAGTTTATAAGAACAAGCCAAGATGTTTCACTCGGGCCCCATAGTTACAATGTAGCGCCGCAGACAAGAGCGCCTTCAGCTCGCTGCCCTGTAGCCAGCACTTTCCCCGCTGGACCCTTTTCCCCTCCCCCTCAGCAACAACCCAGCTCGCCAGCGGAAACCCGCTGACTCTTTCCTGATTGACAGCACTCCTTACCCAATCAGCAGAGCAGCCCCGCACGCTTATACTTTCAAGTTGCGAAATAATTGACTCCCTCCAGGCCAGTAAGGAATGAGAAGAGGTGGGACTTTCTCCTCCCTCCCTCCCTCCCTCCCTCTCCCTCCCTCCCTCCCTCCCTCTCCAACTCCGCCGAAATGGAAGTCAGGCTGAGTGGAAGAATTTGTAGGTTTGGCTCGGTGCCATCGACTGTCGAAAGGGTGTTGCTTCAGTCGAGCAGTGATTGCGTTAAAATGTTAAAACTTCCTACGCGTGGTTTTGTAATTATATTCGAAAGTTCAATCTGCAGACGCGCGTTGAGAATCAAAGTACGCCCTGGGAATGAGGTGTATAAAATATTGCAACAAGTGTTTTCTTTCGAACAAACAGGTTTCCCTCCGACCGAAAACATGAACAAAAAACCCACTGATGTGAATGTTGCCGCTCGTTCTTTTTTTTTCTGGTTTGGTTGAAGCGGCAAACATTTTTTTTTCAAGCTGCAGCATACGGTTGAGAAACGTGCCAGACTGAGTGAAGGTTACATTTTTCTGAAATTTAGCCAGATACTCCTGGATTCGCCTCGAAACGCAAAAAAATACTGCCACCAATTGGTGTCGAGGCAAACAGCAAACTATCTTTGTTCTAATGTCATCTGCACCTCATACCTTTCTTCGCGGGCCCCCTTTTCCTGTAATTTCCATTGAAACCAAAATACTGCAAATATGGTTATTTTCGCTGATCAAAATGTTCCCGAAAATGGCTTACAGCAAAATTAACGTAGATTTGATTTCGTGCCTCGCCACCTTTGCCAAACTGTGATCCTAGGACCATGTATCCCCCCGCCAAACCCTACCAATCCAGACTTTTAAACCCAGGCAACTTAATTTTATTTGTGCTTATATTTCTTATTTGCTGGTTTATGTTTGAATTTTGTAGACCCTGGCGGTTTGGAAAGGGCAGTTTGAGTGTGGTTAATCCGCAGATCAGAGCATCAAGAACTGCTTTTATCAGTAGTTTAATGGGAACATACATCTAAACTTTATATGTAGCCACGGTACCTCTGCAGTCCACAAAGACAAAAATTTGGACACCCCTGCTCTAGGTGATCTTCAACAGTGAAATGCCGGTCAATTTTACACGTTGTCCATTCTATTCAAACCATCGTGTTTTATTTTTTAAATAGGATTTTTGTTTAAATTTAACACTAGTATGATTGGATGTCAATTAGGTGAGAGTGTGTTGTAATGCCACTGAGACTAAGCAATGTGAGGTCAGATCCCCACACTGGAAATTTTTAAAACTTTTTTTTAAAGTGGAATAATTTGTTTTCTCTTGCTTCCTTTCCCCAGGCCTCTTTTTGTACTGCTCTTGATGTGAATGTTGCTAGACACAATCCGATTTTCTCCTCACCAGAGAAAGCTGCTCAGCTCTAGTCAGTAGCTCCCCAGCTGAGATTAGGAACCCACACTGTGTGGGGAAGCACGGGAGGGAAAAAACCTCTTGCTCACTGTTACCTTTGTGTAGCTATGAAAAAAGTTAGTGAGCCCGGCTGCCTTTGCAGTTTCAGATATGTTATAAAAGTATATTTATGTGCAGCCCCAATGCTTTTTTATTAAGTGGCGATGCTCCACTTAAGGCTGAATTTTAGGGAGTTAAAATGCAATCAGTAAATATCGATGAGAAGATGTAGCTGAAAAAAGTCTAAATAGTAATAATGCAACTGTTGACCAAATTACCAATTGCTTCATTTCTCAAAACTACATCGTGAAACCAAATAATTCTGTCAGACATATAACAAGGGCTATGGTTTAAATCGGTGACTATGATAAGCCAAAATCTTAAATTTCGTCATAAGAACATAAG
The DNA here is from genome assembly GCF_035084215.1 of Heptranchias perlo. Lineage (NCBI taxonomy): Eukaryota > Metazoa > Chordata > Chondrichthyes > Hexanchiformes > Hexanchidae > Heptranchias > Heptranchias perlo. The sequence continues at coordinate 37,632,140 of NC_090336.1, forward strand.
AAATAGGAGCAGAAGTAGGCCATATGGTCTCTTGAGCCTGCTCCGCCATTCAATAAGATCGTGGCTGATCTTCGACCTCGGCTCTATTTTCCCTCCTGATCCCCATTTCCCTTAATCCCCTTAGAGTCCGGAAATCTATCGATCTCATTCTTGAATATACTCAACAAGTGAGCATCCACAGCCATCTAGGGTAGAGAATTCCAAAGATTCACAATCCTCTGAGTGAAGAAATTCCTCCTCATCTCAGTCCTAAATATCTGACCCCTTATCCTGAGAGTATATCCCCTAGTTCTAGTCTCTCCAGCCAGGGGAAACAGCCTCTCAGCATTTACCCTGACAAGCCTTCTCAGAATCTTATATGTTGCAATGAAATCACCTGTCATTCTTCTAAACTCCAGAGAGTACAGGCCCATTCTACACAATCTCTTCTCAAAGGACAACCCTCTCATCCCAGGAATCAATCTAGTGAACCTCTGTTGCATCACCTCTAAGGCAAGTATATCCTTCCTCACGTAAAGAGACCAAAACTGTACACGATACTCCAGATGCAATCTCACCACAGCCCTGTACAATTGCAACAAGATTTCCTTACTCTTGTGCTCCAACCCTTTGCAATAAAGGCCAACATACCATTTGCCATCCTAATTGCTTGCTGTACCCGCATATTACTTTCTGTGTTTCATGTACAAGTTCACCCGAATCCCTCTGAACATTTAAAAAATATTCTGTTTTTCTATTTTTCCTTCCAAAGTGAATAACCTCACATTTCCCCACATTATATTCCATCTGCCACCTTCTTGCCCATTCACTTAACCTGTCTATATCCCTTTGCAGACTCTTTGTGTCCTCACACCTTACTTTCCCACTTAGCTTTATATCGTCAAAAAACTTAGATATATTACACTCTGTCCCTTCATCTAAGTCATTAATATAGATTGTAAATAGCTGAGGCTCAAGCACTGATCCTTGCAGCACCCCACTAGTTACAGTCTGCCAACCTGAAAATGACCCGTTTATTCCAACCCTCTGTTTTCTGTCCATTAACCAATCCTCTATCCATGCTAATATATTACCCCCAACCCCATAAGCCTTATCTTGTGTAACAACCTTTTGTGTGTCACCTTATCAAATGCCTTTTGAAAATCCAAACATACTACATCCACTGGTTCCCCTTTATCTACCTTGCTAGTTACATCCTCAAAAAACTCCAGTAGATTTGTCGAACACAATTTCCTTTCATAAAACCATGTTGACTCTGCCTAATCATATTATGATTTCTAAGTGCCCCCTTACCACATACTTAATAATAGATGCCAGCATTTTCCCGATTACTGATGTCAGGCTAACTGGCTTGTAGTTCCATGTTTTCTCTCTCCTTTCTTGAATAGCACTGTTACATTTGCTACCTTCCAATCCACTAGGACTGTTCTAGAATCTAGGGAATTTTGGAAGATCACAACCACTGTGTCCACTATCTCTGCAGCCACCTCTTTTAGAACCCTAGGCTATAGGCCATCTGGTCCAGGAGATTTGTCATCTGCCCCAAATTTCTGATACCACTGTAGAATCACATTCTTTTTAATCACCATGTTCCACAGATAAAACCGCATGAAACAAGTTCACATAATAGGGAAAACATTTCATAAAATTGCATTATTACATTCCATAGCACACCTACATCTCTTATCCTGCATTTAATATTTTTCGTACCCAATACACTTACAATTGACCAACAAACCAGTGACCAGCCTAGGGTGGCCTATGATTTTTGGGAACGGAAAGAGGCAACTCCCATTCATCATATCGTCTAATGCTTTACAATCATCTCCATCATATTTAGTAGAAGACCCTGCAGCATAGCCAGTCACATGACAGAGTTTAATTCTACCTTTGAATTTGAAATTGATGCATTTCACCCAGTAGACTCTGTCAAAATGGTTTAGTGAGGTTTTGCTATTTCTTCAGTGTTGCAAAACTATATCTTGGCCAGTGGCAGATCAGTGATAACAATCAGTAAGCTTTATTCCATCTTCCAAGATCCTGAACCGGCCAAACAGGTCCTACAGCTAAATAAGAGCATCTGTCTAGAATTTAAGATAACTGATCAGCTTCAAAACATATATGCCAATAGTGGCTCCTTCCAAACCACAGCTTTAGCATTGGCTACTGGCTAGGATTTCTGGTTAGGGTTCGATAGTACTGGTAGAATTTAAAACTGAATTAGTTTAAAACTAATAGATTGTTAATTGATCCATTCATTCTACTTTCCAGGTAAAGTTGATTTTTTTCCTTGCTACTTTTGTTAATTCAAGGTTTGGATTCCCTTTACACTTCCTTTCCCGGCCTCACCATAAGCTCTTTGAATTTAAACACCCTTGGCTTAAGTTATTTAGCACACATTAATCTCAGTGCTTATGTGATCTGAAAAAATTGAAAGAATTACATGATGTGAAAGATTTTGAAAAGTTTGATAGAACATATCAGGCTATCACCTGTGCAAAAGGAATAGTAATAATATATCCACCATGGCTTGGCTCATATTCCTTCCTAAGCAACTTAACATTTCACTTCGGACAGAAAAAAGAGCATCTCAAATTGTAGCCCAACTGTTTTGCCATATGTTAGAGATAGCTATGTGTGTGTATTTCACTTTGAAACAAAGGGTGAACTTCTAGATAAGGAGATGACTAGTACCAAATTTTGGTCAATGTTGTGCTATGAATTGCATCCACTAGAACTAGATTAAGACTGTTAAAATTTATTTCACTTAGAACCCTTCAAGTTAACAAACATTTATCTTATCAATATCAACTGGATTTGAACACAAGTCATCGAGGTAAAAGCGCATTGATCTACCCCACTACACATCTGCTACCTCTGTGTGGAGAGTGTATCCGACTACTAATCTAGTGCTTCTTCTAGTTGAGAGATGTAAATGAAGTGGCTGGCTGAGGGATGTCCCCAAGTGATTCCAGCGATGCATATGGCTCTGTATGTCCTTTGCTGGAACATAAGCTGGTTCTGCAACTACTGGTAGCATGTCTGGTACTGTTTGGCTGCCTCGGCTTGACTGCCCGCTGGCTCTGTATGGGTTATTTGAATAGGATGATGGGGTAGCATAGATGTAAAGTCAGTCATGCACTCTCAAAGAACTCAATAGATTGATGGTGGTCAAAAACAGATTCTTTTGTATGCAGATCCTGGATGGTACCAATCCTGGAACATGGCAGCTGACGGTGATCTTGACCTGGCCCTTTGGCTAACCTCTTCATGCTCCTCTGCTGCCATCTGTACTGGTTGCTCCTCACTTGCATTGCGTGTTTCACCTGATGCTCCCTGCTCTAAATCTAATTCCAATTCCAATTCTTACTCTAACTCTAACCCAGATTTGATGTTATTTCCCCATAAATAATTAGCATTTCATTAGCCTGCCTCTGCAGATGATAAAAACATTACACCCACTGTGTTGGGAAGTCTCTGCTTCTTTCTGACTGTAAAAATAGGAAGATTAAAAAAACAGAGACATGGACATAGGCGGTATAGTCTTAAAACAGAAAGCTGCAAGGGCAAACTTTGGCCAGGTTTAGTCGTTTAGCATGCAGGAAGGCAGTTAGGAGTTATTTTGTTTAAGTCAAGTAAAATAAACCACAGATGTGGGGAAGTAAGTTGTTCATTACCTTGTATTATTACAGTGAAGTTTACTGATTGAACTAAGTGAATCTGATCATAACAGTTTTTCTGCATGTGAAATAAAGCAGCTTAACAATTCATATTCAGCCTCATTTTACCAGGTGGTTTTTTAGTTCATCTTCAAAGAGTTTGGAGAGGCATGTGGGTATACGTGAGAAAGACGTGAATATCTGGTTCAGATTACGAACAGATAATACTGTTACACTATTGTATAGTTAGATATTCAGCAGTATAGATACAACCTTAAATATAAGATGCTCACATCGCTTAGCAGAATGACTACTGCCGCTGTAGCTGACAAAATATCTAAGGCTAAACACAAAACTTGTAACATTACCCTTCCAAATTAAATATGACAACCCTCCTTTGCTTCATCTCTTGTTGTATTACCTCCCTGGGCTCTGTCTGTGAGGGCAGCATTGCTTCCTCCTCCCTGGGCTCTTACACTCTCATTGGCCATCTTTATTACACCAACAAAAACAATCTGAAGACGCTACACTTGCAAAGCACAAAAAGTGTATGTGCCCCTCCGGCTTCCATGCTCCCAGTAAATGGACTAATCTGTGCTGGGAGCACTGCATAATAATTAACTTGAAGGTAATTGAGGGTTATCTTCTTCCTGTTAGCCCACATCCCGATGGGCATGACTCCTTTGTGATTAGTAACTGTGTTGCATACAGCAGATGGTGATGATTTTGGAGACTTCAGTTGGATTACAGAGCATCACATACCTGAGTGTCCAATAGAAGCACTCAGAATCCCTATGGTATGTTCAACAGTAACTAAGGTCGTGGCATAGGTCTTATTGCATTTGCACTGTGCTGTTGTTAGGTTTCTAATTGAGTCATGGCTACAGTGGCTGGCCCTGATCTCCCAACAGCCATCTGTTAATTCTCTTGAGACCTTCACATAATCCAGGCACAGTAAACTGTTGCATAATAAAAACATTATGAGTGCTCCTGGATAATGGGCTAATATGCAGGATCACATTTCTGTGATCATAAACCACGTGTACATTTATTGAGCAGTATTTATTTCCTGTTTACGTACGTATTTGTGTGATGTGTGGAGCCCTGTTGGCCACATGGGTTTCATCTATAAAGCCTCTTGGGATGCCTGCCAGGCAGCAAAACTTCTGTGGCTTTCCCAGTTGGTAATTCTTCTCCATTGGGAAAGTGACTAAAGTATTTCCCTTGGCAAATATGACATCAGTCACTTGTTTTAAAGAAGAAAGAACTGAAGACTGGTTTATTTGGCAGAGTCTAACCTCAGTTCCTTCTAAACCTGCCCCGGAATAAATTCTCCCCCAAGTCACTTACAACTGCACTTTCAAACTCCCAACTGGCTAGCCTTTGGTCCTCCATTTGCCATGATAACTCTGCAGCTGACCCCCAGTAATACTCTTGCTCTCACCCAGCCTGGTCATGGTATGGCCCCACCTTCGCTCCTTCTAGTTCAAGGGTGCAGATGAATGCATCTGGTGCACAACTGGTTTAGTCATCCATTGGCAGATATTGCTGGACTACATCTAGTGCTATCGGCCTTGTTCTCCTTTGCAAAAACTACTCACTGCTTCAGGATCATCCTTCAAATGAAAGGTAAACTCCTGGCTACTTTTCTTACTACCAAACATCTCCTTAAGCCCCTCTTCCCTGCACCTTCCAACCTCACCTCCAACAAGTGCGAGGAGCTTGTGGACTTTTTTGTCAATAAGATTGAGACTATCTGTTTAGGTGCCTCTGCCACATACCCCTTCCCTTTTCCCACCAAGCTAAGCCTCCCCCAAGGCTCTCCCCGCCCTAGTCCTGATCCCGCAGCTTTCTCTTCTCTAATTCTCTCCCCCCATGCCCTATCCGAGCTCATCTCAGGTATGAGACTCACCTCCTGATCTCCCGACCCCATTCCTACTAAACTGCTGACCACCCATCTTCCCTTCCTGGCCCCCATGTTAGCTAACATTTTAAATGGTTCCCTCTCGTCAGGTACTATTTGCTCTCCCTTTCAAAACTGCCATCATTACTCCCTCCTCAAAAACCTAACCTTGAACTCTCTGTGCTTGTATATTATTGCCCAAACTTCAACCTGCCTTTCCTCTCCAAAGTCCTTGAACACATTATCGCCTCCTAAATCCCTGTCCATCTTTCCTGCAACTCCATGTTTGAATCTCTCCAGTCAGATTTCTGCTCCTGCCAAAGCACTGAAATAGCCCTAATCAAAGTAAAAAAAATGCCATTCTCTGTGATTGTGACCATGGTACATTATCTGTCCTATCCTTCTCGACATCTCTGCAGCTTTTGACACAGTCAACTACACTATCCTCCTCCAATGCCTCTGCTCTGTTGTCCAGCTCAGTGGGACTGCTCTTGCTTGGTTCCACTCTTAACTATTCAATTGTCACCAGAGCATCTCCAGTAATGCCTTCTTTTCCCATCCCCACACCATTACCTTCGGAATCCCCCCGTAGAACTATCTTTGGTCCCCTCCTCATCCTCATCTAAATGCTGCCCTTTGGCGACATCATTCAAATACATGAGGTCAGGTTCTGCGTGTACACTGACAACTCCCAACTCTACCTCTCCGCCAACTCACTTCACTTCTCCAGTGTCTCTGTGTTGTCAACTGTTTGTGCAACATCTAGTCTTGGGTGAGTGTGATTTCCTCCTGTTAAACTTAGGAAAGATCAAAGCCATTGTCTATGGTCCCCGCCACAAACTCTATATCCTTCCCACTGTTTCAATCCCCTCCTCAGCCACTGTCTCAAAATTGTACCAAACTGCTCATACTCTATTTGACCCCAAGTTGATCTTCCAACCCCATATCCTCTCCATCACTAAGATGACCTAATTCCACCTCTGTAACATTGCACGCCTCCGCCTCTACCACAACCCATCTGCTGCTGAAACCCAGGGTAAGCGTACACCTTTGCATTCTTCATTAATATTGGGTCAATAGTTGATCTACTGTTGTGTTGTGGGGACTCAAGACCAAGTGTAGCCTTCAAGTGAAGTGAGCTCGTAGGGTTGGCAATAATTAGACTAGTGCCTGTAGATGTAAGATTTTTAATTAGCTATTTCGCTGCAGTACAAGCTGAGAAGTTGGGAGATATAGCGCCACCAGTGGTGAGAGAATACGATTACAGTGCAACAAGTTTACATAGACTGTTTCCCATATAAACATGGACATAGGACATTTATAATTGGAAAAAGCTGACAATAAGAAATAAGGCTTTGTAGACATGAAGCATGTACAGACATAAATTTTTAAAATATATTTATATAGATGGTACATATGAAACAAACCAAAGCTGTGAATTGCAGCCATCTGTAGGAGGTAAAGCATGTAAAGCATCCAAATCATCTTCCTCTTTTCTATACTATTTTATAAACGCTGCAGGACATAATTTCTGCAAGGCTTGCACTGTAATAATTAAATGTTGAAAGGTATGCCCTGAACCCGCACTGCCACTAGAACCAACATGCAAGCTGCATTGGATTACATTCACACAAGGAGGGATGGGCACTGGCCACAAGGTTAGTTGTCTGGGTGCTCTGCCAATTTCTAACTTCTGGATGTCTTGTTCGTGCTCCTTGAAAAAGGCTGCTTACAACCACCATTAACAAAAGTACACAGGTGGTAGACCACCACATTTGAAGCAGTTGACCCATTTGAGGAGATGGCCAAAAGCATACTTGACCCCAATGCCATGGAACCCTTCTTCTGCTACTCCTTCCATTGTTACCTACACTCACACTCTCATTCAGTAACACAGAGGCATATATTGCACAACAGTATCATTGCACGTGATATATTGGCACTGTAGCTCTGTGCAAGGCACTCCATCCCAAAATCATAATAACGCATCTACCATTTCTCCTACCACAGGCTCTTCCTAAGATGAGGCAGGATCAGTTGGAGACAGAACGCTTCACACATGTTGCATCATGCACTTTACCTACCACAAGCATCATCATACGTCCAAGCATTGCATGTGAATTAGATAGTAAGTTTGAGGAAAGAGCAGATTACATCAGGAGGAGTAAGTAGAGGTGGCAGCGGAAGAACAGCAAGCAGCTACCCAGGCTTCAAGGTGGAGGTGTTCCTCAGCTGCATGGGTAAGAGATTTGTACCCGACTGGGCTGTCTTTAAAAGATAATTGATTGATTAGCAAAGTCCTTCACAACATCCTATGGAACAAGGCAACCTCTTCTAGGGTTCTCAGCAAATATGTAGGGTTCACCTCTGAGCTCGCCACAACAATGTGTTTAGGATTTTCACAACTCCATAGAGCAAACATCCTCATGAACATCTGGAGGGGAGTTCCAAAGGACAGAGGGACCAAGTCCAGGCAATTTTTGTGCAGTCTGAACATGTGCATTTAATATCCCAGGAGGTACCAGCAACAAATAGCCAGCTGAAATAATGACTATTTTTTTTTAGCTTCTAGCATTTTCTGCTCAGTTGCTTTTCAAAACTATTTGAAGAAAAGCTAAAGGACAAATTTCAAAAGCTTTGTTCAGATTAATTTTATATTGTGTGGGTTTTTTTTAAAATAGAGAAGTGAGTATGTGTGTGAGAGAGCGAGTTGAAGAGAGAGAAAATGACAGATTTTACTGATTACACTCTGCTGTAGCTTTTATTTTGTGTTCTATAACCTTCAGAAAGCATATTAAGCTGAGGGAGAAAGATACAGAGGCCTAAGCTTTATACCTCTCCCACCCCACCAATTATGCAATGGATCTGGAATGGATGGAAGTGGAAAGCAACTTGGGCATGTGCTTCACTGCAGGTCCATTGAGACAAATTACACCCGCTGATATGTGGATGGGCGAATGGTAAATACGTGCAAATGAGGGAAACATGGCATCCACTATGTTTCCTGGCAATGCACTCATCAAGATTGGTGGAAGGGGCCCAGGGCAAAAATTGCAATATCTGTGCAGGGACTAGAAATTACTAGAAGCAAATTATCGATGAGTGCCTGCTACACCAATTTTTTCAGATTGAAACTCCGCTTCCTCCATTTTCTCCTCTTCCTCCTGTGCTCCTGATGCACCCTGGACATCTTCATCCTGCTGCATAACTAAATCCCTTTGTATAGAGACGTTATGCAAGATGCAACAAACAGTGATTATCTTGAACATCTTTGCAGGGCTATAGAGAATCATCCTGTCTGAGAAGTTCAAACGACAGAATCTTTGACTGAGCATGCCAATGGCGTGCTCTATATTAATTCTGATTAAAGCATGTCCCTTATTGTATTCATATGCCACTGCTGTTCAGGAGGATACTGATGCTGGCCAGAAATGCAGCTTCTCTAGGTCCCACTTTTGTCCTTGCCATGAATTGCAGTGGTGACTGAGGCAAGTCGGTGCACCTGAAATCCCAACCCAGGTTCGACTCTTCACCACCCATACAGTCTTGCAATTGTGGTGCTAAATGTCCACCATAACATTCCATTGGCTGTTTGAATCTTTTAGAATTATTTTTAAAAATGTTTCAAAATAAAAAATTCTGCTATTGTCAGCATGAGATCCAGCTGATAACGTTTTTCGCAAAATCAAAGAAAATTCTGGAATAAACCCTGACCATGAATTTCTACTGTTAAAAACTGCAAGTTCCCCAGACTGACAATCAGTTCTCTCCATTAGGTAATTAAGGGTTATTGGTTTGACTTTCAAAATGATCTCTCCATCAGACACATTCAAATTCCAGATCAGCATTCTAACCCTGAAACACTAATGACTAGTTTTAACTAATCATTAAATGTATTGTAAATGTTGTAAAAGTCATTAAAATAGTTAAAATTACTAGGTGGTATATAAAATGGTAGTCTTTCTACTACTATAAACCAGGCATTGAATTCTGAATGATTTCAGGTCGAACGTCACAATCAACTGCAATATAATGTAACCAGGAGGCCATTAGTTTTAGTTTTTGAAAACATTCTTAAAAAGGAGGTGCACCATGGCAGAGCTTGGAGCTCCATGTGCTTTACCATTCAGAGTGGTAGAATACGGATTTCCGCCTGTGATTCCCCGTAGACAGGGATGGGGAGCAGCACTAGGAGAGACCTGAGAGTATAGTATGTCTCCAAGTGCCTTTAATTTTAGAAAGTGCCTATGCTTCATTTTTGTGGTTTATGACACGTTAATACCTCCCAAATTCAATTACAGCCTTGAAAATTACTCCTAAAGATTTATTATTTAAAAATATACTGCCAGATACCAAAGATTTCAGATTTGGAATCCTGGTACGATTTTTCAATGGGTCTAAATCAGGTATTAATTCCCACCATACAGAGCTATCATTGCAAATCAAGAACCAGTGGGGATGATGTCCTCTAGTCTCTACAGACTAGAGTAAATTCATAGAACCTGCGTCCCCATCATGGAGCCTTTTCTCAAAGGGAGTGTGGAGAATGATGTCAGCACATATGTTCTTTCTCCACCCTCTCAACTAATACCTACCATGGTACCAGGAAGTAAGCTTGGTCGGACCGCCTCGGCAGTCAGCAGCCAGACCGTCACAGGCCGGACCACCAAGAAGTCACAGACCACGAGCATCTCAAGGGACTCAACGTGAGCAACAGCAGCCTTCCACCAGCTTTGCAGAGGCCACTCGGGGAACACTTTGTAGGTGTAGTAGAATTAGTAAACTTTCTTTTAAAAAAGGCACCATGGGTGGACACTGCCCATGAGCAATTCTCATTGGGGGCCTGCATTGTTCATTCCAAACAGGGCATCCTTCACTTGCTGCAGCAGCACATCCACAGCTGTTAAGAAGCAGGGGAATCTCTGCTCTTCAGGTGATCTCACAGGTGCTTTTAGCAGAAGAACTCGCAGCAAAAACAAGCCAAAGGATAGCTGGCCTTTTTAGCCACTGCAGACTGTTAAATCTGCAGGAACATGATATTGTCTGTCCCAATGGGTCAGCTCCTAATTAGAGGTGGTTCTAACACCTGTAACCCGCCTACAATATTTCAATGAGGCTGACCCAGGAAGTCATGGCAAGGTCAGCGTTCATGATGTGGGGCAGGTGCCATGAGTGTTTTGCTGTACTTCCAGTTGAAATTGCACCCGAGAAAGGGCCTGAGTGAAAGTTAACTTTGGGACATACCAGACAACATTTTTTCATTTACAAAAGTAACACCCCATTAAAATCATTATTTCCTACTCTCGTTTTTTGGTTTGCCTGCATAATACACTGGTTTGTGATTTAGGGACATACTGATACAATTTGTAATAATCCTATCACAGCATGTTGCAATTCCAGATACTTTTTCCATAGGCCAACATGTAGGCAGAAAACATGCTGGTAAACACTCAGCATTTGGTCTGAAGATACTTTAACAGCAAATATGAAACACAGTGACTGAATCATTATGCGGCGCACATCTGACAAAGTAGTAACAGCAGTGGATCAAAGAGTAATACGGTATTGCTGTGCCAAATTCTCTTTAATCTTTCACAGGATACTGCAATTAGCAATGCCTATTGAGTGTTTCTATATTAGTCATCTATTACTGCATTACAGGTATTCTGATGGAGTTTGCAAAGAATTTTCTTGTAATTTTCTCAATGTCTTTAACCACTTTCTCTGCCTTCATTGCATCTTCCTTCAGCTAAGAAAGCCAGATAGTTTAGACCAAAGGTCAGATTGGTCACAAATGTTGCTGTGTGACAGCTTGTTCCTCCTGAGCTCCAAATATATATTCTTTCCCCTTGCATTGATATCAAGGTAAAACTGGGGAGGCAGGAGATTAGGACGGAAAGGGCGCACAATTGTAGGCACATAGGGAAAGCACGGAGGGAAAAAAGGTAGGGAGTCACATACAGATCTTTTATCGTTAAAAATGCGGTTGCACTACTATTATGTGTACAGTGTTTTGGGTAGGTGGGAGAATGCCTTGGGCATGTATCATAAATGTAAGACATAGAACTTGTTTGTGATAGACAAGTGTGGGTACATCAACAAATTGGTGGGTTGGTGGGTTAGGATTGGATGGAAATGGAGACAGGACCACTGCAGTAATTATGAAAAAATACTTGTATTAGATGGGCTTGAATGTTTTACAACCAGCAAAGGTCCTCTGCATCCTCTTTCTAGGAATCCTGGCAGCTGCCAGGAATGTGAGCATTAACCTGCATGATTTGGTGCTGCTGGTCTGTAACAAGCTGGACATTGAAAGAATTGCAACCTTTCCTATTGATGTACTAAATGGAATTATGAAAGGGGCACATATGGCTATGTGGTGCAGTTTATGACTCCTAGTTTTGGGGGATTCTGCCACGTAGTAAAATTGCAATGCCTCTATTAGGTTCATGTTGAATGCCCATTAGAAAGTTGATGTATTGGACAACTCTGGCAGACAATGCTTCTGTGGCCCACTTGATGCATCTATGCACAGCTGATTGGGAAATATTGCTAATCTCCCCAAAGGTAGCCTAAAATTACCCGGTAGCATAAAAATTAAGGGCAGTGGTGACCTTTACATCCACTGGTAGTGCAGTATCTACGGTAGAAGTGGTTTCTAGGTCTGGTTCTAGCATGTGGGATGATTGATTAATAGCTTTCAGAGTGAAGCGTAACCTCCACAAGCACTGTTCAGTGGAGACAGGAGCACCTTGGTATTTGCAGATACAAGTGTACCATCGAGTGGGGGCCAGCCACATCCTGTACTGCCTGCTGAGCCTGGATTCCTTGCATTCATAGTATCATGGTCATAGTTGGTACAGCACAAGAGGAGGCCATTTGGCCCATCATGCCTGTGCCGGCTCTTTGAAAGAGCTATCCATTTAGTCCCATTCCCTTGCTCATTCCCCATTGCCCTGTAAATTTTTTCCCTCAAGTATTTATCCAATTCCCTTTTGAAAGTTACTATTGAATCTGCTTCCACCACCCTTTCAGGCAGTACATTCCTCCAAGAAACAGAGATGAGGGGTATTCCCAAAGGAAATCCCATTGCCTCCTCTGTAGAATGTGTGAGCGGATTGAAGTTGAAACCGCAGACAGAAAGATCAACATTGAAGTAAGGTTTTTTAGGAAATAAAAAAAATGACTGTGAACGTTAGAGAAGCCACAAAGTTTAACCAGTTCAAAGTCTGATTTCAGTAACCCTTCAACTTGACTCCCGCCTGTTGGCTGACACCTAGTAATGCTAGGTACCTGTGATATGTGGGTATTCTCAGCACTAGGTAGGACCGAGGTGCAAAGGCCACAAAATCTGACTTTTGTTGTTATTAAGTCATTTACATTGAATTTTAATATGTCTGCTCATATTTGGGTGAGCGCTTTCTGATGCCACCATTACTGCTTGCAGAAAATCATCGTCTTTGTTGGGTTGGAACTCACCGTTACATGTTCCCCACCCCATTTTGCACTCCCACTCTGAAAACACCTAATAACAGGCAATTAAAACATTGGACAGTCCAGCTCCAAGACTCATCACATCCTCTACAACCTTGAACCTGCGAAACTCCTTACTTTCTCGGGATTTCTCTTCCTTTTACAATCTACAGACTTTAAAACCCAAACTTAATCATTCTGTCTTAACTTACCTTGTCCTCTCTTCCAATCTTTTTCAACCTAATGGTATGTACTATGGACCTTGGCCTTAAACATAGGTTTCTCAATCTAAAAAAATCTAACAAGCAGCACACTGAACAATACAAGCTTAGCCCAGTTACAAGTGAGAGTACTATACAACCCAAAGCTATTCCATACACGGGCTAGGTGACAACTGGCAAATTTTATCAATAGGAGGAAGTCAAATCTAGTTTGACCTGGGAAATGGATTCTGACCCTGTGAATGCAAATAGGCCATTTATGTAATACTTGTTCTTTTAACATATAGGAAGTACTTTAATCATCATTGTTGACTACATCACAAACACTGCAGCCAGTTCGTATAAGTCATTGATTGATTAAGACTATTCTGAAACTCCAATGCAGCATTCTACAAATCATGGCGGTTTCATAAGTAGAAGAATATATACATGGGAGATAGATGACTGAGCACTTCTACCACTGAAGGGAGAAAATTAAACGGCACTTCAATTAGGACTTAACTGCACATGTTTAGTGCTCAATAAAGTGATGCAAAATCATTACTGGGCCTAATTGAGTCAGATCACTCTTAATTATTATTTAATTGCTAGTTTTCTACTTGAATGATAATGCTAAACGTTTTCATAGAATCATAGAAAGTTACGTCACAGAAGGAGGCCATTCGGCCCATCGTGTCCATGGCGGCCACAAAAGAGTTATCCAGCTTAATCCGACTTTGCAGCACTTGGTCCATAGCCCTGTAGGTTACAGCACTTCAAGTGTTCATCCAAGTACTTTTTAAATGAGTTGAGGGTTTCTGCCTCTACCACCCTTTCAGGCAGTGAGTTCCAGACCCCACCACCCTCTGGTTGAAAAAAATTCTCCTCAGCTCCCCTCTAATTCTTCTACCAATTACTTTAAATCTATGCCCCCTGGTCACTGACCCCTCTGCTAAGGGAAATAGGTCCTCCCTATCCACTCTATCTAGTCCCGTTATACGTTTATATACCTCAATTAAATCCCCCCTCAGCCTCCTTTGTTCCAAAGAAAACAACCCCAGTCTATCCAATCTTTTCTCATAGTTAAAATTCTCCAGCCCTAGCAACATCCTCGTAAATCTCCTCTGTACCCTGTCTAGTGCAATCACACCTTTCCTGTAATGTGGTGACCAAAACTGTACGCAGAACTCAAGCTGTGGCCTAACCAACGTTTTATACAATTCTGGCATGACCTCCCTGCTCTTATATTCTATGCCTCAGCTAATAAAGGAAAGTATCCTGTATGCCTTTTTAAACCATCTTATCTACCTGTCCTGCTACCTTCAGGGATCTGTGGACGTGCACTCCAAGGTCCCTTTGTTCCTCTACACCTCTCAGTATCCTCCCATTTATTGTGTATTCCTTTGCCTTGTTTGCCCTCCCCAAATGCATAAACTCACACTTCTCTGGATTGAATTCCATTTGCCACTTTTCTGCCCACCTGACTAGTCCATTGATATCTTCCTGCAGTCTACAGCTTTGAAGTAATTCACAGAGCAAAATGTAACTCAGCAATAATCATAACCAAGTACATTTAATGGATCAAAAAAGAAATTCTGTCATTGGTTCCAATAAAGCTTAAACGCTGTCACAGACAAGGCAATTCTGCACATAAACTTTAATGTAGTATTATAGATGAGATTACTAACTAGATACATAGCATTTTCTTTCATTTATCATTTTAAATGTTTTCTTCAAATGCTGTTTTCCAGCTTAATGATGTGTACCTTAAACCAAAGTGGCAGGAAGTACACACTGTTATCCAATAATGTTTCAAGACACAGACATTTTCCAAGCAAACATGCTGGTAAGCAAAGTTCTACCAGCCAGGCAAGGACCAAGCAATACATGAATCCAAGAATCCATGACTGTCTCATGAATGTTACAAAACTATTTAGGTCAGGAATTCTAATTCTTAAACCTATGTGCCAAACAGTTTTGATGCAGGGTCTTCACCCAAAACATTAACATGTCTTTTCTTCTTTCAGATGCTGATGGATCTACTATGTATTTCTAGCATTTTCTGTAACATTTAACAGTAAGATATTACAGAGTCACAGTAAGACACACCAAGATACTGATGGTACAAATATTTAGAAAATAATAAGGATATAAGCCGTTCACAGGGGGTTAAATGCCCTTTTCTACAGTGTAGTGTGAGGTGGTGCATTTGGTAGGAAGAATAAGGAGGTCACATGCTGCTTGGATAATAAGAGTCTGAACAGGATAGAGGAGCAAAGGGATCTGGGGGTACAGATACACAAATCACTAAAAGTAGCAGATTAATAAGGCCATAAAAAAGGCAAATCAATCACTAGGGTTCATTTCTAGAGAGATAGAATTGAAAAACAAAGAAGTTATGTTAAACTTGTATAGAACCTTGGTTAGACCACACTTGGAGTACTGTGCACAGTTCTGGTCTCCATATTATAGAAAGGATGTAGAAAGGCATTTCAGAAGGTGCAAAAAAGATTCACAAGGATGATACCAGAACTGAGAGGGTATACTTATCAGGAAAAGCTGAACAGGCTGGGGCTCTTTTCTCTCGAAAAGAGAAGGCTGAAGGGTGACCTGATAGAAGTCTTTAAAATAATGATAGTGTTTGATAGGGTGGACAGAGAAAATGTTTCCACTTGTGAGGGAGTTCAAAACTAGAGGTCATAAATATAAGATAGTCACTAACAAATCCAATAGGGAACTCAGGAGAAACTTCTTACCCAAAGAGTGGTAAGAATGTGGAACGTGCGACCACAAGGAATAGATGAGGCAAATAGCAGAGATGCATTTAAGGGGAAGCAAGATAAGCACATGATGGAGAAAGAAATAGAAGGGTGTCCTGATAGGGTTAGATGAAGTAGGGAGGGAGGAGGCTCGTGTGGGGCATAAACACCGGATTAAACCAGTTGGGTCGAATGGACTGTTTCTGTGCTGTAGTTTTGATGTAACTTGACATATTTCTTACATACTTGGTTACACAATAAGGCATTTGGAAAGCTGGGTCCTGGTCTCCATTTTGAAGTTGAATAAGGAAAGACAGCTTACCTCTTAACTCCATTTCTAAAACACATTTACCCTGTATGTCCATAGGCATATAATAAATATAATATAATATAAAATATAATAAATCAAAATTATCAAAACATACCAAAACTTATTTGGATTATCCTCAGCTGACTCTGACTCCCAGTCCTCATTAATCTGTTTTCTTAGCACTTAGGTTGTGGTTGATCTTATATTTCTCCTTTTTCTCAGAGATATAATTCCTACACCATTAAAACACCTGTAAAAATCCATTCTTTTGCTGTTATTTTGTTTAGTAGTTCTGATTCCTATTTAATAATTCCTAAAACTCTTCTGACAGTCCAAAAGTTTGCAGTTCTGAATGCTAGAATGACTATATTGTTACTTCTTGCTTTTATTACAATGTCAAAATTAAGTACAAAATGATCCCTGTCATTTAAATTATTTTTGCCCTCTTTTAGGCTCTTCTAAACCAAATACAAATTTCCAGGCAAAAGGGTGGGTAGGTAACTTGCTCCTAGGCCTCTACCTCTGCTGCTGTTGAACTGGCCATTAGGAAGTGTGTGAAAGTGATGCGATTTGAATTAGTCTGTTTTTTGTTCTTTTCCTTCGGGAAGCCACTTACCTCTGACCAGTGCCTCTTCCTGTGAACTGAGTTTGAGAACTCCGGTCTTACCACACAATGATACATCATGTTAGCACACACATGCACCATAACACTGTCTACTCTTACAGATAGGGGACGTTTCTATATGGTTACCTGAAAGGTCTGACAGAATATTAATATGTAAAACACCTGTTGGAGCTTTAAATCCCCAACTGGAATTTAGTTTCTGGCCTAGGTTTAAACACTTAAACAGGCAATGTTTTTGTTTAGGAAGAGAGAAGGACATTGCACCATTTTAACTATAATGACACTATTTGAAAATGACAGAATCATGGGTTTGGCTCAATGCATTAAGTATTTGTAAATAAGTTGAAAAAAATGTTTGCCAAATATTTTGTTATGAAAATAATGCCCCTTTAAAATTAATACCCTTACCAGTAGATTTTCCAGCTATTTTTATATTTCTATTGGCTAACAGGATGTTGGAGTTTGGATGTTCGTCTCTTGAGGATGATATACAAACTTTACTTCGCATATAAAATACCAAGCATTCTTTGTAGATTCCTCATGTCTGGTAGACATCAATAAAAGTTTATAGAACTACTGAATAACGTATTGCCACCCACTGTGAAAACAAAACTGTTCATATTATCAAAACAATTATTGAAACACTGTATATTGTGAGTTTTCTTAATTTGTGCACTTTCTGTAGTCTTTCAGGCACAATTAACAATGCACCTCTTCTTTAATGGTGCTCAAAATCTTGGTGAGTATCATTTGCATATTGTTACAGTTTATGCCGACTTGGTCACAAGTTAGCTTACATTCTTCTGCCTGCTTTCAGGAATGAAGGTGTGTGATAATGGCCCAGGGATCGTGCTTGTTGTGATTTTTCTGTGTGGTGGCACCTGCTGTCTGCTTGCCACCTGCCCAAGGTGGCATGGCTGAGACTGAGAATTCAGTTTTTGTATATGGGAGAATCATAGGCATAAACCAATGCCCCATCACTCTGTGGCACAGTGCTTTGGGCTTCTAATGTGCTGTAACTTTGTATCTCCCTAAGATCTGCAATTTAATTAAGATGTCTCAATCTTATTCATTAAAACTCTATTGTTGGTAGAATTCTTTAAAATGTTTAGGTTGTTTTCTTTCAATGTCTTTTTTATTTCACCACACACTATTCCCCATCTGATAAGGTGTATGGACCTCACCCTACAATGTTCTTGCCGCTCAGGAGGCCCAGATTCACGTGATTTACAATTTACCTTTCCTCAAGGAAAGCCCTGTACCTTTGCTTGGCTGATATTACAAAAACATTTCTGTACTGGGCTCAATACCACTCCTCAATTAACCCATTACCAAAAGGAGAGATGGTTGGTATAATATACTCTCAAAATTCTCCCCAAAAAGTTACTTTTTGCTATTTGCTACATACAGCATTAGTGGACATTAAACATGTGAGATAATTACAGTTATATTCCATTTATTTCCTTTGCTTTAGTTAATATATTGTGTATAATTACCTCAACTCAACCTGCTCCAAATTGAGGACAAGGTCACAAGATTGGTTCAGCCCATTTGATCTCATTCTCCAAAATAACAACTCAACTTCTTCCCATCATAGCATCTAGCTGTTTCTTTAATGAGTCCAGATTTCTAGCCTGAGTCTTCCTGTTGTTTTCTAACATTGATCATCCTCTGTGTAAGGAAGTACTTCCTGACAACAGTCACTTCTTCATGTCATGTGGAGTGAACTGAATTGGTTGGACACTGGCACCTGTGATGGTGGCGACATTGGGAGGAGACCGAGTAGGATCATTCACTTGGCACTTTTGGCTGAAGTCACTTGAAAACACTTCAGCCTTGTGTTTTGTATTTAGGTGCTGGGCCCTATCGTTGTTAAGGATGCAGTCGTTCATGGAGCCTCCTCCTCCTGTGTAGTAGTCACACTAAGAGTTTCTGCCTCATTCTAAAGTTTTCCTGATGTCACCAAGAACAAATAAAAAGATTGGTGTGATGCGAACTCCCCCATCAAAATATTCGACCATCATTCACCATCCAGGCATACTTGAAAAATAATCACTTGGGCAAGATGCTGAAGGGCTGCTGCTGCCTGGTGAAGAATACCCCAGCAAGAGTCAGGAGATGAGGGTAAGGGGAGAATATCAATCATCTGAACAGCAGCTTTGCCAGCTCACTGGGAGCAGTTTAGAAGTGTGAGGAGACTTAAGTGAAAGATCGGGGAAAAAAAGCAAACAAGCAAGAAAGCTTAATACTGATAATCTATACACGCTATGGGATTCTGCATTTTATTGTAAGTGGGATTCTAGGTCTTATACACTGTGGCATTGAATATAAAAGTAAGGGAGTAATGTTGAATTTGTATAAGACATTGGGTAGGCCACAGTTTGAATATTGCATGTAGTTCTGGGTACCCCATTGTAGGAAGGATATTATAGCCATGGAAAGGGAAAAGCGAAGATTACACTAGAATGATACCAGGCATGAAAGGTTTTATGAATGAAGAAAGGCTTGAAAAATTGGGACTTTGTTCAATGGAACAGAGAAGTTTTAGGGGGGATTTGATGAAAGTTTGCAAAATTACAAAAGATTTTCATTGGCTAAACGGTGAAAGATTGTTTCCATTAGTTGGCAAGGATTGTCACTAGAAGAATGAAGGGGGAAATTTGAAGATTTTTTTATGAAGAGGGTCATTAGAATATGGAATGCTTTACCACGTGAGACTACTGAGGCATTGACGATAACATGATTAGAATTGGGTACGTATTTGAAAAGGAAGGATATAAAAGGATATGGGGAAAGGCTAGAGAAATAGGATTAGAGGAAACAGCTTCACTTGAGGAGTTAACATGAGCACAGGTTTCACATTTATATTTCCTCATATCAGGCAGCATTCCTAGTGAATCTGTGCTGTACCCTCTTTATTGCCTCAATATCCTTCCCACAGTGTGGAGCCCAAAACCATACACAGTGCTCCAACTGTAATCTTACTGAGGTTTTACGTAGATTCGCTATTACATCTCAACTTTCTTTTTTGGCGGTGTTGGTTGAGGAAAGAATGTTGGATTAAGTAATTAGATGGTGTTCATAAATTATGTTAAATATATATAGTTTGTGCACCAATGCAAAGGGAGATAATTAGTATGCATTTTACTTTTTCACAATTAAGTGTACTGGAGTGGAAGATAACCTTTATAAAGAATTTAATTTAAGGGTACAATGGTTCCACTATTAAAAGCAACAACTGTTATAGGTGTAGGAAAGTAGTGTAGTGCATTGGAGCATCTAGAATCTCCAGAGGATTTGCTTCCAATGTCAGCCATGTCATTGAAGGCAGTCATTAAATGGAGAATAAGGAACCGCATCTGTACCTCTTCCTCTGATTGTTGGATTATGAATCATGCAGAGAACTCAGGAAGGAACAAAGAAGTTAAAAAAACATACCTCACAACTGTCCATCCATTCATTCTTCTTATATTGAAAGTGATAAGCAGAACAGGCCGGGAAAATTCCTGATCACGTTTTGGGAGCTATCACAATCTCATGCTATTGGGATCCACCTGGGTGGTTCAGAAAGAATAAATGGACAATCATCAGTTTAATTATCAGATTAATTTAGGTTCTGAAGTGCAATGCCTCATTTCTGACCAAGAAAGTAGCTCACTGCTACTTTACAACTACCCACTAGGAAATGAACATGAATAGGGCAGGTGGACTTTGTTGCTACTTTTCCTTCCCTGTTCATCGGGATTCACCTTGACTTTATGTAGCACCTCCCCACAATTGCCCAGCTAAGATCAGGAACTCAATATGAAAGGAAAGGACTTATCTCCTGTCACTCCATGGTGCCTAATAGACACTAACATTTATGATGCTTGGTGACATCTAAGCCAGCACTCAAGGGTTAAACTTTTTATTGGCATAAACAGGAATAATGATTTGAAAAAATGCTTTTAGAATCTTATTCACCTTTATTTATGATCACATTGTTGTTTTCCTTTCACACGCAAGGAAGAAAAAATTCACAGCTTAGGAGCACTCTGAGTGAATAACATACAACAGTTGTTGGTCCCATATTATTATTTAACGTAACAGATATTGGTTTGCAAGAAGAAGATGGCAACAACACAAAGAGTTGTTTTTCAATTTTGCACAAGAGCTAAAGGTTACTGCCACAGAGCACTTGTGGAGGAATGCTGACAAGTCCTGGCTTCAAAATCTGCATTTACTGCAGAAAAACCCTTCCTGTAACCAATGGCCATAACTGGGCCTCTGGTGCCTTGATACAGATCATAACTATGCATCCAGCAAGGTCTGCCAAAATTTCCAACAGGAGGTCCAAGAAAAAGAAGATCCAACAGCTTTAAGAGCTTATCAATTCCAGAATGGCTTAAGCAGTGGCTCCTTTAGTATAAAGAGGTCTAACGATTTTGAAAGCTGAGGCTAGGCTTGAGCCCAAGTCCGCTCCCATGAAGAAATACAGCCAAGAGCAACAGACTGTTTTGGAAATACCAGAGAACTTTATAAAGTACTCCGTGTTCTTTTGTTCCTGGGGAAACTGGAAACACAATTGAGGTGAATACATTTTGATGTTGATAGATTTGTCATGTAAAAATTATGTTTTACTCTATAACATATTGTATGTTAATAGGGATAAATAAATGTGTTGATCTAAGAAAGAACATACATTTACATTGTGTCTTTCAAATCCTCAAGATGTCCCAAAGAGATTCACGGCTAATTAATTACTTTGTTTGAAGTGTAGTCATCGATATTATGTAGGCAAATGCAACAGTCAATTTGCTCACACCAAGGTCTCACAAATGACAATGAGATAATGACCAGTTAATCTGCTTTTTGGTGTTGGCAGAGGGATAAACATTGGCTCAAACACTAGGACAACCCGTTGCCTTTTTGGAAATAGTGCCATGGCATATTTTACATTCATCAGTAGAAGTAGACAGCACCTTCAATAATGCAGCACTTCCTCAGTACTGCACTGAAGTTAGCCTAGAATACGCACTGCAGTCCCTGGAGTAGGGTTTGAGCCCACAGCTTTCAGACTCAGAGTGCTCCCATTGAGCTAAGCTGATAATCTTTTTTTACACAGTAACAGGCCAGGTAGCTAAGCGTTACTAATAATTGGATACATTATTTATTCAAGAAGCAGGAATAAAAATGACTTTCACAGGCATTTGAAATTTGGGGTAATTAAATAATTTGGGGTAATAAAATTTGTAAATTAAAGTGGCAATGATGTAAAATCAGTATTACAGATCCAGAAACTTCATTTACCTGGTCAACAGGACACCATCACTGCTATATAAAATAAGGTTTTCATTGATGGTGGCACTCAGATGAATTTGTCTGGGTTGAATTAAGAACTAAAGGGTGAATACGTTCTCGACCACTGAATCATGCAAAAGAAATCGAGTATGATATTTGCAGGCAATATAGATGAGGCTTGAGTCGTAACGGGGTTGTAATAATGGGAGACTTAAACTATCCTAAAGTAGACTAGAATAAGACAAGTATTTGTGGTCAAAATGGACACGGGTAATAAGAATGTATCCAGGGTAATTTTCTCAATCAATATATTGCATATCCAACAAGGATGGACGTAGTGCTGCCTCTGATAATTATAGTGGGATAATACAGAAAAAAACTATGCAAAAAAGATATAGAAAGGAAGCAGAGAGAGATATTGAAGGTTAACAGTGAGTATGAAAAGGTGGATAAAACCAAAGGAAATTGCAAGGGCTTTAATAAACACATTCAAAATTAAAGGATAATGAAGATGAAGGGAACTATCTTCTACTTGTGAGTGAGAGAATGGAAGAGATGGTTAATAAGTGTTTTGAAAAATCTCAGTGTTTACAGATGAAGGCAAAAGTGCACCTGCAGGAGTATCTGAGGAGGATGTGGAAGAGCCACGACTGGAGATAAAAATATACTGGGACTAAAAGTGGAATAGTCAACAGGGCCAGATGGTGGCATTCTCAGAATACTGACGGAGGTTGGGAAGGAGGCAATGGAAAACTAGCTATAATACAGTAGAAAATAATGAGAAAAATACAAAGTATAGAAAGGAAGCAAAAATGTTTGAAAATGGAAAGAAAAGGGCTTGCATTTACATAGTGGCTTTTACAACCTCAGGACGTCCCAAAGCGCTTTGCAGCCAATGAAGGACTTTTGAAGTGTAGTCACTGTTGCAATGTAGGGAAATGTGGCAACCAATTTGTACACAAAAGCAATGAGATAAGTGTCCATATAATCTGCTTTAGTGATGTTGGTTGAGGGAGAACTCCACTGCTTTGAATAGCACCATGAAATCTTTTACATCCACCTGAGAGGACATCTCATCCTAAAGTTGGCACCTCCAACAGTGCATCATTTTCTCAGTACTGCACTGAAATATCAGCCTAGATTACATGCACAAGTCACTGCAGTGGAGCTTGAATCCATGACCTTATGTCTCAGAAGTGGGAGATCTATCACAGAGCCAAGGCTAACTCCTCCATTGAGCCAAAATAGTTAGTCTTACTTCGATCATGGGTAAGCTTCAGAGTCCATAGCATGGAATGAATTAATGAACACTTAGAAAGTCTTTGGACAGGCCATGCTTGACTGGAATAATTTAAATTTATATGGAAATTGCAGGGTGCATAAATAACAGGAAACTGATGGACATTGGATATATTGGGGATAGAAATTTATTATGGCCCATTTCCTGGTATATAAATGACAGTAAAACATAAGAAATAGGAGCAGGAGTAGGCCATACGGCCCCTCAAACCTGCTCCGCCATTCAATAAGATCATGGCTGATCTTCGACCTCAACTCCACCTTCCCACCCGATCCCCATATCCCTTGATTCCCTTAGAGTCCAAAAATCTATCGATCTCAGCCTTGAATATACTCAATGACTGAGCATCCACAGCCCTCTGGGGTAGAGAATTCCTAAGAGTCACAATCCTCTGAGTGAAGAAATTCCTCCTCATCTCAGTCTTAAATGGTTGACCACTTATCTTGAGACTATGCCCCCTAGTTCTAGACTCTCCAGTCAAGGGAAACAGCCTCTCAGCATCTATCCTGTCAAGCTCTCTAAGAATTTTATACATTTTAATGAGATCACCTCTCATTCTTCTAAATTCCAGAGAATGTAGGCCCATTCTACTCAATCTTTCCTCATAGGACAACCCTCTCATCCCAGGAAACAGTCTAGTGAACCTTCATCACATCGCCTCTAAGGCAAGTATATCCTTCCTTAGGTAAGGAGACCAGAACTGTACACAGTACTCCAGGTGTGGTCTCACCAAAGCCCTGTACAATTGTAGCAAGACTTCCTTTCTCTTGTACTCCAACCCCTTTGCAATAAAAGCCAACATACCATTTGCCTTCCTACCAAAGTGAATAACCTCACATTTCCCCACATTATACTCCATCTGCCACCTTCTTGCCCACTCACTTAACCCGTCTATATCCCTTTGCAGACTCGTTGTATCCTCCTCACAGCTTACCTTCCCACTTAGCTCTGTATCGTCAGCAAACTTGGATACATTAAACTCAGTCCCTTCATCTATGTCATTAATATAGATTGTAAATAGCTGGGGCCCAAGCACTGAACCTTGTGGCACCCTACTAGTTACAGCCTGCCAACCTGAAAATGACCCGTTTATTCCTATTCGCTGTTTTCTGTCTGTTAACCAATCGTCTATCCATGCTAATATATTACCCCCAACCCAATGAGCCCTTATCTTGTGTAACAAGAAGTGCGCTTCGAGAGATCTGAGGCTCTTCAGAAATTGGGTCTCGAGCCTCATTGTAATAATAGGGGCAAGCTGCTGCCGCCTGTCACGCATCCAGAGACAGTTCGCCTGACTGAGCAAATATCGAATTTGGGCCTGCTGTCTCACTGGCAGCAGCCCTCAGTTAAGTCCTGGGGGGGATGGGGCGGTGGGGCGGATGAATGCAGGCTGGCTGCGGTCCGCAGTAGTGCTGTGAAGCTGGGAGGAGCGGGGTACTTCTCCTGGCTCCAGAGGTGGGGAAGTTAAAAAAAAAGTTTCCCTACCTTTTCTTCAGTGGCCCCTTTAGGACATGAAGTACTTTACCACGAGTGGCCACTGAGGCCATGATTATAACACCATTCAAAATAGAATTGGATTCAAAGAGGAGAATATCGAAGGATACAGAGGGAAGGGTGGGGAAATGGGATTAGAGTCGATAGCTCCAATTGAAGATTTGACCTTTCTGGGCAATATTCCACCTCGCAAACCAACTAATTTCTGTAGGTTTCCCGCCCAACTGACTAGAATGACAAGCTGGCCGTCAGTTGGACGGGAGAGCACCCGGGGAGTGAATGCCAGCAAGTAAGTCTTAGATGGGGCGGAGGGGTTGGTTATGGGGGGGGTCGGGGTCAGGGGTCAGTCATCGGGTGGGTCGGGGGTCATCGGGGGGGTTGGTCATGGAGGGGTGGGGTCAGTCATCGGGGGGGGTTGGGGGGGTCATCCGGGGATGGGGCGATCAGTCATAAGGCGACGGGGTTAGTGATCGGGGGGGTTGGGGTCAGGGGGGTTGGTCATCGGGAGGGTGAGTTGGTCATCGGGGGGGTCGGGAGTCATCGGGAGGTGTCGGATATCGGTGGGGGCTGGGGCCGAGCGTCATTAGGGGTCGGTCATCGGATGGGAGTCATTAGGGTCGGTGGTCATTGGGGGGGTCGGAACGTGGGGGATGTCGAAGATCAAGTGGAGAGGGGTCGGAGTTTAAGTGGGGTGGGGTTGGAGATTGTGGGGCGGGGTTGGAGATCGTGGGGGGGAGTCGGAGATCGTAGGGGGTGGTCGGAGATTGGGGGTGAGGGTCGGAGATCGTAGGGGGTGGTCAGTGATTGGGGGGGGGGGGGGGGAGGGTCAGAGATTGAGGGGGGGAGGGTCAGAGATTGGGGGGGAGGGTCGGAGATTGGGGGGGGGAGGGTCGGAGATTGGGGGGGGAGGGTCGGAGATTGGGGGGGGAGGGTCGGAGATTGGGGGGGGGAGGGTCGGCCAATCAGTGTGTGTGGGATCACGGCAGTAGGCTTGTTGGGCCTGGAGGAAGTACTCCTGCTTCTCCTGGCCCTCAAACAGTGCAATAAAGGCACTACCTGCTGAGCTGGACCTACTCGCCTCCTCTTACTTAGCGTGAAGCAGAAGGCACGGGAATCCCAGCCCCCAGGAGTTAAAAATAAAAAAACCTATCAAAATGGAGGCCCGCAGCCTCCTTAAAAGATTTTACTCACCGACCCGCCTCCTGAGTGCATTTCAACTGTTAAAACTGGAAGTGGGCGAGTTGGAGGCGGGTTGGGATCAGGTTTTACTTTTTATGAATTTTACCTTCCCACCTGCCACCAGTCCACCAGTTCGTGGGGTTAAAAATTACCCCTTGGATTTTCTTGGTACACTATTGAAATTTAAAAATGCTAAATGACCTTTCTGGAGAATATACAAGTATAAATGCAGATGTATAGCATTGTATGACCCACTTGACCTCGTCCTCACCAACCTACCTGTCGCAGATGCATCTGTCCATGACAGTATTGGTAGGAGTGACCACCGCACAGTCCTTATGGAGACGAAGTCCCATCTTCCCACCATCCAATGTGTTGTGTGGCACTACCAATGTGCTAAATGGGATAGATTCTGAACAGATCTAGCAGCTCAAAACTGGGCATCCATGAGGCACTGTGGGTATCAGCAGCAGCAGAATTGTATTCCAACACAATCTGTAACCTCATGGCCCGGCATATTCCTCACTCTACCGTTATCAACAAGCCAGGGGATCAACCCTGGTTCAATGAGGAATGTAGAAGAGCATGCCAGGAGCAGCACCAGGCGTACTAAAAATGAGGTGCCAACCCGGTGAAGCTACAACTCAGGACTACGTGCATGCTAAACAGCGGAAGCAACATGCTATAGACAGAGCTAAGCGATTCCACAACCAACGGATCAGATCAAAGCTCTGCAGTCCTGCCACATACAGTCGTGAATGGTGGTGGACAATTAAACAACTAACAGGAGGAGGAGCCTCTGTGAACATCCCCATCCTTAATGATGGCAGAGTCCAGCATGTGAGTGCAAAAGACAAGGCTGAAGCCTTTGCAACCATCTTCAGCCAGAAGTGCCAAATGGATGATCCATCTCAAACTCCTCCAGATATTCCCACCATCACAGAAGCCAGTCTTCAGCCAATTCTATTCACTCCACGTGATATCAAGAAACGGTTGAGTGCACTGGATACAGCAAAGGTTATGCGCCCCGACAACATCCCGGCTGTTGTGCTGAAGACTTGTGCTCCAGAACTAGCCGCGCCTCTAACCAAGCCGTTCCAGTACAGCTACAACACTGGCATCTACCTGACAATGTGGAAAATTGCCCAGGTATGTCCTGTCCACAAAAAGCAGGACAAATCCAATCCGGCCAATTACCACCCCATCAGTCTACTCTCAATCATCAGCAAAGTGATGGAAAGTGTCGTCTATAGTGTTATCAAGCGGCACTTACTCACCAATAACCTGCTCACCGATGCTCAGTTTGGGTTCCGCCAGGACCACTTGGCTCCAGACCTCATTACAGCCTTGGTCCAAACATGGACAAAAGAGCTGAATTCCAGAGGTGAGGTGAGAGTGACTGCCCTTGACATCAAGGCAGCATTTGACCGAGTGTGGCACCAAGGAGCCTTGGTAAAATTGAAGTCAATGGGAATCAGGGGGAAAGCTCTGCAGTGGCTGGAGTCATACCTAGCACAAAGGAAGATGGTAGTGGTTGTTGGAGGCCAATCATCTCAGCCCCAGGACATTGCTGCAGGAGTTCCTCAGGGCAGTGTCATCAATGACCTTCCCTTCATCATAAGGTCAGAAATTGGGATGTTCACTGATGATTGCAGAGTGTTCAGTTGCATTCGCAACCCCTCAGATAATGAAGCAGTCTGTGCCCACATGCAGCAAGACCTGGACAATATCCAGGCTTGGGCTCATAAGTGGCAAGTAACATTCACTCCAGACAAGTGCCAGGCAATGACCATCTCCAACAAGAGAGAGTCTAACCAGCTCCCCTTGTCATTCAGCATTACCATTGCCAAATCCCCCACCATCAACATCCTGGGGGTCACCATTGACCAGAAACTTAACTGGACCAGCCATTTAAATACTGTGGCTACAAGAGCAGGTCAGAGGCTGGGCATTCTGCGGTGAGTCACTCACCTCCTGACTCCCCAAAGCCTTTCCATCATCTACAAGGCACAAGTCAGGAGTGTGATGGAATACTCTCCATTTGCCTGGATGAGGGCAGCTCCAACAACACTCAAGAAGTTCAACACCATCCAGGACAAAGCAGCCTGCTTGATTGGAACTCCATCCGCCACTGTAAACATTCATTCTCTTCACCACCGGCGCACAGTAACTACAGTGTGTACCATCCACAGGATGCACTGCAGCAACTCGCCAAGGCTTCTTCGACAGCACCTCCCAAACCCGCGACCTCTACCACCTAGAAGGACAAGAGCAGCAGGCACGTGGGAACAACACCACCTGCACGTTCCCTTTCAAGTCGCACACCATCCCAACTTGGAAATATATCGCCGTTCCTTCATCGTCGCTGGGTCAAAGTCCTGGAACTCCCTTCCTAACAGCACTGTGGGACAACCTTCACCACACGGACTGCAGCGGTTCAAGAAAGCAGCTCACCACCACCTTCTCAAGGGCAATTAGGGATGGGCAATAAATGCTGGCCTTGCCAGCGACGCCCACATCCCATGAACGAATAAAAACACCACCATTCCTTTACATACTTATTTTATATTTTTTAGTTTTCTAATTTAAATTTAATTTTTATGTTTTTTTGCCATTTGCCACCTAGGACCCCTGGTTAGAGCAGTCTCACAACTGCATGAATTAATTCGGCTAATTATTCAGTTAATTAATGGATTTTCTGTGCTGCTTCTTCACCGCTGCTGTGCTGTCTATGAAGTGTTATGGAAAACTCTGCAGAGATGTCTATGAGAAATAAACATATTTTTGTCCTTCAGTTTAATAGTGGTCACATTTCATAGCTCAAGTGAAAGATGGAGGCAGCGCAATTATTGCGTAATATCCATGACAGTGGATATCCTTTAATATGCTATAAACAAAAAGTCTTCCTTCATGTGACTGTGCGACAGAGGAAGATTTCATCACAGCACATGTACTGTGTCCTGTTCCTCTCATAAGACTTTGAGCCAAATGGCAAGACGGGTAGCAGACAAACAATTTTATCCTGGTGCAAATCTGAGGTCAAACCAGAGAGCTATTTTGATGCATGTCCCACATCTTTAGTTTGGTTCCAATAAATTTGCTCAAACTAATGTACTTTCATTCTGGAATTTCAAATACATGACCATGGACTTGTACCCAAGCTTCACACATCAAATATTAACCCACTACTGAACCAGAAATACAACAGCCATTAAAAGGAAACATGCTTGATGGGATGAAATGTAAAAATCATTTGAGCTATGATATTCACTGGTGTCCTGATGAGCTTCTTATTTCAGAGAAATTATGCAGCAATTATTTCAAGCAAGTCTATTAACTGCTGCACAGCTCTTAAGAAAAAGTTGTTGCAAAATTAGTTAACTTAACATATGTAGTTTTACTACAGTGTATATACGCAAAAATTAAAACAATTTTGAATATAATTTGATTTCATAAATAAATTTAATCACTAGTACGTTCTCTGATATTTAATATGACCTGTTTTTCTTTTGTGTCATGCAATCCATGTCGTCCAACAGGTTGAACAGGCGAAGCAGGGTTTGTACCTCTTATTGCATCATTCTTCATCCTGAGTAATTAGTAAGTGATAGTGAAGCAACAGTTTTGGGGGTGGGGGGGGGGGTGGTTTCAGGGAAGGAACAAGGAAACTAAATGAAAAGCCTAACAAAAAAAATTACTTCATTGCAGCTGAAGGGGGAAATGTGCCCAAACAATGTGGAAGAAGAAACATCAGCTCCATAACCCAATGAAGCCACCCTATAATTGTGGCGTAAAGCAACTCACAATACTCACACTGTGATCGTCACAGGTTAAGAGTGCATGTTGTCTGTGAAAGTTCCGTGTGTGGCCATTCCTCTTTTGCTGAATTATAAATATGATCTCATATATTTAAGTATTGGTTGTATTCCCATTTTACCCAAATAACAAGTTTTACTTCTCTGGAGAATTTAACATGTAATTAGTACAGATTTTGCAGTCTGAATTATTTTTGTTCTTCCAGTTCAAAAGGGGCAATTTTCCAGAACCCCTCGGCCCCAGTACCTGTACAAGCTCAGGTGCACCTGAATTTCTTGCCCTGGTCCACTAATATGGCCTGGGAGCACCCCTGGTACAGGCCCACCCCTCTTACAGAGCCTAGCATTGGGAAAATGAGGAGCAAATTGACACGTGGCTGGCCATTGGGCTACAGCCTTCTAACTGCTGCAGTAGAAACAGAAAGTTGAGGTTAGTGGGTTGGGAATACCCCCTCCCACCATATTTGTATCAATCTGATGGATCAGCACTGCAACAGGATATCTTGGAACATCACGAAGGAGGCGGAAACCCAGCAAAATGGGTCCCCTGACCTTCGTGCCCAGAGAATAGCCGTTTCCTAGGGGCAAAGGTGAAGAAAATTGGCCCCAGCATGAAATTATATCTTGGGTAACATTTGATTATTTGTCAGGATAATTAGCTGGAATCTTAAAGTCCCAATACATATTGAGCTTTTGGATATAAGACATAGGTCCAAACAGATCTCCTTTGTAGTTCATTAAACCTGTGCATGCAATGAAAGAGCTTCTTCCAGCTGAATAAGGAAGAGTCCAGTGGGATTGCTGGGCTGATATTGGGTCGAATAAGGAATTGGTTTCATTCTCATAGGCAGATGGTTGTTATTAATGGTAGTGGTTCTGTTTAGGATCTGATTGCTGGTAGAATCCCACAGGGATTGATATTAGGTTCGTTGCTCATCACATTTTTTTTTATCAGTGATCTCGATGAAGGCGTTGGGGGAACTCTCCACAAATTTGCAGATGATACAAAGATTTTTGTGGGTGTTAAGAAAGAAAGAATTTACATTTATATAGCACCTTTCATGATCTGTCCGTCCCAAAGCACTTTACAGGTAATGAAGTACTTTTGAAGTGTACCTCAGTACAGCACTGAAGTGTCAGCCTGGATTAGAGTATTAGGATATATTGCCAGGAAGATCAAATACAAAACACACAACACAGTGCTGTCCTTGTACAAGATATGGGTTAGGCCTAATCTAGAATAGTGTGTCCAGTTTTGGTCCCTCACATGGAAAATGTTCAGAAGAGGGCCTAAATTCATACCCAGTTTAAAGACCCTGAGTTACCATGATAGACTTTAAAAGCTGTTTTTTTCCTCCTCTAGGAACACATAGCCTTTGAGAAGATTTGATTATTAGAAGATCTTTAAAATATTAAAAGGATTGGATTTTGTCTATGTGGATAGGTTATTTGAGTTAGATTGGTTATGGAGGACTAGATATATGCATATAACTGACATAAACATCAAACCAGGTTAGATATCAGGAGATCTTTCTTTTGACAGAAGGTCTTCAACTTTTGGAACGAGTTGTTGGCACGTGCAGTGAGTGCTGATTCCATGCAAATATTCAAAATGGAGATGGCAGAGTGTGCAGAAGGTATGTCTGGTCGTTGGGGGGTCCTCTTCAACCACCAATGTTTTTGGCGGTTGAAGAGGAATTTACCAGGTTTTTTTCCCCCTAAATTGGCATGGGGTTTTTCCTCTTTCTCTGCTCTGTCTCTCAGTAGCTTACATTGAGTGGGGCCCAGGGGGGTGGGGGAAGGGGCTGGTGAGGTCATAGTTTGCTTAAGTTTGACCATTACTATGGGACAAATTTAATGGATGAACTGGTCTTTTCCTGTATCATTTTCATATATTCATACGTGTGAAATCCAGGTCCAAGCTCAGATGGATTTGTGGCAAAAGGGGAGGCAGTTGTAAGGAGAGAAGGCCGCACCCTATACTCAGTGATGGCTTGTCACTAAGTACCCTGGAGGGGGAACTCAGCGTGATTGAGGATATGCATCTTTGCTAAACTCAATACTTGAAGAATTGGCTTAAACAGTTGGTGATAAACAAATTTGGTATAAAACATTAAACTTGGATATCTAGAACATCAAGGAGGCTGGAACAATGCACACTGCCCAGTGTGGATCCAAAGACCACGTTGAAGATAGATGATTATAAAAATAAACTTACATTTGTATAGCACCTCATCACTTCCTCAGAACAGCCCATAGCACATCACAGCCAATTAATTACTTTTTTTAAAAGTACAGTCAGTGTTATATAGGCAAATACAGCAATCAATTTGTGCACAGCAAGGTCACAAAAACAGCAAATGAGATAAATGGCCAGTTAAACTGTTGATGGCATTAATTGATAAATAAACATTGGTCAGGACACCAGAAGAACTCTCTGCTCTTTGAATAGTATTATAGAATCTTTTACATCAACCTGAATGGATAGACAGGACCTAAACTAGATAGCCCAGTGGTGACGGATCAAACACTAGAGCCTAGTCTTCAGTTACTTCCAAGCTGTTATTCACAGAGCTCCACATTACACCCACCACATCCTAGATAAGCTCTCTCATATATGGATACAAGAGAGCCCCAAATGATACACACCACCTGAATACAATTAACACTAATTGATATAAATCACATGGATTCAATTAACACTTGATTTAATACCTTATCCTTCAGCACTGTATTGACCAGATGGTTTGCTCAAGTCCTGAATAAGGGCTTGGACCCATGACCTTCCAACTTGGAAGCAAGAGTGCTACCAACTGAAAAAAACCTGATGCTACACTATTCACACCAGAAAACTTGTAGATTCAGTCCCCAATCTGTTTTAATGTGTTTGAAAGCCTGAACCAGTTTTGGTAAATCAGAAACAAATTGCAAGGAGGGAAATATATTTAATTCTTGGAAAGATCATAGCAGCTAACAACCAAGTGTTTGAATCTATTAGGTTTCCATTCAGATTGAAATTATTTCATCATCTTATTGGTGCAGAATCAGAAAAGGGACAAAGCTTCTGATGCTACTCAATTCATTTGAGAGCTTCTTAATTTATTCCAAAGCATGGGGATGGTTTTTTGATGTGTTACACCGGGCATGAAACTGGCATAGTGGGTCAGCTGACCATTATAGAAACAACACAATTTTCATTTCCATTGAGCAGTTTCTAGAACGGGCAACTGATCCACCATGCCAGTTTTATGCCCGGGTGGCAAATTAAAACTTACCCCCATTGTCTCTTGTAGATTTTTTCTTCCAAGTACTTGCACACAGTTAGTACTTTCTATTCAGCACCTCCAGCTCCAATTTCTTTATTTTCATGTAAACTTAGTTCTAAGTTCTATGGTGATGAGTCTGACAAAGAGGATGGAAATTACATACTTCCTTGTTGAATTCCCTGCATCAGTGAGAATGAATATTACCCCATATATGACTGAGGATCCAAGAATCCTATTCACATACCCTCCCATAGAAAGCTATCTCCTTTAGGTCACAGAAGAAGTATAGAGATTTGCCTCGTTCATCTGCCTGGATCAATTCTGCCCTTCCCTCCAAGTGTAAACATGTGATGAGGTTCCAGCCTGATCACCCACTTTACAATCTTTGACCTGACTCATATCTCCTTTTCCCATCAACCATGTCCGGGAAATTAAACATAAAGTTTTCTTTTGTTTCTGCAATTGCACAAATCATTCAAACTTCAAATATTCTTACAATGTGCCAGGATGAGAATGTTTACTTTAGTAAGGCGCAGTTCTGATTATTTCTGAGTAAATGAATAAATTAAATAATAACTTCTCCATAACAGCCTCTATGTACAATTGCTATTGCAATCATCTGGGTAGCTGATGGAACATATATCCATGCAGTCTGTCAAGGCTGAATTAGCAACAACCTCACAGGCATTTTAATGGCTAGTTATTTAAGTCCAAAAGTTAACTATGACTATGTGGGTTTTTACCTTAAAATAAATCCCACACTATTTAAAACACTTCACATTTATTTTTGTACCATCGTTGCAATCAATAAGGCTATAGTAACTGCAGCTATTTCAAACATTACTATGTCTCATCAGGATAATTGATTATGTAATAAAATCCAAGGGATATGGATTTCTTGGCTTAAAATATATTGATATCTATATAATTAAATTAATATCCTTGAGCTGGTAATGCTGTCACACACCAATCCATTGAAATTAATGAGTAATATTATGACAGGAATGGTAACACTTGTAGTTCTTACTTGCTCCAGATGTAGCACTGCAATCTCTCACAGCTGGTTACAAGAAGAACATAAGAACATAGGAAATAGGAACAGGAATAGACCATACGGCCCCTCAAGTCTGCTCCGTCATTCAATAAAATCATGGTTGATCTTCTACCTCAACTCCACTTTCCCACTCTATCCCCATATCCCTTGATTCCCTTAGTGTCCAAAAATCTATCGATTTCAGTCTTGTATATAATCAACGACTGAGCATCCACAGCCCTCCGGGGTAGAGAACTCCAAAGATTCACAACCCTCTGAGTAAAGAAATTCCTCCTCATCTCGGTCCTAAATGGCCGACCTCTTATCTTGAGACTATGATCTCTAGTTCTAGACTCTCCAGCCAGGGGAAACAGCCTCTCAGCATCTACCCTGTCAAGCCCTCTAAGAATTTTATACGTTTCAATGATATCATCTCTCATTCTTCTAAACTCCAGAGAATATAGGCCCATTCTACACAATCTCTCCTTGTAGGACAACCCTCTCATCCCAGGAATCAATCTAGTGAACCTTCGTTGCACCCCCTTTAAGGCAAGTATATCCGTCCTTAGGTAAGGAGACCAAAACTGTACACAATACTCCAGGTGTGGTCTCACCACAGCCCTATATAATTGCAGCATGACCTCACTCTTATACTCCAACCCCCTTGAAATAAAGGCCAACATACCATTTGCCTTCATAATTGCTTGCTGCACCTATATGTTAATTTTTTGTGATTCGTGTACAAGGACACCCAAATCCCTCTGACTACCAACATTTCTTAGTCTCTCACCTTTTAAAAACTATTTTGTTTTTCCATTCTTCCTAGCAAAGTGGATAATTTCACATTTCCCCACATTATACTCCATCTTCCAGCTTCTCACCCACTCACTTAACCTGTCTATATCCCTTTGCAACCTCTTTGTGTCCTCACAGCTTACTTTCCCACCTAGCTTTGTATCATCAGCAAATTTGGATATATTTCACTTGATCTCCTCATCTAAGATGTTGATATGTATTGTAAACAGCTGAGCCCCAAGCACTGATCCTTGCGGCACCCAGCCAGATACAACCTGCCAACCCGAAAATGACCCGTTTATTTCTACTCTCTCTATGTTAACTAATCCTCAATCCAAGCTAATATATTATCCGTAATCCCATGAGCCCTCATCTTGTGTAACAACCTCTGGTGTGGCACCTTATCGAATGCCTTTTGAAAATCCAAATATATACTACATCCACTGGTTCTCCCTTATCTACCCCGCTAGTTACACCCACAAAAAACTCTAATAGGTTTGTCAAACACAATTTCCCTTTCATAAAACCGTGTTGACTCTGCCTAATCATACTATGATTTTCTAAGTGTCCTGTTACTACGTCCTTAATAATAGATTCTAGCATTTTCCCTACTACTGATGTCAGGCTAACTGGTCTATAGTCCCCTGTTCTCTCTTCCTCCTTTCTTGAAGAGCGGGATCACATTTGCTACCTTCCAATCCACGGGGACCGTTATAGAATCTAGGGAATTCTGGAAGATCAAAACCAATGCATCCACTATCTCTGCAGGCACCTCTTTTAAAACTCTAGGATATAGGCCATCAGGTCCAGGGGATTTGTTGGCTTTTAGTCCCATTAATTTCTCCAGTACTTTTTCTTTACTAATATTAATTACTTTAAGTTCCTCACTCTCATTAGACCCTTGGTTTCCCACTATTTCCGGTATGTTTTTTGTATCTTCTACTGTGAAGACAGATACAAAAGATTTGTTTAACGTCTCTAAACATTTCCTTATTCCCCATTATAATTTCTCCTGTCTCTGCCTCTAAGGGACCCACGTTTACTTTTGCTAATCTCTTCCTTTTAACATACTTGTAGAAGCTCTTACAATCTGTTTTATATTTCTTGCTAGTTGACTCTCCTATTCCATTTTCTCCCTCTTTTTCAATTTCTCAGTCATCCTTCGCTGATTTCTAAAACCCTCCCAATCCTCAGGCTTACTATTCTTTTTGGCAACATTGTAAGCCTGTTCTTTTAATCTAAGACCATCCTTAACTTCTCTGGTTAGCCATGGTTGGATCGCTTTTCCTGTGGAGTTTTTATTCCTCAATGGAATGTATATTCGTTAAGAATTATGAATTATTTCTTTAAATGTTCGCCATTGCTTATCTACCGCCATATCTTTAATCTAATTTCCCAATCTACCTTAGCCAACTCGCCCCTTATACCTATGTAATTGGCTTTGTTTAAATTTAGCTTCGGACTTAAGTACATCACTCTCAAACTCAATATGAAATTCTATCACATTACGATCACTCTGCCCCAGAGGATCCTTAAGTCTAAGATTACTAATTAACCCTGTCTCATTACACAAGACTAGATCTAAAATAGCCTGTTTCCGAGTTGGTTCCTTGACATATTGTTCTAAAAAATGTCTCGAACGCATTCCATGATCCACTTCTAAAATACCTACGAGGGCAGATTTTCCTCTTTTGTACCTGGGAGTTAAATAATCACTTTTGTGGAGCACAGAGGGGTAAATCGGGTGGGGAGAATTGCAAGCTGCAATGGAACTCTCCCAATTTTCTATCCACTTAAACTAAATGAATGGCAGAAAATTAGATGGGCTCCGTTATGGGTGTGTTATCCTGCCTTAATTTCCTCTATGAGCTCTGAATGCCCATGCAGCCAACAGAATCAATATCAAACATACTTTATGCATCTTGTAGCTGCACTTCAGATGAATGGACAGTTCAAGGGGTGTCTTACAATATAGCCCATGGTCTCCAAGGCTATTGTAGTCTGCTGTATGCTCCACAGCTTTGCCATCCATATGGGACTAACAATGGAGCAGCTGGAAATCCACCTGCAGCCAAGGGCAAAGCAAGACACTGACAATTAGCCAAAAGATATCACTGCCAAAACACCATTACTAGCAGACAGAGCTTTATGACAGGCCCATACGGAAAACGTTTGACAGAGTGCCACATCCGCTCAATGCACTAACAGTCCTCCTTACACATGTACACAATGCACTGGGCCAAAACAGCTTCAGCAACATTAGCCTCTGCACTAACTCAAATATGTTATTCTATACCTTTAGAAGAAAACTCTCTGGATTCAGTTGAAATAAAGTGCAGCCAAACTTAATTCCTTAAAATGCTTAGTGTACATAGCTAATGTTTTTTTGACTGGGTTCTTTCCTTTGCTGATAGCGTATGATATACATCCTATTCTTGTGCTCCTTCTAGGTGCTTCCTCTGTGGCATGACAGCATGAAACTTTGGTGCTCAAATAGCAAGCTCCCTTTTAAATACAGCCCCATTGAGGTCCAAACAGCTATGCTCTGCAACTAAGGAAGGTGGAGTCACAGGTGGATAGGGTGGTGAAGAAGGCTTGGTTTCATTGGTCAGAACATTGAATACAGGAGTTGGGATGTCTTGTTGAAGTTGTACAAGACATTAGTTAGGCCACACTTGGAATACTGTGTACAGTTCTGGTCACCCTATTATAGAAAGGATATTATTAAACTAGAAAGAGTGCAGAAAAGATTTACTAGGATGCTACCGGGACTTGATGGTTTGACTTATAGGGAGAGGTTGGATAGACTGAGACTTTTTTCCCTGGAGAGTAGGAGGTTTAGGGGTGATCTTATAGAAGTCTATAAAATAATGAGGGGCATAGATAAGGTAGATAGTCAAAATCTTTTCCCAAAGGTAGGGGAGTCTATAACGAGGGGACATAGATTTAAGGTGAGAGGGGAGAGATACAAAAGGGTCCAGAGGGGCAATTTTTTCACTCAAAGGGTGGTGAGTGTCTGGAACGAGCTGCCAGAGGCAGTAGTAGAGGCGGGTACAATTTTGTCTTTTAAAAAGCATTTGGACAGTTACATGGGTAAGATGGGTATCGAGGGATATGGGCCAAGTGCAGGCAATTGGGACTAGCTGAGTGGTATAAACTGGGCGACATGGACATGTTGGGCCGAAGGGCCTGTTTCCATGTTGTAAACTTCTATGATTCTATGATTCTAAGGATGCAAGCTGGCCCTCCAGACACTAGGTTCCTGCTCCTGTGCTCTGTGAATCACCTGTTGCACCCTCCTCAAACTCCTCTAGGGTGGATATACCTGTGATAGTGCTTTCTAGGGAATGAGAGAGTGACACAGGGTGCTATAACATGCTGGCTTCTTGGCATCACTGGGACCTGCAGCTCATTCCTGTGGTTCATCTATTGAAACAGAAGAAGGACATATGTTGGAAAGCTGGCTGCAGGACACCCCTTCAAACAAAGGTTACACAGCTAATAATGAGTGTCGTGGTGGTGTGATGAAATATGTGCGTATGAATGAGTGAAAAAGAAGAGTAATAGGAAAAGAATAGTGGCAGCCCTGACTTTTGGGAGGGTCTCCTGCTTTACTCTGGCCACAACCTTCTCTGTTCTCAGTCTCCAGGATGTCAAGCATGGATTCTTCAAGCTGACTCAAAAGTCTTAAATTAAGTATTTTCTTGATGATTAGGTTTGTTCTCTCTTTTTATGCATCCCTTTGTCCTGCAAGCAGAGAAGTGCTGATGAGATGCTGGAAGTTTGAAGAGCACATAAAAAAATAAGAACCAAATGTCTACCCTACATCCCAGCTTATGTGTTGTTAAATGAACAGGCATCATGCAGGTAGGTTGTGTTGTAAGGTTGGATTGTGGGCTCACCTTTCCAAATGGTAAGGTGACAATATTTCCAGTTTGTAGTGTCTGTAGTAAAATGTGAGCCCTGCTGCAGTACAGGCATACACGTGAAGCTTGGAAAAGGTGTTTTGTGAGGGCTTAGCATGCAAACTCAGTCATAGTTTAATGGGATGAGAGGAAACTCATTGGGGGGGAATTTTAACTTGCTTCCATCCCCGCGATCTGCTGACTGTCTCCCCACCCCATGATCGGATCCCGCCCCCCACCCACACCACACCCCGATCACTCCCCGGTTGTGACTTGATCCCACAGACCTGTCCGCCCAACAGCCATCCAGCCTCTCAATCTGGTTGGCCGGCAGCCGGGAAACGGAGTAAAAAAATTTAAAGGGGGTCCTGCCGTTAAATTCGGCAGGACCTCCAGGAAACCCGCATTTCTGGGATTCCTGGCTACGAAACCTCCCCCCCCACCCCGCTCACTCCCCAACTCCCCATAAATACTGGGGCCATTGTGAAGTGCACAGTTTGCCCATCTACTTGGTACAGTGAAATATTGGCTAGTATTACCTAGACAGACTTCCTCAGACTGTTAAACCATCTGCTCCCACATCACTTGGCTGTACACAGTATTAACTCTGTCGACTATCTAATGCCAAGCAGAGTGATGATGCTGCTTTGGAAAGCGTTCCCTGGGTCCCAGATATGGCAACCCTCCTTTGCTGCACTCCTTGCACAAGCACATTCGAAGCACCATCAGAAAATGGAGGTGCTCTGCATCCTTGACCAACATTTCCAGCCTTTAAGAGATGCTGCGCTGTGCCGTTTCCCTCCCTGTGTTGAAAGCAGGCTTCCCGCTGGCATGGTCAACCATGCTGGGAGCTCACTATGCACACTTAATGAGGCCGACCTCGTGAAATCTGGCAAGTTTGGCACAGTGTGACTTTGGTAAACACAAGGCCTGCAATCCAATTCCATCACTTCAGCACTGGGAGCAGAAGATCAACCCTATAATGATTAGCCCATTTAACTCCAATATCAGTAACTTGACGACTAAATCTACAGAGCTGATGTCAAATAAATTGTTATCTAGAGATGGAAGAGAGCCAGTAGCACACAAACTAAGGGTTGCTGTGAACTTCACAGTTACATGCAGGGCTGTATGAACTACAATTATGAATCTTCATGCAAGTTAGCACAGAGATCAACTATCATTTATTTGCTTCATCTCCATCTGTGCCTGACTTATCTTTTATTAAGAGCCAAAAAGCTCCAGTTGAACAGATGAACCTCCTTTGAAGGGTGTGATCTCCTCAGTTTTTCTACTTGTTCAAGCAACTGCCACACACATCACAATGTGAGGATGCCTGCGCTTTTTGACAGAAAGACCTTATACTGGTATCACTGGGTTGGTAAAAGGAAAATCCCTCTCCAGTGGTATAGCCTCACACACCCTCATTTAACGTACTGGATTAAATAATGCTGGGGTGAATTGGTTGATTTTGGCCCAGATTTTACTGCCAAAATATCGGGTGAGTTTAATGGTGCTCGCCGTTATTAATATATAAATCGTCCAGCAACTTGTGGCAAGGAAGTGCTACCTCGTCAATTGCAAATCGCCACAAGTTGCTGGACGATTTGCGCCGCTCTGCCATTAGCCTCGTGATAACGACAGCTCGCCCTCAACCTCCCCGGAGGTTTCATGAAATTGCTGCATTTGTGATTTGTGTATTAATTGATAATTAAACTCGCCGCAGAAAGTTAGGGCTGCTACTTAACAGTGTAAGTACCATTTTTATGAGGAGATTTATGTTCCTGCAATGTTGCTCAACCTTTCCCGCCCAGAAAGGGAATAATTTAAATTGTGGAGTCTCATTCCTAAAGTAAATTGTTGTTAGAGATTTTAAAAATTAAAAATTAAATTTTAAAGAAAAAATTCTTACTTTTCCTTTCTTTCATTTTTTGTTCTCTCTCTCTCTCTTAATCCAATCTTTCTTCCCCTCTCTTTATTTCTCTTTCTGTACCTGATTTGACTCTAATTCACCCAATTCCCTGCTCCGTCATTCCTCTGTTTCTTTCTCAATCCTTAAATCTCATTGGTTAAGGAGATACACTGTTTGTCCCATTGTTCCCCTAGGTCCCAGATGCCCTATTGCCCATTATCAACTCGCACATCCAGAAACTTACAGGACAAAACATTTTTGAGCTGAAGGGTGAGGGAAAAAGTCTAACTTATGGGCCATGCGGCGAGATGCCCCCTTCCAGCAAATTCTGGGCCATTATTGTCACCACAAAAAGCTGTAGTGCAATGCAAGCCATGAAAATTATCAGCATGGGGTTACCAAATGTATGCATGTATACCAAAAACAGAGTGGAAAATAGCATTGCACCCCTGTGCCAAAGGAACAGTGAAGCCATTGTGCAATCACATTTGCCACATTTTAGCATTTAAACACATTCTGCATTCACATTTATTATTAATAAATTCTGTTTGCCACTCATTTGGCCAAGTGCTAAGTCTTTGTAAATTCAAATGAATGATATGCAATTCCATGGCATGTTTTGCCTTTCCACAAAATTTTGCAAACGTAGTTCTCTTGTCAAAATCAATAAATAAAATACATAGTATTGAAAATTAAACACCCATAGACTGAATCCTTGTGTATGCTCTGTTGCCAACTCAAATTCCACTTTATAACTACCATCGATTTTCTACCGTCAAACCAATTTTTATTCAGTTAACAACTACACCCTTCATCCCATGAGGGTTTACTTCCCTATGTCTCTTGTAAGGGAACACGGAGAATACTTTTTGAAAATAGGATAAAGTATTTCAACTGTAGTTCTGAATTCACTAGATTGATTTCTCGTCTATTGCATTTTCCCAATGTTCTTCCATTGTTGTAGTATGTTCAATTCTTTTGAAATCTGGTGCATTCATTTTATTGCTCTTTTAAATGCCATAATATTAGAAATAACTATGGTAGCTGGTACCCAAGTAGTTTACAATTTCTCAGTTTCAACTTTCTTGGATGCACTGCTAAATGTTACGTCTTGTGTGGTCTGTGCCAGTTCCTTTGTTTGAATTGTCAGATCAAGAAGCAGGCCTCCAGTAGCTCTGTTTCTGCCCGTATAGACCAGAAACCGGTGGAATATTTCCAGTAGTTTAATTTTATGAAAGTAATTTGGAATATTTGCTAACCATCATTAATAACTATCTCATCATTACTTCCCCTCCTGGCTTGTAGATCTTGTTGTTCTCTCTTCCAATCTGACCCTCTCTTCAAAACTACTCTCCCTCCCAGTCTGTACCTCTTGCTGTAGCTGTTCATTCTGGTTTGTTTTTTGCATGCTGCTTCTCCCCTTCAGGACCCTATCTCCCAATCTCACTTCCATGAATAACCCATTCATCTGATCAAAGGCCTCTTTTAACATGCTAAATTCTAATTCTAACTCTTCTAATTTTGCCAGAAATTGTCAATACATTGATTTCAAATTTTTCCCCTCCATTTTTCTAACATACTGCCTTGAAGTCACTGACTCATCCAAGTGTGTCCTGCCAAGGGCAACAATTATCAACTAAGTGATAATTGTTTTAAATCTATGATCCTACATATTGGTATCAGCAGGTAGTTTGACTGTATTAGGGAGGGAGGATGAAATCAAAATTTAAACTATGGAGTCTCATTCCTAAAGTAAATTGTTGTTAGAGATTTAAAAAATTAAAAATTAAAAAAAATACTTACTTTTCCTTTCTCTCTCTCTTAATGCAATCTTTCTTCCCCTCTCTTTCTGTACCTGATTTGTCTCTAATTCACCCTATTTCCTGCTGATCCTGTTTCATTGATGTCTGCATATACCTCTTCCAGCAGGGGTCAATGGAAGACCCCTGACTGATTTTTCACCATCCTATTGCCAAATTGCTGAGGCAACTTGCCATCCCATCTAAGATCAATGAATTCAGCACAGACCAAGGATCAAGGATCAAACCTAGAACCTTCCAGATCTGAATGGCTCAGTTCTATACTGAGCAGTGCACCTCCAATTGAGCTACTGGGGCAGCTGCCAAAATTAATTTTATATTTAATGCCACAGTTATGTTTTTTTAAATAACTTAACTCATGGGTTTCTATGGTTTATGGAAAGATAAACTACTGATCAGTCAGGTCCACATAATTCAATCTCTGTTCAGGTTTGAAAGTTTTGTGGTGTATATCATCAATGATTTATTTTTCCACGAATCACATATCTTACTATCCTGTTTGAATATGTCTCTTCTTTTCAGTTCACTTTAATTCAGGATAATTAAGGTCGACTTGGAGTACAACCCTCGCTCCCGCCATTCTTGGAAGTACATCTTTTTCTTTAAATAATTTCATAACTACTTCGTTGTTTTGTCCTAGCAATTTAAAGGAGTTCTTCATTATTAGTCTTATTATACATATTTCCACTCAAATTGACTGACAACTTTGCCGTTGTAAATTAACCTGCCTTTGTTTACAGACAGATCCCCTTCCACTAGTAATATGAACATACGAACAATGACGGACAGGAAAAGACCCTCTGGTCCATCCAGCCTGTCCCACAATGTCCTGCCCTTTGTTATGTCCCTTCTAAATATTTTAAAACTTCTTTAAAATTCAAGTCCATTTTCAGGTTTCAACAATGAAGATGATTCTATTAAAGCTAACAATCCATTCGTACTTTTTAAGATATAAAACACAATCCCCATGTGTTAATATTTAATTTTGTTAAGAATAACAAAAACTTTCACTTTTACTAGAGGCATTATGGTACTTATTTTTCAACATGATTATCTCGTTCGAATAAGAAGGAAGAACTTGCCTTTGTACAGTGCTTTTCATATCCTCAGGACATCCCAAAATGTTTTACAGCCAATATATTACTTTTGAAGTGTTGTCACTGTTGTTACGTAGGCAAGATACAGCAGCCAGTGTGCACTCAGCAAGGTATCACAAACAGCAATGAAATGAATGACTAGTTAATCTGTTTTTGGTGGTTTGGTTGAGAGATAAATGTTGGCCAGGACATCAGGAAAACTCTCCTGCTGTTACATGCTCGAGTCCAGGAGTGGGGCTTAAATTCACAAGCTTCCGACTCAGAGGTGAGAGTGCTACCACTGAGCCAAACTGGCACTGCAGGAGTCATATTATATGGTACCACAAGACACAAATTGATGTCCTATTTAGTGTATAAATATATATTAGCAGCTAACATATTGGAATAAAAACTTCAATGCGTAAACAGATGGACTAGAATATGATTAGAAATTTCCTGGTACCATTTCAGACCAAATTTTAACTTTCATTGTTTTATAGAATCATAGAATCATAGAAGTTTACAACATGGAAACAGGCCCTTTGGCCCAACATGTCCATGTCGCCCAGTTTATACCACTAAGCTAATCCCAATTGCCTGCACTTGGCCCATATCCCTCTGTACCCATCTTACCCATGT
Organism: Heptranchias perlo; assembly: GCF_035084215.1. Lineage (NCBI taxonomy): Eukaryota > Metazoa > Chordata > Chondrichthyes > Hexanchiformes > Hexanchidae > Heptranchias > Heptranchias perlo. Next base: position 37,676,583 of record NC_090336.1, read on the forward strand.
AACTGTCCAAATGCTTTTTAAAAGACAAAATTGTACCCGCCTCTACTACTGCCTCTGGCAGCTCGTTCCAGACACTCACCACCCTTTGAGTGAAAAAATTGCCCCTCTGGACCCTTTTGTATCTCTCCCCTCTCACCTTAAATCTATGCCCCCTTGTTATAGACTCCCCTACCTTTGGGAAAAGATTTTGACTATCTACCTTATCTATGCCCCTCATTATTTTATAGACTTCTATAAGATCACCCCGAAACCTCCTACTCTCCAGGGAAAAAAGTCTCAGTCTATCCAACCTCTCCCTATAAGTCAAACCATCAAGTCCCGGTAGCATCCTCGTAAATCTTTTCTGCACTCTTTCTAGTTTAATGATATCCTTTCTATAATAGGGTTATTTTGTAAAGGGAATGTGATAATATTTTAATAGAAAATGAAAATAGGGATGTCTGCTCTTGGTTAAGGCACTGAAAGACTCACCTAAAATAATGTTTTCTAAAATAATGTTCTTGTTTGGGCTTAACATTCATTTATCCCTATTTAGCAACAACTGATTTTTTTTCTATTCTTATTCCTTGTAATCTCTCCATCACAAAGACCTTCTACCTCCATCTCCGTGGTCTCACCCATCTCCACCCCTACCTCAGCTCACCTGCTGCTGAAACCCAACCTTCAGACTAGACTATTCCAATGCTCTCTTGGCTGGCTTACCATTCTCCACCCTCTGTAAACTTCAGCTCATCAAAACTCTGCCGCCCATATTCTATCTGCACCAAGTCCTGCTCACCTATCACCCTTGGCTCCCAGTCCCCAGTCCCTCAAATTTATAACTTTCATCCTCATGTCTAAATTGATCCATGGCCTTCCATAACCCATATCTATAACCTCCTCCAGAATTACAACCCCTCCCAAACTCTCCATTCCTCCATCTCTGGCCTCTTGTGCAACCTTTCTCCTTTTTCCCCACCATTGGTGGTCATGCCTTCAGCTGCCGAGGCCCCGTTCTCTGCAATTCCCTCTCTAAGCCCCTCTGCCTCTCCAGCTCCTTCTACTCCTCTAAGTCCCTCCTTAAAATCCAACTAATTGACAAAACTTTGGGTCACACCTTCTAATATCTCCACTTTGGCTTGTGCATTTTTTTAAAACTTAGGTCTCTGTGAGGCATTTTGGGGCATTTTTCTGTATTAAAGGCATTATTCAAATGCAAATTGTTGTTGTAGTAAATTTAATCATGTTATTAAGAAATATGTCATTTTCAAATTTTTAATTTCCTTTAATCCCTTATATGGGCATTTGACATTTTATGTGGGTTCATAAACATATATTACTTTTAAATGAACAAGTTTCATAAAATAATGCTTTCATTCAATGTTGTTTATTTTAGGAAAGAATATTTATTTAATTTAATAAATAATCCATAGTTTTATCATATTAAAATCTGCAAACAGTGAAACTTGCAGATTAAAGAACTCATCACAGTATTTGCTCTGCATTTTCCAAAAAATTCAAAATAGACAGTTGTCTTAAACCTCACCACACTATCCCTTTTTTGAAAGCAATCCACATAATTGGGTAACTTTACATATTCACGTTAATACACAAATTTCCTAAATTACAAAAGAAAACTAGACAACAAAATGGTGGCGTCAGCCATTTTGTTTTCCTCAAGTTTTTATTCTATGAGAAACAGCCCGAATGTTGAAAGAACTCAATTGTATAAAATTTGGTTAAAATTCATTAAAAAAAAGGCTTTTACAACTTTTTAAGATGAGAAGAAACTGTCTATAAATGAGAGCCAGGCAGATAAACAATACTGCTGTAATATAAATTCCCATGTCTCTGTGTGGGGAGGGAATGAGTTAAAATACTCAGTAGTCATTTTTTGTAAAGTTTGCAGCCATTTTACTTACAGTATAGAGAACTGAACACATACTGTACCTGTTTCACACTAAATTTCTGTTACAAATATCCTCCTGATACTGAACTTTCTTTGCCAAACTAAACTTCATTTGCATGAAGCTTTATCGCTTACATGCAAACGCTTTGTTCTTCCCATTAGATCTGGTTTTATATTAATGGATTTTAAAGGATAAAGTTGAACGACGTTCCAAGGCCCATTGTTTAATCATCTTGTACCCTGTAAATCGCTACACAAAATGGTCTCTGCACATATGGAATGCATTTCAAGCAGACTATCTCCCAGCTGCACTGTTGAGTCTGGACCGCAAGCAAGTAGATGTGATGCCAACTTGACAAAAACTATGTTAATAAGCCACAAACAAAACCAAAACAAAGGCGATCATATTTTATTTATTATTATACAGCTACCAAAAGGCCGACTTTAATAAAGCTAGACATTTTAAAGCCACTAGTGCGTATGTCTTTGAATTAACTACTCATATCTTTGATTTTTTTTGGCAACATTCCTATTTGGCTACATTCTGACATTCAATATCTATGTGCAACAAATCCTTTCAATAACTCTGCCTTTGGAAGTTGTATATAAAGTAAGTTTAACAGGGGCTGTGTTAAAGACAGAGGGGCTTGAAATTACATCCTGGAATATTTGCATATGAACACGTAATCAGTTCATGTGAAATTCCTTCCGTCACTATTTTAATGGAAGCGTTCTTCCATTTAAAATAAATAAATGGGAACGACTTGGAACAAATGTTGGGATTGATTTTCCTCTGTTTAAGTGTGTATTACTTGCTGGGGTGTCAAGCAAAAGAAAAAGGGGCAGAAATAATGTGGGGAGCTCATGACAAAAACTTAAATAAGCCTGAGTCCTGAAGGTCTACTGGGTTCAAGATGAAGTAGAACGGGCTCAAAAGCCACTGTGCCACCATTGGATTCCTGCCAGATCAAAACATTTAGGCTTCTGCATTAATGTCCCGATATCTTGTATTAAATATCACCATCTGCACAAAATATCAAAAGAAAACACTGTATAAATATTACATGGATTTATATGTAATGAACAATACTTTCCAGTTCTTTAACAAGCTTCAGATTTATTGGACTGTACAGCATGAAATGGAAACTAGCAACACCACCAGGGAACAACTGCAAACTTAACATGGACCTAAGTCATGAAAACAATGGTTAAAGTTAATTACAATAAGGATAACTTTAATGGATGGCAACATCATGGAGATAATGTTCTACACCGCATCTCAATTTACTTAAAGTCTTTCAACTTGACTTGTATATGCATGTTAAGCATAATGTACAAGTTGAGCACATGTGCTACAGCTACTTGTTTGTGCATTTCACGTTGGCTATGTATGGGTCCTTACTTACACATGAACTAATTCACTTGTGAAACCCAAAACAGCAATTAATGCTTTGGGTGGAGTAAAGTTAAAGAAAAACCTGCACGTTTGGCAAATATGAGGCAAGGACTGAAACGACTAAGAATATGTTTGCAAAATTAAATCTTGAGGCACCAAAATTTCTGGGTAGTGGGAGAGCATAAAGAAAGAACTTGAATTTATATAACACCTTTCACAATGTTCCAAAGTGCTTTACAGCCAATGAAGTACTTTTGAAGTGTAGTCACTTGTATTATAGGAAAAAAACACCAGCTAATTTGTGCACAGCAAGGTCCCACAAACAGCAACGAGACAAATGACCAGGTAATCTGTTTTACTGATGTTGGTTGAGGAATAAAAATTGGCGGCCAGGACACCAGGGAGATCTCTGCTGCTCTTCTTTTAAAAGTATCATGGGATCTTTTACGACTACCTGACAGGGTCTCGGTTTAACATCTCATCTGAAAGACAGCACCTCCTACAGTACAGCACTCCTTCAGTACTGCACTGAAGTGTCAACCTAGATCATGTGCTGAAGTGTCTGGAGTAGGACATGGACCCACAACCTTCTGACTCAGAGGCAAGAGTGCAACCACTGAGGCAAGGCTGAAACCTAATTTCTATATTAGATGCTGTATTTCTTTTACAGCCCTTCAGTGATAGCACTGATATAAAGTAACTCTGGGAGGTGCTCCCCCCACCCCTCACCCCATGCCACCAGTTAACTTTCTTGTTGGTTCCTGGACAGTGCGGTAAACAGAAAATTGAAGCCGTAATTGTGACTTTTAAATAACTTGCATGTGCAACTGTTCTGGTATTCCCACCAGATTTCTGGAATCCACCCAGCAATGTAAACAGGCTGATTCAAAACCATTTCAATTTCAAATGGGGGTTTGTTTGTGTCCTGAAAGAAACTCAATGACTGTACTATATGGGTGAGCAGGGCAACCGAGGCATCTCCTAACTGTATCAGCTCACCATTAATGAACCTAGGGTAAACAAATATAAATGATTTACAAACAGAGGTTGCTCGGACGTTGGGGACCTGTTATCACATTGCCATTCGGGTCTGATTGAAAACTCAACTTCTTCTGCTAAATGTTAAAAAAAGTGGTAAACTTGTAAAACAAAATTTATATATCAGCATGAAAACTGAAATATTAAAACTGTTAAAATTTTGCACAAATGTCACCATCTTTTGATGCAAAGTGAACAAAAGTTCAGCAAGTCTTCAAGGCCCAGGACAACCACTTTTTCTTCTTAAAACATGGCTTCATTTTGAGAAGTCATTTTACAAGTACTTATTTTATATTTCACTGTACAGTATCAAAGTATGTACAGCACAGGAGGAGGCCATTCGGCCCATCATGCCTGTGCCGGCTCTTTGAAAGTGCTATCCAGTTAGCCACATTCCCCTGCTTTTTCCCCATAGCCCTGTCAATTTTTTCCCTTCAAGTATTTATCCAATTCCCTTTTGGTAGCTACTAATGAATCTGCTTCCACCACCCTTTCTGGCAGTGCATTCCAGATCATTACAACTCGCTGCATAAAAAAATGTTTCCTCGTGTCGCCTCTGGCTCTTTTGTCGATCACCTTAATCTGTGTCCTCTGGTTACTGACACTTCTGCTACTGGAAACAGTTTCTCCTTATTTACTCTGTCAAAACCCTTCATGATTTTGAACACCTCCATCAAATCTCCCCTTAACCTTTTCTGTTCTAAGGAGAACAACTCCAGATTCTCCAGTCTCTCCAGATGACTGACGTCTCTCATCCCTGGTACCTTTCTAGTAAATCTCTTCTGCACCCTCTCTTAGGCTTTGACATCCTTCCCAAGATGCGGTACCCAGAATTGGACACAATACTCTATCTGAGGCCTAACCAGTGTTTTATAAAGGTTTAGCATAACTTCCTTGCTTTTGTACTCTATGCCTCTATTAATAAAGCCCAGGATCCCAAATGCTTTTTTAAACAGCCTTCTCAACTTGTCCTGCCACCTGCTAAGATTTGTGTATGTACACCCCCAGGTCTCTATGTTCCTGCACCCCCTTTAATATTGTACCATTTAGTTTAAATCGCCTCTCCTCATTCTTCCAGCCAAAATGCATCACTTCACACTTCTCTGCATTAAATGTCATCTGCCATGTGTCTGCCCATTTCACCAGTATGTCTTGGTCCTCCTGGAGTTTGTTACTAGCCTCCACATTGTTTACTACATTTCTGAGATTATTGTCATCTACAAACTACAAAATTATACCCTCTATACCCAAGTCCAGGTTATTAATATATATCAAAAAGAACAGTGGTCCTAATACTGACCTCTGGGGAACGCTAATGTATACTTCCCTCCAGTTTGAAAAACAACCATTCATTACTACTCTCTGCTTTCTGACCCCTAGTCAATTTTGTATCCACGCTGCCACTGTCCCTTTAATCTCATGGGCTTTAATTTTGCCAACAAGTCTATTATGTGGTACTTTATCAAATGCCTTTTGAAAGTCCACATACACAACATCAACCGCACTACCCTTAACCCTCTCCGTTACTTCATCAAAGAACTCAATCAAGTTAGTCAAACACAATTTTCTTTTAACAAATCCATGCTGACTTTCATTTATTACCTCATACTTTTTCAAGTGCCAATTTATTTTGACCAGGATTATTGTCTCTAAAAGTTTCCCCACCACCGACATTAGGCTGACTGCCCTGTAATTGTTGGGTTTATCCCTCTCCACTTTTTTGAACAGGGGTGTAACATGTGCAATCCTCCAGTCCTCTGGCACCACCCCCAAAACTAAGGAAGATTGGAGATTGTGGTCAGAGCCTCTGCAATTTCCACCCTTACTTCCCTCAGTAACCCAGGATGCATTCCATCTGGACCGGGTGACATTACCACTTTGAGTACTGCCAATCGTTCAAGTACCTCTTCATCTATTTTTATCCTATCCAATATCGTTACTACCGCCTCCTTTACTGCTATAATGGCAACATCCTCTTCTCAAGTGAAGACAGGTATGAAGTATTCATTTAGCCATACTTTCTGCCTCCACAAGAAGATCTCCTTTTTTGTCCCTAATCAGTCCCACGCTTCCTTTGTCTACCCTTTTGCTGTTTATATGTTTGTAAAAGACTTTTGAGTTCCTTTCTATGTTGGCCGCTAATCTATCCTCATACTCTCTCTTTGCCCCTCTTATTCCCTCTTTTTGATCTCCTCTGTACTTTCTGTATTCAGTCTGGTTCTCTACTGTATTATGAACCTTACATTTGTCATAAGCCTCCTTTTTCTGTTTCATTTTAATCTCTATATCTTTAGTCATCCAGGGAGCTCTAGCTTTGGATGCCCTTCTTTTCCCCTTCGTGGCGATGTGTCTCCTCTGTACCTGAACCAACTTCTCCTTGAAGGCCTCCCATTGTTCAATTACTGTTTTGCCTACCAATGTTTGATTCCAATCCACCTGAGCAAGATCCCTTTTTAACTTATTGAAATTTGCCCTTCTCCAGTTATGCATTTTCATATTTGATTGTTCCTTCTCTGTTTCTATAACTATTCTAAACCTAATGATATTATGATCACTGTTCCCCAAATGCTCCCCCACTGAAACATGCTCCACTTGCCCCACTTCATTCCCCAGAACTAGATAGTGCACTGTTTCCTTCCTGATTCAACTGGAAACACACCATTCCAGGAAGTTCTCTTGAAGACATTTCAGGAATTCCTCCCCCTCTTTACCTTTACACTGTCACTGTCCCAGTCTATATTTGGATAACTGAAGTTCCCCATTACCACTACTCTATAGTTCTTGCATCTTTCTGTAATTTGCCTGCAAATATGCTCCTCTATATCCTTCCCACTATTTGGTGGCCTATAGTATACACCCAGTAGCATTATAGCTCCTCTATTGTTCCTTAGTTCGAACCAAATAGATTCTGTCTCTCACAAACTGTGTGGCTGCCTCTCGGATGAAAATCTGGATGTCATGTTTGTCTGTCTCAGTTAGGATTGCTGCCTTTTGCCAAGTCCAAAACCAGGCTGGGGCTGGGATAATAGCAGGGAATGGAGGTGGGGTCATGAGATCTATGTTTCAACAAAAACATTACAATTTATTTTGAGACACAGTAGAGGATTTTTTTTTTAAAAAAGCAAATGTTTGTGTGCAGTTTATTCCTTAGAAATATTTGGACAGTTCACTCAAAAACTAGATAGTCTGGTCAAAACCGCACGGCTGGCAGCATTAACCAAGTCCTCTCATTACACGTCTGAGATGGATGGGTTTGGCAATGCAAGCTTTCCTCAAACAACCTCAGAGCAAACAGAGGGGTGAGAGTAACTTCCACAACTTTGTCTAACGAACCACAGGATGGACTGACCAGACAGTTAAATCATATTGTACACCATGTGCCCTGCTGCCAACTAGTGGTTTGTGGCTTCATCAAACCATAATTGGAACCTTAATTTAAATATCGGTCAAAACAAGTGTGCTTTTATTTTTAGTAAACCATGTACACTTGATTTATGTTCTCTTCATTTTAACATCATTAATTTTTAAAGTTTAACCTTTTTAACATTGCCTTACATGACGAAATGTGAAAAGAATTAATAAAAATTAAAGTTAAGTATGATTTATTTTGCATCAGCTACGTTGCATGAACAGACTATGGAGAATAATTCCACTGGCCACTTTAAGGCACACGTCTGATGATGTCGATGGCACATCTCTAAGATGTTTCAGATTTTTTTTCCAAACTGAAAGTAATTTACATGACAAGCTTATATGTTTATTTTTTGCCTGTGTTGAAGGAACAGTATGCAGTCAGTATTAGAGATAGGAGTAGTATTAGGTGCTATACTGGGCTTTTTCAACAAAATATCTCTTTAAAATGCATACGACTCACTAAATCACTTTCCCAGTGGTTCTGTGCTGTCTGATTTAATTTATCAAAGGGTTCCCTCAAGGCATTCTGGGGTAGCAGTTTCCAACAAAGCTTCACTCCTCCGAAAACAGGAAATAAAATCTCTGTTGACTTCTCTTCCCCAAACCAATCATTAGAAACAGAACTATAGCGAGAGGTTTAACATTTAGAATATTTTATGCTCCCTAGTCGGATAGCCTGCTGACACTCACTGTCCAGGGACATACATGAAGGATGGTTACTTGGGCAATGTACTAGAAGGCAGCCAGCACTGGTGGGACCATATCCAAGCAAGAGTAAAAGCTTGAAAGAAGAGGAGGAGGAGGAGTGGGGAAGTGGGAACACTGGCAGAAAAGAAATACTACCTTCATCTTATGATTTTGCAAGAATCAGAATTGAAGGGACAATTTGGGAAGCTGGAAGGCAGTTTTATTTGCCCTCAGCTAAGGTGAAAAAATAGATGAATAGAATGTTGTAAGAAGAAATTTTTTGGAGTCAAACATGTGAGAAATGATAACAGCTGAAAGAAAGATTATTCCTCTGAAAGTCACTCCTGCAAATGATTACTGCCTTTCAACAGACCATAGAAACAGATATTAATGTTATATTTTAACCATTCAATAGTTCTAAGTACTTTCTTTTGAGATGGTGTTTTACTCCGAAATACTGTTTCACAGGTTCCAGCGACCCTCTGGTACAACATCCCAGTCACTGTTCTTCATGCATGAGTCTAGAAAGTGAGTGCTAGCAAGCTATTCGACCATAGTGCAGTGTGAGGGAAGCTTTAATGTTAGCCTGATCTTGTGCTTAATCAACATCTAAACATGTATGTCGCCCACAGGCAACCATTAGACGGGGAAAAGAAGGGAGCCATGCATGAAACTCTGGGGCACATCAAAGATGACCATGCAGGGGTGGGAGGAGAAGCCATTGCAGGAGATGTGCTGGCTGTGTTGAGGCAGCTAAGAGTGGAAACAAGCTAAGTCAGTGACACGGAAGTGCAGCAGAGAAGAGACGGTGAAGGAGGTTGGAGTAGTCAATGGTGTTGAATGCTGCAGAGAGGTCGAAGAGGACAAGAGATAGCATACAATGGTCACAGTCACAAAGGATGCTGTTAGTGATTATCCAGGGTAAACTCAGTGCTGTGGGCAGGGTGGAAACTGAAGTGAAGGGATTTGGTGGGAGTGATGGGAGAACTGAGCATGAAGCTGGGTGGCAATGACATTTTTGGAGACTTTAGGGAAGAAGAGGTTGGAGATAGAGCAGTAGATGGAGAGGACGGAAGGGTTGAGAATGGGCTTTTTGAGGAGGAGATGATGACAGCAGTCTTCAAGGGAAGCTGGAGCTCAGAAGCAAATGAGCTATTGAGCAGGTTAACGGCAGCAGTGTTATGGCGGGTGCAGAACTGCAGAAGAGGAAGTTGGGAGTTCAAGATAGTGTGGGAAAGGGCACTGGGGCAGAACAGTTTTTTTCCCAAAAACATGAGGGTAAACATAGAGGACATTGGAGGAAGACAGGAAGATGTAGCTGTTGGGGAAAATAAGGAAGTAATCATAGATGGTTTTGTCAGTAATATAAACCTCGGAGGTGGCAAAGGCTCATGAGATGGCAAAGATGCCAAGTCAAAGCCAAAGGTGTGGTTGGTGTTCAAGGTGAGATTGAATGAGGACAGGAGGACACGGGTGCTGAGAAATTGGAAGGGAGAGGGCTAGAGGAATTTAGATGAAAGTAGAAGTCACTATAGATGAGGAGTCGTTCAGTACAGGGGCTAAGTGAGGGAGGAAAGAGATTTCTGCCAGAAAGTTACCTGGTGACTTGGATGGGTGGTAGATGATTAAGAGCTTTAAGGAGAGTTGGAAGGTACGGTAGAGGAATCAGGAGGTGTAAGTGGACAGGTCAAGACGGGACCTGATGGTAAGAGCCACACTGTGGCCACAACAGTTTGCGCAGGGGATATGGTGGAACGTATTTACCCAGGCAGAGCGGGCTCAGTGAGCAGGAAACATCGATCCACATTTAGGCAAGACCCAAGATGTCAATTCAAGATGAGGTCATGGATGATAAAAGCTGAGATATATTTCATCAAGAGTGATGAACACAGGCCAGGGCCTGATAGCAGTCAAACGAATGTATGATCTGGTGGTGGTCGAGGAAAGAAGAAAATCCAGGGTTCCGTAGAATTAAAGGAAGAAGAAAGTCTGGGACCAGGTGGTGTTGGACAAAATCCAGGGCTTGGCCAGCTGGCTGTTGGTTGTCTGGGATCTGAGATCTGATTGTTTTTCTGGCAATCGGGGTGCAGGGCTTGGCCTGCTGGCTGGAGGGTGGGCAGGATCTGGGTGACTGGTTTGTGTAGAGAATTGGACCTTAATCCATCTATGGTCATCTCTCAAAAGGGAGCTTCAGATGCAGTTTTTAGAGTTCTGACGAAAGGTCATCGGCCTGAAATGTTAATTCTCTTTCTTTCTCCACCGATGCTGCCTGACTTGCCGAGTATTTCCAGCATTTTCTGTTTTTATTTCAGATTTCCAGTATCCACAGTATTTTGCTTTTGATTTAGTGTTTAATTCACGGCCACTTCTCTTCCAGGAATGTCCACCTCGAAGAAGTTCTACTCTCCTCTCCGACGGGATTTCCATTTGTCTCTTTTACCTCGTTCACCTTCATTGCTTTCTGTTTCCCTTCTTGTGTTTGATTAGGTATCTACTAAAACTCACTTTCACAACCATATCTTTCCTCAGCAACTGTCTCCGGCTCTGACTTATTCCACATGGATTCCAACTTAAATTCCACCCTTCGTGTTTCGGATCCAGCCGTGATTACAGATATCTCCATGATATTCAGTGTTCCTCGAACCACTGCTCTTGCCACTTCCTGAGATCCACGCTCAATGCCATGCGCTGCCACATTCACGCTCTCAACCGCGCTCTCCGGCAGCACTGACTCACTCTATTTCAGAGTTGTCCTGTTCCGCAGTTCCATTTCATCCTTCGCCTCATTCGGTGCTTTAACAAAAAACTTTTTTTCATCCTTTCAGGTGTCAAAGACCACAAGCTTCAAGAACTCTTAGATACCGATGCCCCTCCTGATCCTTCTTCCCCATCACTTTTCTCTGACCCCATCCCCCCCCTCCAATCTCACCCTTTGTCGTGTTTTCACTATCCCCGCTGACCTTCCCCTATCTGACCCCGAACAATCAGCCCTCAGCAAAGGCCTCAGCTTCATCCACTTACGCCCCCATCTCAATGAATTTAGAGCTCGACACGAAGCTGAGCTCATCTTCCTTCGCCTCTGCGCCCCCTTCTTTGGCCAGGAGTCTTCCCCCCCCACCCTGCACAGCGGACCCTTTCTCCCATCTTCAGAATTCTCGTTCCACCTGTACCTCTCTCTCTGGCCTCTTACCTTTTCCTGATCTTTTCATTGGGAACTGCTGATGTGATATCGGCCGTATCAATTTCTCTACTCCCCTCACTCACTCTAACTTACCACCCTCTGAACTTGCAGCACTCCGTTCTCTCAGGTCCAACCCTGACATTGTCATTAAACCTGCTGACAAGGGTGGCACTGTTGTTGTGTAACGAACAGACCTCTACCTTGTGGAGGCTGAACGTCAACTCTCCGACACCTCCTCCTACTCCCACTGGACCACGACCCCACCACTGAACATCAAGCCATAGTTTCCCAGACCGTCACTGACCTCACCTCCACTGGAGATCTTCCCCCCACAGCCTCCAACCTCATAGTCCCCCAACCCCACACAGCCCGCATCTACCTCCTTCCCAAGATCCACGAACAGGTCTGCCCCGGTAGATCCATCATTTCAGTGTTCTTGCTCCATGGAACTTATTTCTTCCTATCTCGACTCTATTTTTTTCTCCCCAAGTCCAGTCTCTTCCCACTTACACCTGCGACTCTTCCATCACCCTCCGCCACTTTAACAGTTTCCAGTTTCCCGTCCCTAACCGTCTCCTTTTCACCATAGACGTCCAGTCCCTCTACACCTCCATCCTCCACTAGGACGGCCTGCGGGCCCTCCACTTCTTCCTTGAACGGAGGTCCAACCAGTCCCCATCCACAACCGCCCCCCTCCGCCTGGCTGAAATTGTTCTTACGTTGAACAACTTCTTCTTTGACTCTACTCACTTCCTCCAAATAAAAGGTGTCGCTATGGGAACCTGTATGGGTCCTAACTATACCTGCCTTTTTGTGGGATACATGGAACATTCTTTGTTCCAGTCTTGCTCAGATCCCCTCCCTTGCCTCTTTATCTGGTACATTGAAGACGGAATTGGTCCCGTTTCCTGCTCTCGCCCCGAACTGGAAAATTTAATCAACTTTGCTTCCAATTTCTACCCTTCCCTCGCCTTCAGTGGATCTATCTCTGAGTCTTCCTCGACTTCTCTATCTCCATTTCTGGGGATAGGCTGTCCACCAATAGCTATTATAAGCCCACCGACTCCCACAGCTACTTTGATTACACTTCCTCCCACCTCACTTCCTGTAAGGACTCTATTCCCTTCTCTCAGTTTCTCCGTCTCCGTCTCATCTATTCTGACGATACCACCTTCCACACCAGTGCTTCCAATATATCTTCCTTTTTCTCAACCGAGGATTCCCCTCCATTGTGGTTGACAGGGCCCTCGACCATGTCCGTCCCATTTCCCGCACTTCTGTCCTCCCCCCTTCCTCTCCCTCCCAGAATCATGATAGGGTCCCTCTTGTCCTCACCTTCCACCCTACCAGCCTCCACATTCAACGGATCATCCTCTGCCATTTCCTTCATCTCCAGCGCCATGCCACCACCAAACACATCTTCCTCTCCTCTCCCCTTTCAGCATTCCGAAGGGTCCGTTCCCTCCGCGACACCCTGGTCCACTCTTCCATCACCCCCCAACACCCCTTCCCATGGCATCTTCCAGGAGATGCAACACCTGCTCTTTCACCTCCTCTCTTCCCACTGTCGAGGGCCCCAAACACTTCTTCCAGGTGAAACAGTGACTTACTTGTATTTCCTTCAATTTAGTATACTGTATTTGCTGCTGATGATGTGGTCTCCTCTACTTTGGGGAGACCAAACTCAGATTTGGTGATTGCTTTGCTGAACACTTCGGTTCAGTCTGCAAGCATGACCCTGACCTTCTGGTCGATTGCCATTTTAATTCTCTGTCCCACTCCCACTCTGACCTCTCTGTCCTCAGCCTCTTACACTGTTCCAATGAAGCTCATCGGAAGCTCGAGGAACAGCGCCTCATCTTTTGTTTAGGCACTTTTCAACCTTCCAGACAGTAAAAAAAGCAGTTCTGACGAAAGGTCATCCACCTGAAACATTGGGCTCGATTTTAGCACCCGCGTTTGGGTGTGTTCCTGGCGGGGGGGGGGGGGGGGGGGCTCCGAAAATCGGGGATTCCCGGGGCGGGTCGGGAGCCCAGCTCCAACCTGCCCACTTCCGGGTTTCCCACAGACGCGCTGACATGCGCGCGCAGCCCCTGCATGTGGGACTCCCGCACGCAATTAAAGCCAGCGGGGTGCCACTTAAGCTATTTATTTTGGTATTTCAGGTCATTTATAGACCTGATTAACATGATATTTTAGGGGTGTTGGGATTTTACAAAAAACTGGGACTGTTTCCAGTACTGGGGGAAACACTCCCAGTTGAAATGGACGTGTTGCAGCCATCAGCCTGTGGCAGCTGCAAAGGTCCTTTTGACAGGTGGGGGGGAGACTCTCACTCATTGCAGACGGTCACTCTGTCACTTTGGACAAAGTTTGTCCTGCACCACCCTCCTCCTAACAATAAAATTCACAAACTTGCACACTTAACCCGGTGTCCAGACACATTTACCTACCTTGTGGACCCCCTCAGATGTACATCTTCCGGATGGGGGCCGCCGTAGCTGCAGTCATGACCTCCTTGGAGGGCGAACAGCATCACCAGCCTCGCCGGCCATGCTGTCCACCTCTGACACGTGGAGCTCCACAACACAGTGCTGTGACACATCCACCTGCACAGCAGGAGGGAGGGCAACCGCAGAGAGAGATGCGTCGCAGAGGGCACTACCCTCGCCACAGGGTCCACAGACCGAGGCTCAGCTTCCTGGACCTCTCTGAGCAGCAGTGCACACGGAGGCTCAGAGTCACTCGACATGTAGTCGTGGACATCTGCAGCCTTCTTCATGCCGAGCTGCTCCCGGCTGGCCCGAGCACCGTCTTCTTACCTGTCGCTGTCAAAGTCACCACTGCCCTCAACAACTTCTCCTTCGCATCTTTCCAGGGTGCCACCGGGGACATCGCCGATGTCTCTCAGTCGTCTGCACAAAAGAGCCCTGCAAATGCACCTACACCCACTCTGCAGTGACACAATGGGTGGCATCAGTTGTGGGTCTTCATAGTGATCCTCAGGAAAGGGCATTATTGCACAAACCAGACAAGATTCGCAAAGATGTAGCAGTAGTGGTGACAATATAATATGTAATGTGAGTTGGTCAGAAATTCAATATAAGTAAAAACCATGACAAACCCTCAAACACCCTTGTGCATCCCCTTCATGCTCACGACACGTTTGCCTTACGCTGCCCACTGTACATATGTGATGCATGCCCTGTGGCTGCAGCACAGGTAGTGGCAGGTTGAGTGAGGCTGACTGTGAAAGAGATTCATGAGAGGGTGAGTATGAGATAGAGCCATGAGATTGTATGAGGATTGGGTTGAGTGGAAGTGGCGGGATGAGTACTGGCGAGGTGAGTAAGTGCAGGTAAGATGAGGATGAGGTTTGAGTGGGTGTGAGGGGTGATGTGATAGAGTAGTGTTGGCAGTGCAGAAGGAGATGTGGGGTGGGGGCGGTGATGTGGCAGACGGAGTGTAGGGGAGTGAGTAAGTGTACTCACTTTGGCTGACCTACTGAGGTCATTGAACCGCCTCCTGCGTTGTATGCAGGTGGGCGATATGTTGGTGGTGCAGGTGACCTCCTCTGCCACCTCGAGCCAGGCCTTCTTGGTGGCAGAGGCAGGCCACTTCCTCCTGCCTGCCAGGGGGAAGATCTCTGTCCTCCCCCTCCTCCTTACCCCATCCAATGATACCTGGAGTGAGGCATCATTAAACCTGGGATCAGCCTTCCCCCTGGGCTGCTCCATGCTGTAATTTTTCCTATTTCTTGCAGCATCAGTCAGTGGAGGACTGCTCCTTTAAATAGAGCTCCTCCAGCTGACAGACCTTACTGCGCATGCGCAGCCCGCCCGCCGCGCAGTTCAGCAGTGGGGAACCCGGAAGACCAGGTAAGTGGATCCAATCAGCCTGCGATTGCGTGCGGAGCAGACTGATTTCACCGGGCGCGCAATCTACCCCCCCGCCGCCCTGGTAATATCGGGCCCATTAACTCTGTTTCTTTCTCCACAGATGCTGCCGGACTTGCTGAGTATTTCCAGCATTTTCTGTGTTTATTTTATTTATTATTGAGGATCTGCCATTGTATGTTTGCACCAAGGAAGTTTTAAAATTTAAAGATATTCCCTCAGACAGACTTTCCTGAGAGGGTGGTTGTAACAAAGTTTATTTTCTTTTTGTTACCATTGGGATCTCTGAAAGACAACCAAAAGTCAAGGAACTTGGATTGAAAGCCAGAAATGCAGAGGAACAAATGAAATGTTACCCGTGATGTGGGGATGGCAGTGGATTTTAAAATCCACTCCGTGAGCCTTACAGAAAAGCATCTTCAATTTTCCATGATAGCACACAACTACTTGATGGAGGTAAGATTTTTTGATATAATTTATTACAATAGCCCAGAATTTTCTGGAAACCTGCACCATAGTAATGGCGCCATTAATCTAGACTAAAAGTTCCAGGAAATTACAGCCTCCGAGTTATGTCATTATTCACGCACTGCCATTATCTCCTGGGATTTCTGTGCTGCTCTGCCAATACCTCTCGCCAAAACCCCAAAACATTGATCATTACTCTGCCTCCCCAGTCAAGATAATGGCAACAGTGAGTTTCCTCGGTTTACACCAGTTTTCTCACCGCAGCCACTTAAACTTTTATTAAAAAAGACTCTGAGCGCTAAATTGGGCCATGAGCGTCTGTTGTTTCCAGCGTGAGTTGCGTTGGATGCCATCTTGGTATAGGAGTTAGCACAGGCGCAGATAACGAATGCTGGAATCATGTAAAATAGGGTGAAAATGGCTTCAATCGGTGTGCAACACTGATTTAAAGTGATAGACACTATTTTGGGACTTAACGCTCAACTCAACGCACAGTCTTAACCCCGACCATCTGAACATGTCTTAGAGTGCCTGGAGGACCCTCCGCCAGCACTACTTAAAGTGACCATGCAGGATTTACAGGTTAGTGGCTGGATTATTGCATCTGGCTGCCAAGACATTTGTAACCATTTTTGGAGGTCTCCTACATTTGAATACTAGGATGCGGGGACATAGCCTAACATTTAGAGCCAGGACGTGCAGGAGTGAAGTTAGGAAATGCTTCTACACGCAAAGGGTGGGAGAAGTTTGGAACACTCTTCTGCAGATGGCAGTTGATGCTAGCTCACTTGTGAATGTTAAATCTGAGATTGATAGATTTCTGTGAACCAAGGGTATTAAGGGATATGGGGCTAAGGCGGGTATATGGAGTTAGGTCACAGGTCCACCATGATCTCTCTGAATGGTGGAACAGGCTTGAGGGGCTAAATGCCACGGCCACTTGCTGCCTCCTGATATGCGCCACCTTCTCCTGCAAGAAAGCGGGACATGTGTCTGGGCGATGTGCCTGTCGTGATTGAATAGTTGCCAGTGTGTGTGGCCTGTGAGTTGTGGGTGGGTGGCTTGCAACAGTGGTAATGTGTAAGGGTGAGAGGAAGCATCTGGTTGGAAGAGATGAGTACTGATGGAAAGAGTGAGTTTGTTGGTATGTGGGTGATGGGGGGTGTAGTGTGTGGTGCAGTTGGTAGGAGACGCCACTTGACAGCTGACCTCACTCATCTTGACCACTCATGTCAAAGCATCGAACTTCTTCCTGCACTGCATCCTGCACAGCAAAGTCAATGCCAATGCTGTGCGCCTGGCATTGATTTTGTCCCCCGCTGCCTTTTGATATATGTCTGGCAGGCCTCTTGCCCCCCCCCCACCCCACCCCCACCCCACCCCCACCCCTCTCGCGGATATAGGATGTCCCTCCTTCTGTCCACCGCTTGCACCAAGGCCTCTAGTGCATCAGCAGAGAACCTTGTAGTCTCGCAGGCCTGGTACCAACTCAGATCAACAGGTTGGTGAGGTCTGGCGTGCAGATTGGAGGATGTGGGATTTAGTAGTGTGCAACCTTTATTCAATATTTTTACACAACTCATCAGTGTGTGAACATACGGATGGGACCTGCATCCGTGTGCGATGTCTGATCTCCGTTCAGACTCCGTGCAGACAGTAGACTGTTATTTTCAGCAAATAACAGGCACAAGCTACCTTGAAGAGATTTCGAAGAAACATCCTCCCTTTAAGAGATTGAGCTCCCCTGGTGGTGGAAAGTGTGAATTGCAATGACTCCACATGCTAGGCCTGGAATGGAACGCTGATTGCAGGTGAGACCTCGGGTGGGCCAAAACTTGTGTCCTGCCTGGGCAGGGTCCATTGGGCGCGGGGTAATAGCACATCACGCTACCTACACCCAAAAATGGTCCCTAGCCAATTTTTCCCCCTCTGGGTCTCAGCGGTTCAGTTCTGTGCTCTGACACTGTGGTCCTACTTCTGTACATAGCAATCGCAGTGCCACTGCTTTCAATGAAAACAAAAGGTAACAGGTTAAATACACTTGCTGACTGCTGAGCTCCAGTTTCGCTCAACTGTACCTTGGTTGTGGAACAGGGTTAAGCTTCCTGAATATTTGTAACAACTTTGTTGTATGTTTCAACCTTCCATCAGTCCTTAACGCTCTTCCTCAATTTTGAACATGCCTGATACCGTCGCCGCAATTAATAAATGCAAAGTTATTCCCTGCAAATATGTTTTGGAGAGGTTCACTAAAAGAGAAAATGCGTAAATTCAAAAAAATACACTTACAGGGGAGTGGGACTAATTGGGATTGCTCTTTCAAAACGGCACAATGGGTCAAATGGCCTCCTGTATGATTCTATGAAAAATAAATGCGACAATTACATTTGAGATAAAACAGCAGGGTGGTGGTGCATTGGAACATAGGAACATTAAATTCAATTAATTAATTAAAAATCTGGAATTAAAATACTAGTATCAGTAATGGTGGCCATGAAACTACCGGATTGTCGTAAAAACCCATCTGGTTCACTAATGTCCTTCAGGGAAGGAAACCTGCTGTCCTTACCCGGTCTGGCCTATATGTGACTCCAGACCCACAGCAATGTGGTTGATTCGTAATTGCCCTCTAAAATGGCCTAGCAAGCCACTCAGTTGTAAAATCTCGCTACGAAAAGTCAGAATAAGAATAAAACCGGATGGACCACCCGGCATCGGACCACTAGGCACCGGACACGACAACGGCAAACCAAGCCCAGTCAACCCTGCAAGGTCCTCCTTACTAACATCTGGGGACTTGTGCCAAAATTGGGAGAGCTGTCCCACAGACTAGTCAAGCAACAGCCTGACATAGCCATACTCACAGAATCACACCTTTCAGCCAACGTCCCAGAGTCTTCCATCACCATCCCTGGGTATGTCCTGTCCCACCGGCAGGACAGACCCACCAGAGGTGGTGTACAGTGATATACAGTCAGGAGGGAGTGGCCCTGGGAGTCCTCAACATTGACTCTGGACTTCATGAAATCTCATGGCATCAGGTCAAACATGGGCAAGGAAACCTCCTGCTGATTACCACCTACCGTCCTCCCTCAGCTGATGAATCAGTCCTCCTACATGTTGAGCACCACTTGGAGGAAGCACTGAGGGCAGCAAGGGCACAGAATGTACTCTGAGTGGGAGATTTCAAAGTCCATCACCAAGAGTGGCTCGGTAGCACCACTACTGACCGAGCGGGCCGAGTCCTGAAGGACATAGCTGCCAGACTGGGCCTGCGGCAGGTGGTGAGCGAACCAACACGAGGGAAAAACTTACTTGACCTCGTCCTCACCAAACTACCTGTCGCAAATGCATCTGTCCATGACAGTATTGGTAGGAGTGACCATCGCATAGTCCTTGTGGAGATGAAGTCCCGTCTTCGCACTGAGGACACCATCCAACGTGTTGTGTGGCACTACCACCGTGCTAAATGGGATAGATTCAGAACAGATCTAGCAGCTCAAAACTGCATCCATGAGGCATTGTGGGCCATCAGAAGCAGCAGAATTGTATTCCAGCACAATCTGTAACCTCATGGCCCGGCATATTCCTCACTCTACCATTACCAACAAGCCAGGAGATCAACCCTGGTTCAATGAGGTGTGTAGAAGAGCATGCCAGGAGCAGCACCAGGCATACCTAAAAATGAGGTGCCAACCTGGTGAAGCTACAACTCAGGACTACATGCATGCTAAACAGCGGAAGCAACATGCTAGAGACAGAGCTAAGCGATTCCACAACCAAGGGATCAGATAAAAGCTCTGCAGTCCTGCCACATACAGTCGTGAATGGTGGTGGACAATTAAACAACTAACGGGAGGAGGAGGCTCTGCAAACATCCCCATCCTCAATGATGGCGGAGTCCAGCACGTGAGTGCAAAAGACAAGGCTGAAGAGTTTGCAACCATCTTCAGCCAGAAGTGCCGAGTGGATGATCCATCTCGGCCTCCTCCCGATATCCCCACCATCACGGAAACCAGTCTTCAGCCAATTCGATTCACTCCACGTGATATCAAGAAACGGCTGAGTGCACTGGATACAGCAAAGGCTATGGGCCCCGACAACATCCCAGCTGTAGTGTGGAAGACTTGTGCTCCAGAACTAGCTGCACCTCTAGCCAAGCTGTTCCAGTACAGCTACAACACTGGCATCCACCCGACAATGTGGAAAATTGCCCAGGTATGTCCTGTCCACAAAAAGCAGGACAAATCCAATCCGGCCAATTACCGCCCCATCAGTCTACTCTCAATCATCAGCAAAGCGATGGAAGGTGTCGTCAACAGTGCTATCAAGCGGCACTTACTCACCAATAACCTGCTCACCGATGCTCAGTTTGGGTTCCGCCAGGACCACTCGGCTCCAGACCTCATTACAGCCCTGGTCCAAACATGGACAAAAGAGCTGAATTCCAGAGGTGAGGTGAGAGTGACTGCCCTTGACATCAAGACAGCATTTGACTGAGTGTGGCATCAAGGAGCCCTAGTAAAATTGAAGTCAATGGGAATCAGGGGGAAAACTCTCCAGTGGCTGGAGTCATACCTAGCACAAAGGAAGATGGTAGTGGTTGTTGGAGGCCAATCATCTCAGCCCCAGGACATTGCTGCAGGAGTTCCTCAAGGCAGTGTCCTAGGCCCAACCATCTTCAGCTGCTTCATCAATGACCTTCCCTCCATCATAAGGTCAGAAATGGGGATGTTCGCTGATGACTGCACAGTGTTCAGTTCCATTCGCAACCCCTCAAATAATGAAGCAGTCTGAGCCCGCATGCAGCAAGACCTGGACAACATCCAGGCTTGGGCTCATAAGTGGCAAGTAACATTCGCGCCAGATAAGTGCCAGGCAATGACCATCTCCCACAAGAGAGAGTCTAACCACCTCCCCTTGACATTCAACGGCATTACCATCGCTGAATCCCCCACCATCAACATCCTGGGGGTCACCATTGACCAGAAACTTAACTGGACCAGCCACATAAATACTGTGGCTACGAGAGCAGGTCAGAGGCTGGGTATTCTGCGGCGAGTGACTCACCTCCTGACTCCCCAAAGCCTTTCCATCATCTAAAAGGCACAAGTCAGGAGTGTGATGGAATACTCTCCACTTGCCTGGATGAGTGCAGCTCCAACAACACTCAAGAAGCTCGACACCATCCAAGATAAAGCAGCCCACTTGATTGGCACTCCATCCACCACCCTAAACATTCACTCCCTTCACCACCGGCGCACTGTGGCTGCAGTGTGTACCATCCACAGGATTCACTGCAGCAACTCGCCAAGGCTTCTTCGACAGCACCTCCCAAACCCGCGACCTCTACCACCTAGAAGGACAAGGGCAGCAGGCGCATGGGAACAACACCACCTGCACGTTCCCCTCCAAGTCACACACCATCCCGACTTGGAAATATATCGCCGTTCCTTCATCGTCGCTGGGTCAAAATCCTGGAACTCCCTTCCTAACAGCACTGTGGGAGAACCGTCACCACACGGACTGCAGCAGTTCAAGAAGGCGGCTCACCATCACCTTCTTAAGGGCAATTAGGGATGGGCAATAAATGCCGGCCTCGCCAGCGACGCCCACATCCCATGAACGAATAAAAAAAAACAGGAGTAGGCGATTTAGCCCCTCGAGCCTGTTCCACCATTCAATGAGATCATGGCTGACCTAACTCCATATACCTGCCTTAGCCCCATATCCCTTAATACCTTTGGTTAACAAAAGTCTATCAATCTCAGATTTAAAATTAACAATTGAGCTAGCGTCAACTGCCGTTTGCGGAAGAGAGCTCCAAACTTCTACCACCCTTTGCGTTTAGAAGTGTTTCCTAACTTCACTCCTGAAAGTCCTGGCACTAATTTTTATGTTATGTCCCCGAGTCCTGGACTCCCCCAAACAATGGAAATAGTTTCTATCTACCCTATCAGTTCCCCTTAATATCTTGAAAACTTCGATCAAATCACCCCATAATCTTCTAAACTGCAGGGAATACAACCCTAGTTTGTATAATCTCTCCTCGTAATTTAACCCTTGGAGTCCAGGTATCATTCTCGTAAATCTACACTGCACTCTCTCCAAGGCCAGTATATCCTTCCTAAGGTGCAGTGCCCAGAACTGAACACAGTACTCCAGGTGTGGTCTAACCAGGGCTTTGTATAGCTATCGCGTAACTTCTACCCCCTTGTATTCCAGTCCTCTGGAAATAAAGGCCAGCATTCCATTAGCCTTTTTGATTATTTTCTGTACCTATCCATGACATTTTAATGATCTATGTACATGGACCCCCTAAGTCTCTTGGCACCTCCACTGTTTCAAGCTTTTCACCATTTAGAAAATACCCTGATCTATCCTTTTTAGGTCCAAAGTGGATGACTTCACAGTTGCCTACATTGAAATTTATTTGCCACAGTTTTGCCCATTCACTTAATCTATTAATATCTCTCTGTAATTTTGTGCTTCCATCTACACTGCTTACAATGCTGCCTATCTTTGTGTCATCAGCAAATTTGGAAATGTGGCTCTATCTCGTCATTAATAAGTCGTTAATAAATACAGTGAATAGTTGAGACCCCTACACAGATCCCTGTGGGACACCACCAGTCACATCCTGCCAGTTGAAGACCAATACAACTTGCAAGCACAAAAGGCTGATAAACATTGGCCATTGCCTGTGCTGCTTCTGATTTGCCACTATTCTCACAGCAGCATATTCTAATTAGTTTGCCAGCACATTTTAGTGTAAATATGCCACTGGAGGATTAGGGTGCACAACTGTCTAATTTATGGTGTTTGTCTCCAATATCGCCATTGCAGGAAATTCCAGGCCAATGTCAGTCTGTCAGTTTTGTTAATAAGGAGCACATGAGGCAAAAAATAAAACTTTACATATGTTAGCAAATAAAAATGATCTTGTTGAGAATCCACTACCATACTGTGAAACATGTTCTCAGAAAGAATTTTCAGAAAGATTTTGGGGGTGATTTTCATCTGCCTACCACCCCAATTTCAGTGTGGACAGGATGGTAGCAAATGAAATTTTTTAGATTTTGTCCCTGAGGCCCACCCAATGCAATTTTCACGTAGGTCTTGGCTTAGGTGGCCAGTGCTCCTGCCTAAAACTGGCGGAAGCCTAATGACCATTTGCAAATCGAGGTCCTACGCTGGTTTCAGGGCCCAAATGCCATTTTGGTTGCAATTGAGAGTTCTTCAACCCACCCACAAACCATAGGTGGTACGAGTTGGGAGGATGCCATTTTTTAGCAATATGTAAAGGGATTCATAGAATAGAATCATAGAAGTTTACAACATGGAAACAGGCCCTTCGGCCCAACATGTCCATGTCGCCCAGTTTATACCACTAAGCTAGTCCCAATTGCCTGCACTTGGCCCATATCCCTCTATACCCATCTTACCCATGTAACTGTCCAAATGCTTTTTAAAAGACAAAATTGTACCCGCCTCTACTACTGCCTCTGGCAGCTCGTTCCAGACACTCACCACCCTTTGAGTGAAACAATTGCCCCTCTGGACCCTTTTGTATCTCTCCCCTCTCACCTTAAATCTATGCCCCCTCGTTATAGACTCCCCTACCTTTGGGAAAAGATTTTGACTATCTACCTTATCTATGCCCCTCATTATTTTATAGACTTCTATAAGATCACCCCTAAACCTCCTACTCTCCAGGGAAAAAAGTCTCAGTCTATCCAACTTCTCCCTATAAGTCAAACCATCAAGTCCCGGTGGCATCCTAGTAAATCTTTTCTGCACTCTTTCTAGTTTAATAATATCCTTTCTATAATAGGGTGACCAGAACTGTACACAGTATTCCAAGTGTGGCCTTACTAATGTCTTGTACAACTTCAACAAGACAACCCAACTCCTGTATTCAATGTTCTGACCAATGAAACCAAGCATGCTGAATGCCTTCTTCACCACCCTATCCACCTGTGACTCCACTTTCAAGTCTGATTCTCTGCTGCTCTCACGTAAAATGCTGGAGCATTTTTGGAGACTTTCGACTTGTGGGCTTTTGGCTAATTAGATCACTTACAACTGCTGGTGGTGCCTGTACAATGTTGTGAACTGTTAAGGGTCTTCCGCCAATATACTTTAGCCATCATGAGGGTCTTTCTGGGAATTCCACTGTGGTAAAGGAAGAGAAGAATGAGAATCAGCAGGATGGAGCACACAGAACTGTAACTGCAGAGAGAGGAAGCAGAAGGAGGAGAGCTCGCAGGAATGCTTACCCTACCAGAGTGTATAGGCCCTGGACATCATTCCTGCACCTGCACGTCTCAAAAGAATAGTGCGTAAGGAGGCAGTGACAGAGTCATGTGCCATAACTAGTGCAGCATTACCCGTTGCACTGAAAGTAATTGTAGCCCTCAACTTCTTTGCTTCCAGCTTGTTCCAAGCTGCAACAGGGGATATCATTAACATCAGTCAGTCAGCTTGCAGGTGACTGCTGCCATGTTTGCTAGAGCATACACTTTCATCACTTTCCCCATGGACAACTGGAAACAGTGGGATAGGGCTCTGGAGTTTGTCACACTTGACTTGCCCCAAATCCAGGGCATCATTGCACACACATTGTCCTATGGATTCCTTCAGAAGACCCAAGTGCCTTCATGAATCGCAAAGGCTTCCACTTTATGAATGTCTAACTGGTGTATGATGATCAGCAATACAGTAAGCAGGTCTGTGCCTTCTACCCTGGCAATTGTCGCGATGCCTTCATATTGTGCCAGTCTCCCAACAAGCCACTCTTTGATCCTGCACATCAAGTCAAAGGCTGGTTGCTTGAGGACAAGGACTATTCCCTGCACACGTAGATCATGACTCCTCTCAGGAGCTGTCGCTCACCAGCCAAACTGCAATACAATTGTATTCATGCCTCCAACGGAGCACTAATCAAGCAGACCAAAGGACTGCTGAAGCAAAGATGACTGGTCAGATCTGGTAACGTGCTGCAATACAGCCCACAATGAGTGTCCCACATCACAGTGGTTTGCTGTATGCTGCACAATTTTGCACTACAATGGGTATAACACATGGAGTCACCAATGGAGGAGGCCTTTGACTATGATGAGGAAGATGACGCTGATAATATTGAGGATGGTGAGGAAGCAGAAGGGCCCCAAAACTTGCCTGCAGCCAATGTTCTTTGTGGTCTTAAACGGACACAGCTTCACCTTCGGAGCAGATTAATACATTGTGAATGATACAGTGTAATATTCTAACTTTATAAAACAGCATATCATTCAACCTTCCAGGAACAATAACATAAATGTTATAAAAAAGAAGTACGCATCCTCACTGTGAGTGTGAAGTGAACACTTATCACACTGTCTCAAAACTATGGAACTCTTCAACTCCCTCAATCTTCCTTTCCCTCTGTAATCTTCAGACTTTTAAAACCCAAGCTTGGAGTCGACTAACCAGTTCCTCTTGATTCATCTCATCTTCTCTCCTTTTTATAACCACGGTGGTGTCCTGCACCATGGGCCTGAACCTTTCACCTAGGTTTCTGAATTCTAAAGTTGTAGGACCTGATAGCATGGGAATAAGTTGATGGACTATTCTTATATATTCAAATAGAAGCCAGGAGCTTGTCTACAGGAAGGTTGACATTTTCTTTTCATTGGAAGTCTTCCCAGGTACTGCTGTGTGACTGGTTTCAGAAAGGCATTAGCAGAGGCCTGTTTACTTGCTTCCTTCCTTCGTATCAAACAGTGCTTGTTGGAGGTAATAGGGGCAAAAATACCTTCAGAAGACAAAAGAAGAAAAAATGTTCCACTATATTAAGAGGGTCATTTTATCCACAGGGCAATCTTTGAATGCTCAGAACCAGATTCTGATGTAGCTTTGACAATACACATCATCTATCAAATGATGACTGCGACTTTAGAATTAACAAAATTGACAAAGTGCTATTCTGAAGAATAAACACAACTTTAAACAGCAGACGGACAGAGAGTACAACAGACTAGTAGAAATTGCTATCATACCACATCCTGCTGATAAAATACACACAAGTGCACCATGCACCATTTGCTACTTTTAATGAAAAAGGTAGACAAGAGTATAAAGTAGATTTACCCACGTGTACTTTTGTATTAAATTAGTGAACAGCAGGCAATTACCCAATGGAAATCCAGTAATTCTATATTTTGAGTTAATTTTTGTTTCTTAAGGCAAAGTGCAGGATAGCTATTAACATCCAGAAAACTTTTCTTCTGTTTATTCACTAGTAGAAAGACTTTAAAAGGGCCAGTTTTCCTCACGGAGAGGGTGATGGTAGATTGTGGGGAGGAGGGCCTGGAGTTCACGCGGAGAAAGGTCTGGAGTTCACGGGGAGGAAGTTCTGGAGTTCGCGGGGAGGAAGGTCTGGAGTTCGTGGGGAGAGGGTCCGGAGTTTGCGGGGAGGAAGGATTGGAGTTTGCGGGGAGAAGGTCTGGAGTTCGCGGGGAGGAAGGTCTGGAGTTCGTGGGGAGGAAGGACTGGAGTTCGCGGGGAGAAGGTCTAGAGTTCGCGGGGAGAGGGTCTTGAGTTCGTGGGGAAGAAGGTCTGGAGTTCGTGGGGAGGAAGGACTGGAGTTCATGGGGAGGAAGGTCTGGAGTTCGTGGGGAGAAGGTCTGGAGTTCGTGGGGAGAAGGTCTGGAGTTCGCGGGGAGGAAGGACTGGAGTTTGTAGGGAGGAAGGACTGGAGTTTTTAGGGAGGAAGGACTGGAGTTCGAGGGGAGAGGGTCTGGAGTTCATGGGGAGGAAGGTCTGGAGTTCGTGGGGAGAAGGTCTGGAGTTCGCGGGGAGGAAGGACTGGAGTTTGTAGGGAGGAAGGACTGGAGTTTTTAGGGAGGAAGGACTGGAGTTCGAGGGGAGAGGGTCTGGAGTTCGTGGGGAGGAAGGACTGGAGTTTGTAGGGAGAAGGTCTGGAGTTTTTAGGGAGGAAGGACTGGAATTTTTAGGGAGGAAGGACTGGAGTTTTTAGGGAGGAAGGACTGGAGTTCGAGGGGAGAGGGTCTGGAGTTCGCGGGGAGGAAGGACTGGAGTTTGTAGGGAGGAAGGACTGGAGTTTTTAGGGAGGAAGGACTGGAGTTTTTAGGGAGGAAGGACTGGAGTTCGAGGGGAGAGGGTATGGAGTTTGCGGGGAGGAAGGACAGGAGTTCGCGGGGAGGAAAGACTGGAGTTCGCGGGGAGGTCTGGAGTTCGTGGGGAGGAAGGTCTGGAGTTTGCGGGGCAAGGGTCTGGAGTTCGCGGGGAAGGTCTGGAGTTCACGGGGAGGAAGGTCTGGAGTTCGCGGGGAAGGTCTGGAGTTCACGGGGAGGAAGGTCTGGAGTTCGTGGGGAAGGCCTGGAGTTTGCGGGGAGGAAGGTCTGGAGTTCGCGGGGAAGGTCTGGAGTTTGCGGGGAGGAAGGTCTGGAGTTCGCGGGGAGGGAGTCGGCAGATCGCGGGGAAGGGGTCGAGATCATGGGGAGGCATATCATGGTAGATTTGCTTGGGGGTCTGGTAGGGGGTGGGAAGCACTCCTGCTCCTCCTGGCCCACAAGCATTGCTGGAAAAGCACTTACCTGCTGGTCCCTGGAGTCCTCGCCTTCCTTCAGCTGCCGGGTTTCCTGAGCCCTGGGAAACCCAGCCTGCAGCCGTTTTAACATATTTGAATTACTGACCCACCTCTCGAGAGCAGGTTAATCGCCCAAAACCCCGTCCCGGTTAAACCATATGTGGGCGCATTTGGGTTGGGTTTCACATTTTTAAGAATTTAATCGGCCTATCCTGGAGGGTTAAAATCCCCCCTTTTATGTTTGTTACATAGAAAAGAGCTATACTTGTGAACCACAAATCTAAAATATTTTTGATCACAAAAATATATTTGACCACTGTGTGGTGCTGTAGAAATAGAGAATTGTGCACTCCTTGGATACATGGGAGATAACAAAAGATTAGGAAAACAATTCAGCGAAAAAAAAATGTTTTAGATCATGATTTTAATGAAGTAACTTTGATTTCTTAATAAGTAGTTATATTTGGCAAATATTGGAAATTGTTCTACAAAAGATACTATGGTTTTCACAGAAAGCTCATGACCAAGCCAAGCAAAATTTAAACAATACCGAGTCAAAGTGTGACTGGACAACGTAACAATCAAACTACCCTAGTAAGAAAATTGAGGAAATAAAGTATTTTGTTTGATACATGTTTACTTTTTTGTTATGCTTAACTGTTACAGTGTGGGCCTCAAATTTCCAACTAGGCTTCCAGCCCCCCAGCCAACGTACACTATGACTGTTCATAATCAGCCTGCAGGAGATCTGTCTGTACACCATAAAAATGAAAACCATGCGATTGATATAAAGAGTCTTGATGTCCACATGGCTACCTGATGTGACTCTAGACACTCAAGGGAACCCTGCCACCCAGTGAAAGCTGTGTGTCTCCTTCCCACAGTAAAAGCAATGGTATTGCCTCTTGCAGAGATAACAGTTATCACTTCCCTGATACACGCATGCACTGTAGGCCGTCTAATGTGGCAGATATCTCCTGGGGTGGCTTGGAAAGATTTGGTGGCATGAAAGCTCCCTCCTGCGGTAACTTTCAGTTCAATGGGAAGGGCAATCTGTGATCCAGATGTTGTGCAGCAGATGGTACAACTGTCTTTGTGTAGCAGAGGTGGCAAAGGCAGGACTCCTCTGACATGCCCCGGTACAGGCTGTTAAGTCGTGACAAATGTGGCCAAAACGCCTGAAGGTCTTGTTTTGTACAAATTGATAAGTGGCGGCATTGGGCAACTAAAAGTGACCCCCCCCCCAACCTCCATTCTAAGTATATCACCACAGTAAAAAATGGGTAGTCCATCCAAACTAATAAACAACATTAACCAGTAATCTAGAAAAAATTATCAAGCTTGGCTCAGTAATGAATTCGATACTCTGAGATGTACATGGGTCACTAAAAACCTCTTGTCACCACGTGGTCATTTCCACGGTCACCCAAGTGCATATTAGAACTCTGAGCGTGGGCAAACAGATCCTGCCCGGGGATCCTTCACATTCCTGTGCATGGCTGATTTTTCCACTGCAGGAGCAGACCCATCGGTCGTTTCTTTGACCTGCTCACCCTCACACTGGGTGACAAAATACAAATATTGTTGCAACCAGAAATGAAGCAGCAGCCTTTGAATCGTGGAACAGCAGTTGCAACATCTGGCTCTGAGAGTACGTTTGGAAAGTTGTCCCAGCTTGATTGCAGAAAGGACACACTGCGGTGATGTTAGTAAGCTGGCGTAAATGGTAGGTGTTGGAGCGATTTGCTCTGCCACATTACTGCCTAAACAGCGTTAGAATATTTCAAAGTGCTTCACAACAAATTAATTGCTTTTGAAGTGCAGTCACCATAGTTACACAGGTAACACAAAAAGATTCCACAAGTAGCAAATGAAATAAATGACCAAATATCCTCTTTTTTTTTATGGTGTTGATTGAGACAGAAATGCTTGCCAGGATACCAGGAGAACTAGCTGCTCTTCTTTTAATAGTGCCATGGGATATTTTCCGTCCACCTGAACAGGCAGAAGGGGAACTCAGTTTAACATCTCTTCTGAATTATAGCACCTTCTACAATGCAGCACTCCCTCTGTATGTTTCCACCAGTTGCATTCAGGCTAAGATGCAACACAATAAGAAGTTGAATAAAGCTTCTTCTACTCTGTCTTAACCATGTACTTTATCCTTACCTCCTATTTCATCAGTGTGAATTTGTCCAATTTCCACAAATGGACTCTCTCCATTGTTGAGGGGAGGGGTACCTATTTTGCTAAGCTGTATTGAATCACTTTTCTTATTATAATAGGATTTGGAAACCAAAATACACCAGCAGTCTGTGGCAATTATGACAGCTAATTAATATCCTACAACCCTGAGCAACGGTATTACTGGCCTGTGTTCTCATTTCACTGGGGAATGAATTCCCCACATACAATGCAAGTCAGTATCAGGCCTGAAATATTTCCATTTGTCATTTCAGTCAGCTTCTATGTACTTTCTCCAAACAGACATTTTTCTGTCTTAATCTTGTTTTAATTTTCAATTTTAACTGAATTTGAGAAGAAAACTAATTCCAAGGGACAGGAAACATTAGTGATGGGAAAAAGTACAAAATACTAAAAAAGGAGAGACAAAAAGACAATGCTTGGAAGGAACAAAAAAAGCTCAGTGCAATGACAGAAGCAAAATGCTATGCCTTGGGTGAACACTGAGAAAGTTGCATTCTCAGTTACAAAATTGTTATCAGATCTATCACAGTAAAGAGCCAGAAATGAGGACTTGTCTACTACAAATAGTTTTCAATGAACAATTTCATTGCAACACATCTTAATTTTGAGTTGCCTCTGGCTCCCGCTATCGCATACCTTTGCGACAGTTTACATTCAGCTAGGTTTTTTAAAAAAACTTTGCTGTTATGATGCTTTTTTGTTCTAGTGCAAAATTATAAATCGGTACGCAGTCAGCAGCACAATTTGGTCTCACTTTAACTAAGTATGTCAACAATCTCTGAGGTGGAACTTTCTCATTGATAAACAACGACCTCAGAGACAACAGCTCCAATAGCCTGGAATGTGGAAAAGGGAATGGAGTTATAGTGATGGAAAAATAATTTGAAGAAAACAAATTTTGACATAAAAATTACTAATAAAATCAGCAATTTTGATTAAAATTGTTTTCATTCATCTATTTAAGTTTCTTACATGAGTGTTCCTAATTGGGCAAAAAAACCCTGTAAAATTACAGACTAGTCCTGACATCACTATTACCCAGAAGGCAACACACAAGTGAACAGCAATAACTCCTCTCATTCGCTCACCCACCCAGATGTACCTTGTTACAAGATGGATAATCCCACAACAGAGAACAACATGGTTCAAAAAATGTCTTGAGAACTCAGTTTGTAAGTCAACTCTTAAAATCAATCATATTTTAAACAGACTTGAGCTTAGCTTTCATTTCGTGCCGTTTATGTTGTGTTCAGATGTCCGTTCAATTGTTGTAGTCCATTTATTTATTAAATACTAAAGCAGAAGGAAATGGATATTAATTTCCAATCATGCCAAAAAAAATTAAACCACAAATTGCATTAATAGAAAAGCACAGCCACAAAATAGTTATATTTATTTCTGCTCTGGATGTTTACACTACAGTTGTTTTGACACATTAGTGTTGATACAAAACTGTTTGGATGTGCATTGGTGCAAAAGTGACAATACACCTAGGCTGCCAGATCCTGATCTGATGCATGAGTGCACTAAAGCTACAGCTAAGGGAGTGAGGCTTTTTGTGCAGGAAACCAAGATTGAAGAAGTAGGAAAGAAGAGATAAATCAAGAGGCATTGGTTAGGTGATATCAATATTGAATTTTAAAGGCCTGTGGATTGTAAAAGGGAGGGAAGACAGAGGCAGGTAAGGAATTCCACTATTTTACGGTGCCAGGAAAAAATGAGCCAGAGCAGGTAATGAGTCTGCTGGAGACTGGTGAAAATTAGGTCATCAAGATGGTTGTTCCATAGAAAGTAAACAATGAGTGCAAGATTGTTGTTACCACCACTACAATAACAATTTGCATTTATATAGCATCGTTTAATGTATTTAAAAAAAAAATCCCAAGGCACTTTACAGATCAGCGTCAAAAAAAACGGATGCTGATCCAGGAAGAGATTAAGAAGAGTTACTGAAGACTGCGTCAAAGAAACAGGTTTTGTGGAAGTTTTTAAAATGGTGGAGAGAGAAGTAGAGAGGTTTAGGGAGGGGGTTTCAAAAGTAGGATAAAGGTAGCTAGAATCTTTGGGAGTGGGGAATGTACAAAAGACCTGAGGGAGGTGGTGATTGGGAGGGGGTTACAGGGCTGGTGAAGATTGTAGAAATAGAGTAGGGGGTCAGCCTTTGGAGGGAGGTTTAGACAAAGACAAGGATTTTGAATTGAATGCAATGGAGAATGTGGAGCCAGTGTAGGTGAGGATGAAGTGATGGGCAAGTGGGACTTAGTGCAGGACAGGATATATTTGGTAGAATTTTGGTCCAGATGGAATTTCTAGTAGATCAATAAGGGGAGCATTTGAGTCGTCAGATCTGGAGGTGACCAAGGCATGTGTAAGGGTTTCACCAGTGGAGGGGCTGAGATTGGTCAAAAGCAAGCAATGGTGCAGTGGTAGATGTAAGCAGTCTTGGTGATGGATATGATGCTGTGGTTTAAAGATCAGTTCAGGGTCAAAGATGGTGCCAAGATTACAAACGGTCTGGTTCAGCCTGAAAGAGCAGCCAGGGAGAGGGATAGAGTCAGTGGCAACAGAACAGAATAGGTGGTGGGGTCAGAAGACAATGGCCACAGTTTTCCCAATGTTGAGCTGGAGGATGTTGTGACTCATACAAGACTTGATGTCAAACAAGTAGTCTGATAGCATTCAGGCAGTCAAGGGGTCGAGAAGTGGTGGAAATTCAGAACAGCGTATCATCGGTGGGCGTGTAAAAGCTGACCTAACGCCTGCAGATGACATCATCAAGGGGCAGCATGAAGATAAGAGGAGGGGGCAGCCAATAGATGATTGGGGGACCCCCAGAGAGGGGGAAAAGAAGTCACTGCTGGAGATATACTGGTTGTGTTTGTATAGGTAGGAATGGAAACATGCAAGGGGAACCAACACCACCAAAACAGAGTATCTGGCCAATTATCCCATTGCTGTTTGTGCTAACTTGCTGTGTGCAAATTGGATGCTGCATTTGCCTACATTACAACAATGACTACACTTCAAAAAGTACTTCATTGACTGTGAAGTGGTTTGTGCTGTCCTGAGGCTGTGAAAGGCACTTTATAAATAAAAGTTCTTTCTTTTTTTCATTTCCATGGAGCTGGATGACAGAGGAGAGGTATTGGAAAAGGGTGGTGGTCAACCAGATTAATCGCTTCAGAAAATTCACTTCAGTAAGGGTGAAGAAGATAAGTAGTCCATTGGCTGTAAAGTGCTACGGGACATCCCGAAGACGTGAAAGGCATAATATAAATGCAAGTTTTTTTTTTCTTGCTTTACATCATGCAGTCCCTCTAACCATGGAGACTTTAAAATAAAACATTAAGTAGCCACAGAAATCTCCTCCCTCAAAAATTACTTATTCCTACCTCCATCCCTCAATTTTTCAGTAGGTCTCATAAAACATCAATCACAAAAAAACTGCAGAACGTCCCAGAATTATCCAGTCCACTGACTGCTGTATTCCAAGGTAATTCCTAATACCGTTCTTCCCTTACAGTGCCTTTACTGTGACTCCAGTCTTTCTCTGCATTTACAACTTGCTGTAAGTTTGTCTGAATCTTCAACACTGCCACTTCAAGGCCTGTGGATCTTGATTTCTTGCTCTCCATATTGCTTACTCTTTCTCTGTGTATCAGCTTATTACAAAGTCTACAGGGTAGAAAGTCCAATCGAAGTTCATGTAAAATAAATCGGGTTTATACCTGCAGAAGTAGTGCATGCATGAATGTAGCATAAACTGCTTAGCATTTCCGTGTGAACTTCTCCAATCAAAATTTCTATCCTCCTAACAGTTCTCACAAAGTTATTGCCTTAGCCTTCAATTATGAATGGAAAAAGCCCCAACTGTCTCAACACTGGATACCATTTGTATGGTTTGAGTGGATGAAAGCGGGTCGCCTAATCTGTCCTCACTCAAGTCCATAACTGTGCACACTTTCCATAGGAGTGAATGGACAGTGGTCAGGAGCAGGAAGTTTGGCTAATATTTCCCATCTCTAGCCAAGCGGCACTGAGGCCAGTTGAAGCACTGCTACTACCAGCATACTGAGAGCAGCTAACACCGCAGAGTCTGAGGATTGCAGCAAAGCTAATTTTCGATTAACTCTGATCCAATTTCAGGTATCTACCTTTGAAGTAAGAGAGATAACTAGTTTTGGTTTCAGAATGCATCGATTTCGTTAGAAGTCTCAAGATATAGAATATTGCGAAGTGTATGAAGCAGGAGACTAAATGTGAGTGAGGGGAAGACTTCCACCAGGAGGCAGTTTTGACCTGCGAACAGAGGGGCTTTGCCGTGGTGTGATTTGGTTGCTGTTAAGACTGCTACATGCTATGTGAAAGACATATGCTAAAGTAATACAAGTGAAATTGTGTGAGCTACATTTATATGCATCGCATTCAGTCTTCTTGTAAGGGAATAGTTTAGAAAAGCAGAGCATTCGCAGCAAGATACAATAGTATTTCAGTAATTAATATACAGGAGCCATTTTAATAGTTATATGATAAAGTAATCCAAAGGAATCTCACAAACTTTACATAAGCACTTCCCAAAAATGATTTAAATTTCAGAAATCTAAGATACAAAAATAATTTTTAAGGCAAGAAAACTGCATAGTGGTACATTACAGTTGTATTTTATGGCTTTGTGTTCATTAGCAGAGTTTTCAACTGTATTGCTGGGAAGGTTATTTTAGATAACTGCATGGTTCTCATTCAAAACTTATTTTATTGCAAAATTCCCTTTTAATCAAAAATACACCAAGGACATTTTTGAAACAAGACAGTGGCTCAAGCAGTAGCTTTTTTTGTTGCAATCTAGGCAGATCCAAGAAGGTTAATCGAGGTTAGCAAATAGGAGTACAGTCAATCTCAGGATAGCCCCAATTAGAAGAACTGTCCCTGTTTTCATAATTGTAACACTCAGAAATTCAGACAATTGATCCTTGGACAGCGCCTCAGAAGTTCCAGAATGAGACAGTAGTGTTTGACTTATGGCACAACTTGCTGCTGATCCATGCCATACTTTCTACAAATGTGCTTAGTTTGATGAAAGAAACACTCCCATTCTATAAATGGAGAAGAGTTACATTTCCTGTATTTTTCACTTTTCTTTTTCTTACATATCTGAGTCTGCATACATTCCATTTATTAGATAGTCCACTTGCACATAGTCTTTCCTTTTATAGCTTTCAAATGCTTTTTGGGCAAACAATAGAATGCTCACTGAGAAAAACAATAGTCCAAATATTAGTACGGCTATTAATGAACTGGTGTTAGCTAAGTATTTGATTAGAGCTTCAGCATGCACTGAAGGAAAGACATAATTCTTCTCATCGCTGAAAGCAACTGTAGTTCTGGGTTTTATTTCTGGTGGCTGTGATGTTCCTCCAGCCATGGTGGATGTGGGCATGGCTCCAGGAGTTGAACTGCTCACATTGGTTCTATTTCCTTGCTCCTGCAGAGTTGTTTCTTCCTGAATTGGTTGTGTTGTAGACACATTTGTTGGGGTCACAGTCAACCTTTGAGCTTTGCTGGTCAATTTTGGGGTTGAAGATGGGGCTGTCGTTTGCAAGGAACTCATTTGCTTTGTGGTATTTGGGACAGCTTGAGGGAAAGTTGTAGATTCAGTTAATACAGCAGATGTCATTTTGGTTTGATAGACAGTTGTTGAAGCTGGCGTAGTTTGTTGACCAGTTGACACTGGCATACTGCTTTCATGGGTGGTGGACATTTGTACTAAACTAGTAGTGGGGGGTTGTGTGGTAGCTGGCGTCGTTTGTTGACTAGTTGACATTGGTGTATTGCTTTCATGGGTGGACGACATTTTTGCTGAGCTAGAAGTGGGGCGTTGTGTGCTATATTCAGTTGATGATGTAAGTATCTTTGAAGTTAGTTTAGTGCCATTTATTGCCGAACTATTTGTATTCGGGGCTGGTGTCGTCGCTATAGTTGTAGCTGCTTCCAGTGACCTGTCACCAGAGGTATGCGGAGATGCCAATGTGACATTAACAGTTGTGATTGCAGTAGTGACTGTTGGTGCTACTGTAGTTGTGGTCACGGTTGTATTTGTGCCTGCTGGTGACATTGTAGTTATAGCCATGTTTATATTAGCAACTGGTGGTGACAATGTGGCCATGGTTGCATTGCCAATTTCTAGTGACACTACAGTTACATTCCTTTTAATTCTATTCCTTTGAACATTATTTAAAAAAATCTTGATAGGCGAACTTTGTCCTAGAAAACAAATACAATAACTTAGTGAAAAAATAAGTGATACTATTCATCTTCCAAGTAGGCACATTTTGACTAATTTCCAAATGGTTACTCAGGATGTTCACAGTAAGAGACACAATGGGTTTGCTTGAATGTTCAAGATCCTTCTACCCAACCCACATAAACAGGAGGTCAGAGCAGCATAATTCTCAATACTGTGCTCCATTGAACAAAAATTAAGTGGAGACTACCCATTTCCACACAGGAGTGAGCTACTCTGATTATCCTCTGCTGATTGAGAGGACAAGTAGGCCTCTTCCAATGCCAGTCAGTGAATTAGATCATGCCCATGAAAGCCAGAACAGAGAAACAAAAATATAATTAATTTTAGAAAAGGAACAAAAAAAATGCAAATGACTCTGGTGGCCTCGTCTTACATGTGAACTGCATACAGTCAAAGCAAGGTACTGAAAAACTAATAAATTTGACAGAAGATTTTCTGAATTTCAAAATCAAAAAAAATCTTACCCAGTTATTGGGGATTAGTCAATAGTTATTACCCAGTGGCTTTTTTATGCAGTGAGCCCTTAAAAAGAATTAGATTCTGCTCATACCTATTTGCAAAGCTTTAATATCTTCCACAGTTGCTCCTTTACAGGTAGGCATATCAAGGCAGTGTAAATAAAAACAAAGATTTAGTTTTTCTTCAATCACCACCCAGTTACACTCCAAGCCATCTGCAACAAAAGTTAAAAGACAAACCTATGCATCATATGATGTGCTATCTGGATTGCTTTTAATCTATAAACACATTCACACATATAACATTTTGCATTTACACACTTCTTTTAAGTGGCACACTTCTTGCAACACCTATATTACAGTTTTCTGTCAGGATTAAAACCTAACATTAATGTTACTTAACCCTGAGTCCTCCAAGCTTGATCTTCAAGGGTGGTGACACTACCCTTTACTTACCTCTCAGCTAATTCTCCAACATAAGGGGTTGCTTTGGTCCACAGGGGGACCTGTCTCGGAACAGCTAAAAGCAAGCCAATGGCCTGATGCTTGCAACCTTGTCCCTGCAGCCCCTCCATGATCAGAACCCCCTACCTGATACCCTCCACTGCCACTACCATTCTCTTGCTGCAATCAGGCGCTCCACCATGACCAGACCGGAGTCCCAATCTTGAATCTAGCTTGGGGTCTGGCTGTGATGGGAGGATGATGTCCAATTGTGGTGGTGATGGGGCGAAGCAGCAGCAGTGGTGGCAAACAGGTGAGATGGATTACTTAAAAAAAAAATTACTCAGCAGTATCAATTCTAAATAATGCAAGTCAGTGTTGCAGAAATGCTTTCAGGAAATACCATCTCTC
This sequence comes from Heptranchias perlo, assembly GCF_035084215.1. Classification (NCBI taxonomy): domain Eukaryota; kingdom Metazoa; phylum Chordata; class Chondrichthyes; order Hexanchiformes; family Hexanchidae; genus Heptranchias; species Heptranchias perlo. The sequence continues at coordinate 37,713,969 of NC_090336.1, forward strand.
CACCTTGACTGAATCCATCCCTGCCACCAGTGTCCTACCCACCGTGACCAAACCCTGTACCATGCCCAGTCACCATTCTTCAAGTTGTTGCTCGTTGCTTCCACCTTCTCTGCCTCTGCTTCCCCCCCTCTAATTGTAAACCTGTTCCAGAGAAAATCCCTTTCTATCAGTGGCTCTCTTCCAAAATTTCCACACCCAGAAAGTCCCCTTCCAATCCTCTCATACATTGCCATAAACCAATCGTCCCATCACTGCCACATCCAACAATCCTCCTCCAATTTCTCCTATGCTCCATGATCCCTGTTCCCAATGCACTCATACCCCAGGACTCCCTTCAGTGAAGCCATATCTTAACACTCATGCACACCCACCAAACCCTGGTAACCCATTCCCAATGCTTCCAAACACTGCAATCGTTCTTCCCAGTGCTCCCACACCCAATGATTCTCATTCCCAAACCCCAGGACAGCCTCTCAACATAACACAACACTGGGTCCTCAAACACTGCTGCACACAATTCTGACCACCTATAATCTGGAACATCTTTCTTTCTATTCTGCACTTATAACATAAAATTAACTGCATAGTCAAGCTTACATTTATTAATTAATCAAGGCTGTTGGCTTACTGTTTCTGTGCAAATATACACAATCAGAATTAGAGTCTAAATATATCACCATCACTATTATGATACTCTGTAATAAAACCACAATTTCACTTATTCAAGCACCATAAATCAGTGACACGGATAACATATTGTACCTTATGTAACATAAAACAGGAAATATTGTACCTTATATAACACAGCATATGTTGTCCCTTATATAACATAAAGCAACATTTCCTCCAACTCACTGAGCAATGCCGCAGGGGATCTGCCAGTAAACATTTTATTTATCAATCAAGCAATTAGAAAAAAAATAAAAGCAATATATTAGTGCCAATTGGGAGGGAAATTTTGTTCTTGTGACTCATAAGCAGTGGGCACTGTATTGAGACTTCCTAAATTAATTTACCTCTGAAACCTAAAAAAAAAAATCAGGAGGGAGGATAGTGATTTTATTATTTATTTCATGTCCTCGGGTTGAAATAAGATAATTGTTTTAACTTTCAATTATTCTGGATTGCAATTTATTAATATTTACTTCTGTTCAAACATTCTTTTCCATCAAACAGTATATTCTGATACTCAGTTAAGTGCCTTTCAGGAAAGGAAGGTTAGAGTTTAAAGGAAAATGAATGTAAAATGTCTGGTGAAAATATCATCATAGAAACTGGATTAAAATAAAGTTGCATTCTCTGTATGAGAATTCTACACAGGTACATCTTTATAAAAAGGTTAAAATAATCACAGAGATGCTTTATTATGATATGGTATATATATTTTCAGAAGGTGTTCATTTAGGCATCTCACACAAGGCGTGTTACAAAAAATTAGGCATATGGTACAAAACAAAATGTAGCAGCACAAGTAGTTGATTAATAGACAGGAGAGAAAGAGTTTGGGTCAATGCATGTTGCTTGGATTGGTGGTGTACTCGAGGGGTCAGTTTTTGTTATTGATAGCTGAAATCCAAATCAAGATCAAAATTTGCTGATGACACAAATTGTAGGGGGCTTGGCAAACAGCGATGGGGATTGCAAAAGCCTTCAGGAGGTCATATACAGGTTAGCAGAATGGGGAACAGTGGGTGTAACATTCTGTCAAGATTCTCTTGCTCCCAGACTTCTGGTAATGCCACTCTTGGCTAGTTGCTCCCTATGAGAACGTTTTCCTCTCCATAACTGGTCTCATGCTAAAACACAGCTGGCTGGAAAACTCAAGATGGGGTCAGGATGAGCAAGAAGAGAATATATCTTGTCATTACATGGCACTAGTACCACAACATGATGCTCATGTTCAGCACATTCCCATTCTCTGACAAACCCCAATGATGTGGAGATGCCGGTGATGGACTGGGGTTGACAATTGTAAACAATTTTACAACACCAAGTTATAGTCCAACAATTTTATTTGAAATTCACAAGCTTTCGGAGGCTTCCTCCTTCCTCACATTCACCTGAGGAAGGAGGAAGCCTCCGAAAGCTTGTGAATTTCAAATAAAATTGTTGGACTATAACTTGGTGTTGTAAAATTGTTTACAATTACAAACCCCAATGAAGGGGACCTCTCAGACAATTATTATATTTGCTTCATAAACATCAATGTACATTGTATATGTGCACACTGGCATACTTTACCTTGGTCTGATACATGGTCACAAGTTTGGTTACATTCTTCCGCACCACTGACATGAATCGACTTCAGCACTTTGATTCCATTATTTTGTAAATTATACATTGAGCTTTCAGTTAAAGAGGAAACTGATATGTAAAGAACCAGACAAAGAGGAGTCCACATTTTTGAGGAAAGTCCAAACAAAATCCCTTTTCGGCCAAAACTGCTGCATGAAGGAGTCATAAGTAGAATGATTCAATTCTGTGTGCCCTTTGCTGAATCTGAAAGAGAAACAATTTTAAATTAAAAATATTGTTACAGAATTTTTAAAAAAAAGTAAATTGTCATCAGAAGGCCTGAGAATCCTTGTGAATCTCAGACAGTGGACCCAAATTCAAATCCCAGGTGTCCCACAGGATTCTGTGTTGGGGCCTCAACTATTCACTATCTTTATTAACGACTTAGATGACGAGACAGAGAGCCAAGTTTTCCGATGATACAAAGATACGTAGCATTGTAAGCAGTGTACATGGAAGCACAAAATTACAGAGAGATATTAACAGATTAAGTGAATGGGAAAAACTGTGGCAGATGGATTTCAATGTAGGTAAGTGTGAGGTCATCCACTTTGGACCTAAAAAGGATAGATCAGAGTACTTTCTAAAAATGGTGAAATGCTCAAAATAGTGGAGGTCCAAAGAGACTTAGGGGGTCAATGTACATAGATCATTAAAATGTCATGAACAGTACAGAAAATAATCAAAAAGGCTAATGGAATGCTGGCATTTATATCTGGAGGACTGGAATACAAGGGGGTAGAAGTTATGCTGCAGCTATACAAACTGGTTTGTCCATACCTGGGCACTGCACCTTAGGAAGGACATATTGGCCTTGGAGGGTGTGCAGTGTAGATGTACTAGAATGATACCTGGACTCCAAGGGTTAAATTACAAGGAGAGATTACACAAACTAGGGTTGTGTTCCCTGTAGTTTAGAAGATTACGGGGTGATTTGATCGAAGTGCTCAAGATATTAAAAAGGGAACTGATAGGGGAGTCTAGGACTAGGGGACATAGCCTAAAAATTAGAGCCAGGACTTTCAAGAGTGAAGTTACACTTCTACTCTCAATCATCAACAAAGTGATGGAAGGTGTCGTCGACAGTGCTATCAAGCGGCATTTACTCACCAATAACCTGCTCACCGATGCTCAGTTTGGGTTCCGCCAGGACCACTCGGCTCCAGACCTCATTACAGCCTTGGTCCAAACATGGACAAAAGAGCTGAATTCCAGAGGTGAGGTGAGAGTGACTGCCCTTGACATCAAGGCAGCATTTGACCGAGTGTGGCACCAAGGAGCCCTGGTAAAATTGAAGTCAATGGGAATCAGGGGGAAAGCTCTGCAGTGGCTGGAGTCATACCTAGCACAAAGGAAGATGGTAGTGGTTGTTGGAGGCCAATCATCTCAGCCCCAGGACATTGCTGCAGGAGTTCCTCAGGGCAGTGTCCAAGGCCCAACCATCTTCAGCTGCTTCATCAATGACCTTCCCTCCATCATAACGTCAGAAATGGGGATGTTTGCTGATGATTGCACAGTGTTCAGTTCCATTCGCAACCCCTCAAATAATGAAGCAGTCCGAGCCCACATGCAGCAAGACCTGGACAACATCCAGGCTTGGGCTCATAAGTGGCAAGTAACATTCGCGCCAGGTAAGTGCCAGGCAATGACCATCTCCAACACGAGAGAGTCTAACCACCTCCCCTTGACATTCAACGGCATTACCATCGCCGAATCCCCCACCATCAACATCCTGGGGGTCACCACTGACCAGAAACTTAACTGGACCAGCCACATAAATACTGTGGCTACGAGAGCAGGTCAGAGGCTGGGTATTCTGCAGCGAGTGACTCACCTCCTGACTCCCCAAAGCCTTTCCACCATCTACAAGGCACAAGTCAGGAGTGTGATGGAATACTCTCCACTTGCTTGGATGAGTGCAGCTCCAACAACACTCAAGAAGCTCGACACCATCCAGGACAAAGCAGCCCGCTTGATTGGCACCCCATCCACCACCCTAAACATTCACTCCCTTCACCACCGGCGCACTGTGGCTGCAGTGTGTACCATCCACAGGATGCACTGCAGCAAGTCGTCAAGGCTTCTTCGACAGCACCACCCAAACCCGTGACCTCTACCACCTAGAAGGACAAGAGCAGCAGGCACATGGGAACACCACCTGCATGTTCCCCTCCAAGTCACACACCATCCCGACTTGGAAATGTATCGCCGTTCCTTCATTGTCACTGGGTCAAAATCCTGGAACTCCCTTCCTAACAGCACTGTGGGAGAACAGTCACCACACGGACTGCAGCGGTTCAAGAAGGCGGCTCACCACCACCTTCTCGAGGGCAATTAGGGATGGGCAATAAATGCTGGCCTCGCCAGCAACGCCCACATCCCGTGAACGAATTAAAAAAAAATGCAAAGGGTGGTAGAAGTTTGGAACTCTCTTCCACAAACGGCAGTTGATGCTAGCTCAATTGTTAGATTTAAAATCTGAGATTGATAGATTTTTGTTAACGCCCAAATGTATTAAGGGATATGGGGCTAAGGCAGGTATATGGAGTTCGGTCATAGATCAGCCATGATCTCATTGAATGGTGGATCAGGCTCGAGGGGCTAAATCGCCAACTCCTGTTCTTTTCTTCCTATGATGAATAGTTGATTGCAGCTATTCCCAATGGGGAACGTTTTCTCGTTCTCAGCTGGGCTGCTTAAAAATGAAGAGCCCCACAGCAGCTTCTTACCTCTCTCAGATGGGGAGACAAAACCAATTTTACCCAGAAAAATCACAGCTGTTAGCAAATAATAAGAAATGACACTGACAGTTACTCAGGAAACACCAGTGATCCAAGTGATCCCACCCAACCAGGCTGAAGGAGGTTAACACTAAGGTGAGAAGGCAGCAGAGGTAGGTCATAAAGGGATTTAAAGGAATAATCCTGTACACAAAATTAAACAGGGTTAAAAAGAAAACAAATTAAAGATAATCAGGTAAATCCTTCCAAGCCCAGCCGTCCCTCATCGCGTGGCTCCATATGCTGGGGTTCTAGTGTGCTATGATGCTGCACTTGTTTTAAAACCACTTTTCTAGAAGTATGCTGCCTTCTTTTGCTGTTAAAAGAAGTATAACATGCGCATAGTTGCTGCATTTATACTGCAGCTACCGAGACAGCAGAAAAAATTTTAGGGGTTGCATTTCCACAGGCAGTTCTCCCAATCGTCCACCATAACTTCAGCAGAAGATCTGTGGAAACCCTTTAATCTTTAGTCAGCATGGGCAGCAGTGTTCCTTTTCATTGTGCAAACACTGACATTAATATCAGGCAAGTTTAAAAAGTGCCCTGTAGGTCCTCTGGATCCCCCTCAGCACCTGTTAAACCCAGTTTGATACTGCACTGCAGAGTGTCAAACCTGAGCCATGCACGACGATCGCCTCCAGACAGTCTCAAGCTTCTCTCCACTCGGGCCTTGACTCTGGATTTATAATAGAACCTTAGTGTTGTTATTGTGAAGTGGAAACTGCTTGGCAATGATGCTCAAATTGTAGTGTAAATGCATTCCTGAATGCAATTAGATCTGAAAAATGGAAGTGAACTTATTTAATACAAAAAAAACACTTTCTATGGAGTGGCTGGCCTCTTGTTTAAATATTGTGAAAATGGTGGATTCAACTAGGATAAAACTGCAACCACGGGAAAACTGAAAAACACAAAATTGCTAGAAACACACAGCAGGTGAGTCAGTATTTGTAGAGTGAAAGGCAGCTGGGCGGCCAAGTTTCTAGGCCATAGAGTCTAATCTGGTGTATGATAAGGACCACCATGGCTCCATTAGCAAACAGAGCCTCTGTCCAAAAATGTTGGCGGCAGTAACATGCTCAGAATATGCACAGCAATGTGCAGTTATAAATGCTTGTACACTAAATGCAATCTTAGCTGCATTAGTTATGGCTGCATAAGATGCATCAACCTAGATTAAACCAGTTCAGCAAGGATATAAAAAAATGCAGGAAAGAATTGTAAATAGCTGCAATTCAAAATGAGGGTAACATGAAACACTGACAGTTGGCTGGTTTCACAGGAGAGATATCAGGATCTGACTTATTTCATATTTGTACAGGCACCAAGCTAGAATTCACATCTTGCCAGCTTGCCTTTGCCACTGTACCCCTGCCAGTAGCTAGAAAGCATGACTGACAATTTTTAGTTTTGTTGTCCCAAAATGTTGAGGATGAAGAGCTTTTAGCTGAGATGAGTCAGTAACTACACGTTAACTTGATACTCCCAGTATCTCAAAACTTGTCTGGAAGCAAAAAGGATCTTGAGATTGAGCTTTCTATGGACCATGCTGGTCCAACTGGTTGCTTTATATGTTAATTGGGTTGCATTTCTGTAAGACGCATACTTGGCTAAAGATGACTCAAAGTTCTAAGATGTAAATTAAACTGGTCTGAGTTTGGCTTCTCTGGGACACATTTGCACAAATTTAAATTCAATTTCTTTGCATATTAAATTTTAAAATGTTCTGAACATATACAGTACAGTAAAGCCTTTTGTGCAATGTATTGTGCTACAGTATATACCAATAATCCAATCTTGGCAATGTTGTTGAACAGGGACATGGAGTGAAGGCTTACTGCTTCCTTAGAAAGAATGAAGTAAACAAAATTAAGTCAACAGGTGAGCCACCCCAAGCCTTTTGGCACAACTTCCAGCAGCTGGTTAAAGGACAGAATATGCAGAAACCTGCCTATTCTAGCAGGGAATTAGAATGCAGCATAGGGGTGGGGGGGAAACAAGAACAAGGTTCAATGCTGTAATACAGTTTCTGATCAGATTTGTCTGGAGTTTGATGGAGTTTTGAGCACAAAGTTATAGCTTTGATTTTGTTTAGAAAAAAAATACAGGACTACATAAGTACAATCAATATACTTTAATTCAGTGCTGTGGAGTTCATTTTAAACACTCCATCTGTGTATGACTCAAGAGTGCCCCCAGCAGGAAAGCATTAGTTCACATTACAATCTTTACGAAAGCCAGCTTCCTGTTTTTGTGCCTCATCAAATGATCTCAACATTTTTCTCCTATATGCATTTGTCCTCACAGGAAAATAAAATCTCACCAATACTTGTTTACCTTGTTTTTTCCCCCAACTCGTAAGTGGAGAATATTCTTCCAAAGCAAGATGCTGCACAGATCTGGATATGGCATGAGTAACTGTCACGCTGCTCATCTGACACCCAGTATTGGATGAGCAGAAATTTCCTCCAATTAAATATTGGGAAGACCAAAGCCAATTGCCCAGAATTTGCTGTAGCCGATCAACGAACGTCACCCACAGTTAGTTAGGCTTGCCCTTGCCCATTTAATCTTCATGATATTTTGCATGCAAGTTGCTGGAAGTGTGAGATGGAAACAGCATAGCCCCCCTCTACAGGGCATCTGGGATCGGTGTGAACAGGGTAAGCAACTGTGTATCTCCTTATTAATCAGATTGAAGGATTGTTAAATCACCATCGCAGAGACAGAACAAGGATGTGCAAGTTAGAATGGTGAATTTAATGTCAAATCAGTTACAGAAAGAGAAATAAAAAGAGAGAAAAAAAAGACAAAGAAAAAGTATTAAAAAAAAGTTTTAAAAAAATCTCCAACAACAAATAAAACCGGAAGGAATGAGACGCCACACTTGCAGTAGTTAATTTTCAGTGCCAGAGAGGTTGACTGGCAGTAATTAACATTTGTCACGCTGTTAGAAAGGGTACTTAGACAGAAATGGACAAGTCCTAGCTTTCTGCGGTGAGTTTAGTTCGTATCTACCACACAAGTACAGGAACTTCACGCTGTCAACGTATTTCAATGGTGAGACAGACAGAGAGATGCTGTTTTCGCGAAGCTAACGGCGGAGCGGTGCCTCTCGGACAGCAACCTTTGGATTTTTGCATTTAACTGCGCATCTGCCCTCATCTGAAGTTGCTGTGCAATTTGTGCATAAATAACAGCGAGCGCCGATAGCCACAAACTCCTTCCCTCCCTGTCCGCTGTCTGAGGCTGAACCAGACTGTTCGCAACCGTGGCGTCCTACTTGACAGAGATGAGGTTCCAACCACATGTACTCTCTTTCACCAAGACCACCTACTTCTACCTCTGTAACTTGACCCAACTCTACCCCTGCCTCAGCTCATCTGCTGCTGAAACCCTCATCCATCCCTTTGTTACCTCTAGACTCGGCGATTCCAATGATCTCCTGACCGGCCTCCCATCTTCCACCCTCCATGAACTTGAGCTCATCCAAAACTCATTCCAGTTCACCCATCACCCCTGTGCTCGCTGACCTACATTTGCTCCCGGTCCGGCAATGCCTCTATTTTAAATTTCTCATCCTGGTTTTCGAATCCCTCCATGGCCTCTCCCCTCCTTATCTCTGCAACCTCCTCCAGCCCTACAACTCTGAGATCTCTGCCCTCCTCCAATTCTGGCCTTCCCCGATTTTAATCGCTCCACCATCGGCGGCCATGCCTTTAGCTGCCTAGGCCCTGAGCTCTGCAATTCCCTCCCTAAACCTCTTCGCCTCTCCACCTTGCCTCCTTCAAGACACATCTTAAAACCTCTCTCTTTGACCAAGCTTTTGGGCTCGGTGTTAACGTTATCAAACAAAATTTATTACTTTAAAAGGCACTATATAAATGCAAGTTGTTGATGATGATGATGAAAGGAAAATATTGAACAAACCAAATGTAATAAAAGCCGTTAGAACAGGTTTCACTTTATGCTATTATGATGACCTATCAGCATTGTCCATCACTGCTATTAAACTGGGAAGCAGCTCACAAGCAGCTGCTAGAGATGGCACAGAATATGCCTGGGGCCTCTGGTGCTATCAAGGTGCCATTAGCAGCTCAACATAGATAAGATGCTGCTGTCAATTCATGGCATAGTTATATGAGGTGACTAAAACTTATTAGATTCCAGTAGTAATATCAAAAAAAATGTTATTCATCACTTCACCTCCCCCAAATCCCCATTACGGCCGGTGGCTCTATATGCACAGCTTGAGCTAGTAAACTGGAAGTCCAGGATGCAATCTTTACCAGAAAGGTCACCATGCCATGAAATAAGAGCCATTGTCAACTAAATCAGCCCTGCCTCCCTGCAAGGGAAAAACACCCATTTCCTTGAAAGAGTCTACCCAGGCAAGCTGGATGAGGACTGACACAACCCGTTAAGAGATGCAGTACACAGGGTTTGAGTTTCAAGCATCCTCAAAACTCTAGATCAATACTTATAGATCAAGTATTGTAAAATGCATTTATGCAATTTACTGGATCAGAATGGTGGTTGGAGCTCATACACAATAGTACTGCAGTTGAAACTGGAAATGGTAATCTGCAGACATTAACTCATTGCTCTGGTGGCTATATATTTAGTCTGGATACAGTCTTGTAGTCGTTATGTTACTGGACTAATAATAGAGAAGGCAAGTTCAAATCCCACCATGGCAGTTTGAGAATTTGAATTCAGTTAAAAAAAATCTGGAAATAAAAAGTTGAATTCATTAAAAGTGACCATGAAGCTGTCAGATTGTCATTCATTAAACCTACCATCCTTACCCAATTTTGCCCCATGTGATTCCATTCCCACACCAATGTGATTGACTCTTAACTGCCTTCTGAAGTGGCCTTGCAAGCCACTCAGTCGCATTAAACCGCTAATCAGGGGTACACAAAGATGGCCCTAGTGCAACTGGGAATAGACAATAAATGCCAGCCTTGCCAGTGATGCCCACATCCAAATAATGAATTAAAAAAAGTAAATTATGATAGACTAACATAAACTAGCAATTATGTTAGTCTGTTAGTCTATCATAATTTACTTTTATAAATAGTAAGGAGGGGTGGGGCCGATTAGGGACTGAAAAGGAGATCTATGCATGGAGACAGCGGGCATGGCTGAGGTATTAAATGAGCACTTTGCATCTATCTTTACCAAGGAAGATGCTGCCAAAGTCACAGTAGAAGAGGTAGTTGAGATACTGGATGGGCTAAAAATTGATAGAGGTACTAGAAAGGCTAGCTGTACTTAAAGTAGATAACTAACCCGGTCCAGTTGGGATGCATCCCAACTTGTTGAGGGGAGTAAAGGTAGAAATTGCAGAGGTGCTGGCCATAATCTTCCAATCCTGTGAGGGTGGTGCCTGGAGGCTGGAGAATTGCAAATGATACACACTTGTTCAAAAAAAGGGTGCAAGGATAAACCCGGCAACTACAGGCCAGTCAGTTTAACCTCGGTGGTGGGGAAGCTTTTAGAAATGATAATCCAGGGCAAAATTAATAGTCACTTGGACAAGTGTGGATTAATAAAGGAAAGCCAGCATGGATTTGTTAAAGGCAAATCGTGTTTAACTAACTTGACTGAATTTTTTGAGGAGGTAACAAAGAGGGTTGATGAGGGCAATGCAGTTGATGTGTATATGGACTTTCAAAAGGTGTTTGATAAAGTGCCATGTAATAGGCTTGTCAGCAAAATTGAAGCCCATGGAATAAAAAGGGGCAGTGGCAGCATGGATATGAAATTAGCTAAGTGACAGGAAACAGAGAGTAGTGGTGAACGGTTGTTTTTTGGACAGGAGGAAGGTTGTGTTCCCCAGGGGTCGGTACTAGGACCACTGCTTTTCTTGATGTATATTAATGACCAGGACTTGAGTGTACAGGGCACAATTTCAAAATTTGCAGATGACACAAAACTTGGAAGTGCTGTAAACAGTGAGGAGGATAGTAATAGACTTCAAGAGGACAGACAGGCTGGTGTGAGATGGGCAGACACATGGCAGATGAAATTTAATGCAGAGAAGTGCGAAGTGATACGTTTTGGCAGGAAGAATGAGGAGAGACAATATAAACTAAATGGTACAATTCTAAAGGGGGTGCAGGAACAGAGAGACCTCTGAGTATATGTGCACAAATCTTTGAAGGTGGCAGGACAGGTTGAGAAAGTGGTTAAAAAAGCATACGGGATCCTGGGCTTCATAAATAGAGGCATAGAGTACAAAAGCAAGGAAGTTATGATGAACTTTTATAAAATACTGGTTCGGCCACAACTGGAGTATTGTGTCCAATTCTGAGCATGGCACTTTAGGAAGGATGTGAAGGCCTTAGAGACGGTGCAGAAAAGATAAAACTAGAATGATTCCAGGGATGAGGGACTTCAGTTACTTTGTTAGAGCGGAGAAGCTGGGGTTGCTCTCCTTGGAGCAGAGAAGGTTAAGAGGAGATTTGATAGAAGTGTTCAAAATCATCAAAGGTTTACATAAAGGTAAATAAAGAGAAACTATTCCCATTGGCTGAAGCGTCGAGAACCAGAGGACGTAGATTTAAGGTGACTGGCAAAAGAACCAAAAGGCGACATGAGGAAAAACTTTTTTATGCAGCAAGTAGTTGTGTTCTGGAATGCACTGCCAGAAAGGGTGGTGGAAGCAGATTCAATCGTGGCTTTCAAAAAAGAATTGGATAAATACTTGAAGGGAAAATATTTGCAGGGCTACGGAGATACAGCGGGGGAATGGGACTAACCGGATTGCTCTTACAAAGAGCCGGCGTGGGTTCGATGGGCTGAATGGCCTCCTTCTGTGCTTTAACGATTCTATGATTTACAAAGCTATGGGGGAAAGAACAGGGGAGTGGTTAGCTCTTTCAAAGAAGTGGCACAGGCACGATGGGCCGGATGGCCTCTTTCTGTGCTATAACGTACTATGATAGGAAGCCAAGCAGCAACTATTTCTTGGTCAGTTAAACTCCAATAGTTTTTGGATATAGAAGTGTGCACAGCAGGCCTGTGTACAAATACATCAAGAAAGAACATGATCAATGAGAAAAAGACAATTGGTATAGAACCAAAAGGAAATCAAAACCCAGAGCAGACCACAGCCAACTATTTAGATTTTAATCAGCCTATGTCTAATCCTAGCACCAAATTTATTTGCATAAATTAACACCACCCCCCTCAGTTTTGTTCTGCCTATATTGATTTACTGACAAGCCTATGCCACATATTTGCACACACATACCAAACATCCTGGCAGTCACGACAATAAGTACAGAAGAATGTAAACCATAATTAACACACCTTTTGAATATAGTCCCTTCAGTCTCTACCCTATGGAACAAGAGCATCAGCACTGTAACTCGACCCCAAGTCATGGGATCCAGGAAACTATACTGTAAATAAGCTCGGAGTGAGATAAATTGGGTTTGTGTTCAGTTATTAAAAGACCCATTTCATCCTGCATATTGATTTTAATATAAAAATCGATTCATCTTATTAAAACAGCACCTGTTAACAGTAGAACTGCACAATGAATCACTGAGAGCATCCATTAACTACTTTTAAATCATTTTTTAATTCTTTACTGTATAAAAGTTTTAACAGACTCAATTAAGAAAAATGAGAAGAAGCTTCATACCATTCCCTATCATTCGCCTGGATTTTATTGGCTCTGTTTTTTTAAATACTTTTTAAAAAAAAATTTCCGCTTCATTACACACACAATCTCCCAGAGCATTACACAAAGTAATTCAGAGAACATGGTCATTTTCTTACCCATCTCTGATGCCATTTTTCCTCCACCTCCTGAATCCTCCTCTCTCTTTTCCTACCATAACTCTTTTTGCTTCTTTCTCTGTCCTCTTCTGCTTCCCCATCTATTGGGTGGGAGGTATGGCATGGTGTGGTGGAGAAAGGAACCACCTATGGCTACAAGTTGTAGTTGAGATGGGGGTGTGGGTGTTTGCAGGGAAAATATGGACTTCAGAAGCCTACTTCTCGCCTCTCCCCAGTCACTCACTCATGTTTCCACCACTCTCATTGCGTTGCTTGCCCTTCACCTTCCCACTACCCATTCCCTCCACGCTGACACCACTTCTACCTCTTCTCCTTTGAACTATCCGCTCATCCATTATCCTCCCTGCCCCTTGCTCCGCTGTCATCTCACCTCACCCTTAACCTTCCATCCACTTACCAACCCCACTCTCACTAGCTTCTCCCAAGGGTGGGTGGAGAGAGGTCGGATATGCATTCACCGTCAATCAGTTTTCCGCCTCCCTTCCCATCAGTTTCCCTCAGAAGCTTTGCTTTTAAAATGCAACTTTTTTTGTTTAAAAAAAATTAGAATGAGGAAAGAAACCAGCAGTCTGCCTTTCGATTTGTGCCATTTTCCTTTCTTTCTCTCTCTCTTCTCACCACCCACCAAACCCCCCCCTTCCCCCCCCCCCCCCACACACACTATGTCTCACAAATTAGAATTTGTCTCACCAGATGTAAGTAAATAGAATGGAACTTTTCTAACGGTCAACAAAATTCAGGCAAGATAATTAATTAGTTGGCTTCAAAATTCAATTAATTTTTTTTGAAAATTAAGGTAACATTAGATTAAAAAAAAACTTTCTATCTTCTTTCTGACCCCAGTCTGTCTGTTTCTATTCTATTCTCCCCTCCCCCTGCAGCTTGCTAGACAAACATTTATAGAAAGCAAAACAAAAAGCTACAACAGATATGTAATCAAGGCTTAGGCATTTTTTTCTTATACACTCACTCATACCCCCGCTGCTTTATAAAACACAATATAAATTTTACTTCAAGCTTTTGAAATGCGTCCTATTAAGAGGAAAATCTACTGAGCAGAAAGTGCTGCAAGCTAAAGAAAAAAATTTCCCTCATTACAACTAACTGAATGATACTGATGGATCCTAGAAAATTAGGTACATGCCACATGATCAGAATGCAGAATCTAAAGACAGCTCAGAGTAACAGAGGTCTGGGCAAAAAATATCAAGTCCAAGTTCAGGCTTTTTGAAGCGGCTGAGGTCTTCATGTAATGATATTTGAATAATTATGGTATTGGAAGACGAGACAATTCATATATAGACCTAACACACTTCCTGTCCATCACACTGCAAGTTTGAGAGTCACATTTAAAACTATAAAAGAAACAAAGGTTGTAATTTTGAATGTACAAAGTCTCCCAGCAATTGAAAATGTCTAATTGGAGGACCCAGAATGTCTGTAACCTTTGACTGACCTCATCAATCATATTTTTGAAAACATGCATTTGACTTGCAGCTTTAATATCATTAAACTCAGATCATCCAATTTTTATTTAACAGCAATTGTAAAGTTATACAACTTCTCTTTATCAGCACAGTAATATTTTTTATATTACATCATTTACAATACTCTTGTTCTTATAAAACCGTACATCATACAACTTACCATGGGCAATGTTACAGTAGATTATAAAGATGGCAAGAAGTGCAGAAAAAAAGCTTTGCTGTTAGGCAACGTCTACTGCTTTAAAACGATCAATAAGTTTTACTGCATCGTAGCAATATTAGCCGACTGTGTTTTAGTGCATATGGCCTAGCAAGGTATTGTCATAGTGGAATTGCTATAGGAGTCATATATATCTTACAAGATTGGGGGAAATGGTTGCAACAGTCACCTCACTGGCTTAAATTGTTGGGTCTCTTCTGCCAACTGCAATAACTGGCATTCATACAGCGCCTTTATCGTAGTAAAACGTCCCAAGGCGCTTCAGAGGATAGTTATCACACAAAATTTGACAGTGAGCCACATAATGAGATATTAGGACAGGTAGGTATGTTTTAAGGAGCATCTTAAAAGGAGAAGAGAGAGTTAGAGAGGCAGAGGGGTTCAGGGACAGAATTCCAGAGCTTAGGGCCCAGGCAGTTGAAGGCACGGCCCTCACTGGTGGAGCGATTAAAATCGGGGATTTGCAAGAGGCAAGAATTGGAGGAGCGCAGAGATCTCGGAGGATTGTAGGGCTGAAGGAGGTCATAGAGATAGGGAGGGACGAGGCTTTCCCAGACCAGGAGCCAATGTAGGTCAGCGAGCACACGGGGTGATGGGTGAACGAAACTTGATGCGAGTTAGGATATGGGCAGCAGAGTTTTGGACGAGCTCAAGGTTATGGAGGGTGGAAAATGGGAGGTGAGCCAGGAGAACATTGGAATAGTCAAGCCTAGAAGTAACAATGGCATGGATGAGGGTTTCAGTGGCAGATGAGCTGAGGCAGCGGCGGAGACGAGTGATGTTATGGAGGTGGAAGTAGGCGGTTGGTGATGGAGCGGATTAGTGGTCAGAAGCTCATCTCAGGGTCAAATAGGATGCCAGAGTTGCGAATGGTCTGGTTCAGCCTCAGACAGTGGCCAGGGAGAGGGATAAAGTCGGTGGCTAGGGAACGGAACTCGTGGCGGGGACCGAAGGCAACGGCTTTGGTCTTCCCAATATTTAGTTGGAGGAAATTTCTGCTCATCCAATACTGGATGTCGGACAATCAGCGCAAAATATCTGAGACAGTAGAGGGGTCGAGAGAGGTGGTGGTGAGGTAGAGCTGGGTGTCATCAGCGTACATGTAGAACCCGATGTTGTGCTTTCGGATGAGATCGCCGAGGGGAAGTATGTGGATGAGAAATAGGAGGGGGCTAAGGATAGACCCTTGGGAGACGTTAGCGGTAACGATGCGGGAACGGGAAGGGAAGCCATTGCAGGTGAATCTCTGGCTACGACTGTATAGATAAGAATGGAACCAGGAGAGCGCAGTCCCACCCA
Source organism: Heptranchias perlo (assembly GCF_035084215.1). NCBI lineage: Eukaryota > Metazoa > Chordata > Chondrichthyes > Hexanchiformes > Hexanchidae > Heptranchias > Heptranchias perlo. The sequence continues at coordinate 37,729,868 of NC_090336.1, forward strand.
GCTGGATGGCAGAGGAGAGGTGTTGGAGGAGGATGGTGCAGTCAATCATGCCAAAGGCTGCCGACAGGTCGAGAAGGATGAGGAGGGATAGTTTACTACGGTCACAATCACAAATGACATCCTATGTTAAGGGCCGTTTCAGTACAGTGGCAGGGGCAGAAACCTGATTGGAAGGGATTCAAATTTGGGAGCTGCAGGAAAGATGGGCATGGATTTGGGAGGCGACAACACATTCAAGGACTTGGGAGAGGAAAGGGAAGTTGGAGAAGGGGTGGTAGTTGGCATGGACAGAGGGGTCAAGGTTAGTTTTTTTTGAGGAGGGGGGCGATGAAGGCAGATTTGAAGGGGAGGGGGAAAAGTACCTGAGGAGAGGGAACCGTTAACAATATCAGCTAAAATGGGGGCCAGGAAGGGAAGTTGGATGGTCAGCAGTTTGGTGGGAGCAGGGTCAAGGGAACAGGAGGTGGGTCTCATGGACAAGATAAGCTCAGAGAGGGCACGAGGGGAGATAGGAGAGAAACTAGAGAAAGAGGCAAGTTAAGGGCTAGGGCAGGGGGAACCTTAAGGGAAGTCTGTCTTGGTGGGCTAGGGGAAGGGAGGGAGGGAAGCGGCAGAAGCAGCTGAATGGATACGGATGGTCTCACTCTTAGTGACTCCTTGGACTACTTGTTGGAGAGAGTAGGAGGAGGTAGGGGAGAGGGGCTTAAGAAAATGGCTAGAAGTGGAGAAGAGAAGCCAGGTGTTATCTTTGTATTACAGGATGATCCTTGAATAGCGAGCAGTTTTGGCAGAGTGCAGGACCAGATAGTGCTTTATGTGCCTTAGGCCATACCAGGGGGAACGACCAGGGTGAGAGAGAGTAATGGTTTCAATGGGAACAAGGGCATCAAAAGATGGAGGTGAGGGTGTGATTGTGCAGATCAGTAGCTGCAGAAATGTAGGGGTGAACCGAGAGCCAAAGGCTAGACAGTTGGGAATTTGAAAGTGCCGTCCTTACTCTAGATATTCTGCTTCCATATTTTTGGCTATTCTCAGGTGAGTGGGAACTCCCTGCAGCCTCAAGATTATGTTCATTGGTTCTCATATCTAGCTAAGTTTCAATAACAAGTTCAGGATAATGAACAGAAAACCCTTCTTCAGATTTCATTAACTACTGGATTTATCTTGTGTCTCTACAGGAATCTCGTGTTTTCTGAGAAGCAGCAGAATATCACACTACCAGAACTCATTTTATGCTTTAACTGCCAAATAAATAGATAAACAAGTTAATATACAACAGTAATATGTATCTTTTTACAGCACACTATGCTAACTCCACAAGAACGGGATATGACGCTCGACTCCAGTAAGAACGGGATATGACGCTCGACTCATCGATCGACAGTTCCGACGGGCCACAGCAAAAAATCGCATAGACCTCCTCAGGAGACTAACACGGGACGCAACCAACAGAGTACCCTTTGTCGTCCAGTACTTCCCCGGAGCGGAGAAATTACGCCATGTTCTCCGCAGCCTTCAACATGTCATCAATGACGACGAACACCTCGCTATGGCCATCCCCACACCTCCACTACTCGCCTTTAAACAGCCACCCAACCTCAAACAGACCATCGTTCGCAGCAAATTACCCAGCTTTCAAGAGAACAGCGTCCACGACACCACACAACCCTGCCGCGGTAACCTCTGCAAGACATGCCAGATCATCGACACAGATACCACCATCACACGAGAGGACACCACCCACCAGGTGCATGGTTCATACTCCTGTGACTCGGCCAACGTTGTCTACCTCATACGTTGCAGGAAAGGATGCCCCGGAGCATGGTACATTGGCGAGACCATGCAGACACTGCGACAACGGATGAACGGACACCGCGCAACAATCGCCAAACAGGAGGGTTCCCTCCCAGTCGGGGAACACTTCAGCAGTCAAGGACATTCAGCCACCGACCTTCGGGTAAGCGTACTCCAAGGCGGCCTTCGAGACACACGACAACGCAAAATCGTAGAGCAGAAATTGATAGCCAAGTTCCGCACCCATGAGGACGGCCTCAACCGGGATCTTGGGTTCATGTCACGCTACACGTTACCCCACCAGCGAACAAATGTTATCTGTTTTTAATATAACGGGTCAGTTGCTGTCTTTTCTATGTTTCTACCTCTCTATCTCTGTTTTTTTTTGTTTGTTGTTTTTTTTGGTGATTTGTATATTCTGAGACCTGGCAGGTAACACCTGTCTGTCTGCACACTGATTGCCTTGGCAACGGGCAGTTGAAAAAACTGTCTGTTATCACCAGCATTGTTCTGTGAATTATAAATGCGACTTCATTTCGAGGACTTCATTTCCACATCGTTCACCTGAGGAAGGAGGTAGCCTCCGAAAGCTTGTGAATTTAAAATAAAATTGCTGGACTATAACTTGGTGTTGTAAAATTGTTTACAATTGTCAACCCCAGTCCATCACCGGCATCTCCACATCATGTCCACAAAATAAGGCACGTAGTAAATGGATCACAACTTTTATCCCAAACTGATAATTTTATAATGAACTTTTATACATCTACAAAGTAGTTGTTGTCTTATATTCTTACCAACTATAGGAGCTAGCTGGACTGACTGGTCTCCTTGTAAATTTCAGACTGATTGATTTGAAGCTAATTAAATTCCCAAAGCAGTTGCCAGTCTTTGTGGATTTCATCAACAGTCAGCTAAATTCAAAAGAAGCTTCCAATTGTTCACATATTTGAACAAAGCGCACAATATATTTTTGTTTTAATTGTGTAGCTTGTATTACTCATGCACAAGGGAGTAAGTAACGTGGTAGATTCCAATGTTATTTAGAATGCTATAGTGTACAGGTCTGTGCATACAGCATCATGAGACAGCTCATTAGGCAGTAAGCAGTTAATGTTCTGAGAACACCTGGGGTGACCATTTGCCTAGCCATCCAACACTACCACAGCAATGTCAACAGATTAACAGTCAACAGGAAGTCCATCTTCCAGAAAGATTTGAATGCTTTTCTTCGTTTGGTCCTGATTGAAATCAGAATTATTCTCCTGTTTATAAAGTTGGAACTATATAAAATGGCTGCTATCTTTACTTAGTCACAGGAAGCATATTTATTTTAAGATAGTTTTCGAGATGCTAAATAATCAGCCGTAACACTTCAGTAAGTATAATATTTACCTCAGTGATTGAAAGAATACTATTTGCATTACAACTACAAATTTGCAGTCAAACGTTACTAGAATAGAATAAAGTGCTATTTTTGCTACAGTTAAAAACCAGGCATTCCAAGTTGGTATTCGGGTCAACAAAAACCTCATGAAGTAGTCTTGATTTAGAATCTACATTCTTCAAAAGTGGCCTATTATATTATTGTAAACAATTTTACAACACCAAGTTATAGTCCAGCAATTTTATTTTAAATTCACAAGCTTTCGGAGATTTTCTCCTTCCTCAGGCAAATGTTTGCCTGAGGAAGGAGAAAATCTCCGAAAGCTTGTGAATTTAAAATAAAATTGCTGGACTATAACTTGGTGTTGTAAAATTGTTTACAATTGTCAACCCCAGTCCATCACCGGCATCTCCACATCATGACTATTATATTATGGTATTCCTGTTATGAAGCAGATAAATTTCCTCTGGATTTTTTTTTTAAAAATGCATGCTCCGCACAATGGACATTGTTCTAAGTCTTATTCCCTCCTGCTCCTAATTTCTGACAATCTGCTATTGGGGGCGTGGGGGGGGGGGAAAAGATGAGGGTTGTTAAGGCCGTGCCAGGAATTAGTCTATTGAGAGGGAACGGGAAAGAGCTGAAAGAGTTATCACCTGACCAACCTTTTGGTGGTTAAATCAAAACAAAAACACAGGTCACACATCCATTCCCTTCCTGACTACAAACAGCACATAGCCCAACAAGATTTATGCAGATAACATGAATTTTTGATTTTAAAAATAACACAATGGCCCTGATATTTATGCGGAGGGTGTGGGGGAGGCTGAAAACGGCCGAAGAAGCCAGTAAGGCCAGGGATGCGGAGGTCCTGCCAAACTTAACAGCAGGACCTCATCATCATTTTTTGATCCATTTCCCGCTCGGCAGCCAGACAAATTGACAGCCTGGCCGGTGGCTAGGAGGAAAACTAACGGCAGAAGGCCACAGCCTGGGACCCTTGGGGACAGTGCCCAGCAATTTTGGGGGGGGGGGGGGGGGGGGGGAAAGAAGTTGCGCCATCGTGGCTCGGGGAGTTGTGCCATCGCAACTCGGGGGGGTGTGGGGGGGGGAAAGAGAGAGGCAGTGATCGGTAAGGGGGAGGCCTAAGGCCTCCTTAAGGGGCCGGGGGAGCATTGCTGTTCCTCCTGGCTCACAGGAGAGCTGGAAAAGGCATTTACCTTGTGGAGCAGTCAGCTCCTGCCTCCCTTTCACTGCCAGGTTTCCTGACCCCTGGAAAACCGGTGCAGCTGCCAATTTTATATCGGGCTCCCAGCTGTGCCATGGGCGACCGATTTAAATATGTTAATGAAGTGCCCCGGCTCTTCACGGCGGGACACGCTGACGCCTTGATATCCTCCACCGTAAAAAAGGCGGCGAGCGCGCGCACATCGTGTTGGGGACATGGTCCCCAGATTTAAGTCTTCAACCCACCCCAACCCGTCGTCGGGGGGTGGGGGGTGGGGTTAACATCAATGCCAAAATTTCTGCATTCTTTTGCTTTCAAATTTTGCTTCTTAGGAGGTGGAAACCAAACGAGTAGATGAGGAAAAAGGAGCTGGTGAGAGTGGAAAAATAGGCAGCAACTGTTCTATGCTTCCATGAAAAAAAAAACTCTCACATATAATTATCCACCTCCATGAAATGGAAGGCAGCAAACTCAAACTCAAATGCTGTGTGCAAATTACAACATAAAACAAAGACAGAAAGATGTGGAGTATAAGCTGCATTTGAGCATTTAAACAATCGCTAGAACAGAGTAAAGTGAAGCTCAGCTCGTGATCAGGTTAGCAGCAGCAGGCTGGTGCAAGTGCCTAATGTGGGTAAACTTCCATAAACGGAAAGACGGTGTAAGTAATTAAGGATACATTCATGTACCATCTTTAGCATTACTTCACAACAAAGCTGAAGATGGTGCCTAAACAGAGATGATGGCAGCTCGAAGCGAACTCCAAACCCAAGTGTATAACCCTGGTACTTGGTGTTTTCACACCCAAACTGCAAATCTCAGATCACAGTGTAAACATAAACTTCTGCAACTGATTGACATCTCCCACCCCCCACCCCCATCTCACTCCTCCCCAGGGTAAAGTTAAACATAATTTTAATAAAAGAAAAGACATAAAAAATTAACTAAACAGCATTAGGACATCACATCCAAAGGAATCCCTACCGGCTGAGATCAAGTTTTGGAGGTCTCTGTCTGAACGGGGCCTCCAAGCCCAAAGTGAACTTGGGAGCAAGTCCCGAGCTACATTGATGGAATATGAATGCACCGTTAATGGTGCCTTGCACGCAAGCTGTATCAAGGAACAGTATAAATGCTGAGATTACATTTCACTGTTTCTACCCCGAGACTTCAATCAGTACAATTAAAATTCAGAAAGATCATTTGAATCTTTGAACATTTAAGATTATGGCACCATAGCTGAAGCTCGATATCCTAGACTCCTGGCCCTGTTATCATCTTAGTTGTACAGATCATAAGTAGCAGATTCTTATAAAATTAAATACTATTGAAATAAACTAATAAGCAACAACATGCAAACTATAGAAGCAGAGTTCAAAAGGCTGAAAGATTAGGGAACCTTTGATCATTTCAAAATGGCCTGTTTTGGTCCAAGTTTCCTCCAATCAGCCACATTTTCAACAATGACAATTCCAAGTTTCCATTCATCAAAATCAAAGCACTTAGTAATGATTTAATTTGCTTCAAGATCAACATTCTTACCAAAATCTCTGAGTTGCTATTTACCATTTTCTACAAGGTTGGCATTTTTATACCTTGATTTACAAATGGAGCTGGTGGACAGCTAGTGACAGGAATGCCAATCTGCAACACCAACTCTTGGCTTTGTAATTGGGAAGTGGAGAAACCAGCAATACAAGGGTTTGAAAACAAACCGTGACTCCTCTCCTGCAAGCCAGATTCCACATCACATCTAAGAAACAAGATTTGTTAAGGAGTTTTTTTTGTACATTAGATGGTGACTGGTGTGGGAGCAAAGAAAGAAAGGAGCTATATTAGGGTCCCAGTGGGTAGGTCACCTATTTTCCAATGGCCTGTACACTTTCCAGTGAGTGAGTGATGGTCAACCCTGCATTTGAACTTAGATACAGAAAGAACAGAGTTCCAGGCAACTGTACTATTGGAGTCAGGCCACAAGCAATAGAACCAATATTTGAAGCTGCAACACTGATAGTCTGTGCAGACTTTTTGGATCAGTACAGAATAGTAATTTGGAGCTGCAGGTCATAAACACAGAGTTCGGACAAGCATTAGCAATTCTTTTGGTGGCGCTCTAGGTATTAACTCACGAAGGACTGACAGCTCAGCTGTATCTCCAGGATACAATAGAGGCTGGATTCTGACATGGAGTAGGCCATCATCAGAGTCTATTAATCTGTATAGCTTTGGAGTGTACAGAGCCCAGAAAAAAAAAAATCACAAGATAGGTTTTGGGTTTTCTTGGCAGCCTACCAAGTAAAGATAATGTGGAGTATCATCACTGATCACAATTAGTCACTTAAAAATGGTAACTAATCCAGTACATGACAAGTTAGTTTTAATATATACTCACAGATTTACTTTAGTTTAGACGACTGCAGGAATTTTTCATCCAGCTTACGCTTTAACAAGAGAAAAGAAAAGTCAGTTGATTACATACACAGAAGTATTCATAAATGCTGCCTTGCTCATCAATCTTGGTGACATTGGAGGGGTCATAGCACTGCAGGTTGGTGATGCAGCTACTAAAGCTGCTGCTTTATATCCATAGATAGTGCATTGTTTAACCAGATTCCTAGAATAGGATAAAGTTGCACTTATTTTCTGTTAACACCGAATCTAATTAATTATTAAAAGCCTACATATCCAATTTTTAAAGCTTATATGAAATTCCTATGTGACTACAAATCCTATTTGTAACTGAACATTAAAAGGGGCATTGGAGTCTGGTAAATGATTTTGCTAAACATCAGTTCCACACCAGTTATCCCCATAGCTTCTGAGTGAAACTGTCAATTTAGTGTCAAATTAAAGGCAATTTGGCTTGGCGGGATCACACCCACCAGGAACTGGATCAAGGCACTCTTACTTCACATAAGATCCCAAAAAACCAACAGGTATTACCCCTCCAATGTCACTTTCATTCCGGTTGTCTGGCCTAGATTTGAATTTGGGTCTCAAACATTGAAGGGCATTATGCCACCCATTCCCGGGAAAGTTTTCATTTTCCTTCTGGTATCCTCCCTCACATTTCTTGAAAGTACTCCAACCTCAAGCACAAGTCAAAAAGTGACAGCATCAGCATACTATTCTATGGTACATGGCTTCACAGCTGAGCTTGATCCTGTCCTTACCAATATCCACACAGCAGGGAAAATTTAATAACCACTGGAAGCAGGAGCTCTTGTCCACCAATGGGACACTGAAGCCGTGTAACACAGCTGCACCAGGTGAGATAGTCAGCATAGTCCAGGGATCCAGCTCACAAGTCTTCTTTGTAGGTCAGGTGGTGCACTTTCCCAGCAAGGCATCAGGGTAGCTACAGGTTCATTTTTAGCTGGAGATTTTTAAAAATCTGTCAGTAAACTCAACAGCCCTTTACAAAAATTTATATTTTTGGATTAAAACCTACATTTCCTTCAAGAATGGAAACAATTAGCCAGGAAGCCCGCTCCTGGGGCTCAATTTTAAAACAGAAGTCTGGGTGCGTTGGGGGCAAAGAAAATCGGGATCTTCTGGAATGGGCAGGAATCCCAGCTCCAACAATCTGAAGAATGCGCACGGCCCAGAGTCACCTGGGTGTGCGTGCTGTTCCCGAACTCTGAAGTCCCACCAGCAATTAAAGCTGGCGGGACGATATTTAAACCAACAATTCATGTACTTAAAGTATTTGAAATGTGCATGAATGTAATTAATTATGCTGGCAAGCGATTTCACCGCTGTCTCAGCGTGTTTCCCGTGCTGTGCAAAACACGGAATGGTGAAGGAGCAGTGTTTCAGCCAGCAACCATTTGGATATTTAAATGCCTGTTTGACAGATGGGGATAAAAAGGTGAGTTATTGCAGTAGGGCACTCAGTTCTCTCAGACAAACTTCTGGCTAGGAGATCTTTGTGTTTAGACTGGAAACCAAGAATTCTCAATCAGAATTGTTCTGTTTACACATATTTACCAACTTTTCAGACCCCCTCAAACTGACACTATCAGGATGGGGGGGCGCGATGGCTGCATTCACCACCACATCCGAGGATGAGGAACATCACCATCCTCACCAGGCACGGCGTGCACTTACGCTATTTGGAGCTCCATAACACGGTGCTGCGCCCCAGGCACCTGCACAAGAGCACAGAGGGGAACAACAGAGGGAGCGACGTCGCAGAAGGCACTACCCTCGCCCCCCCCCCATCCTTCTACAGCTTCCTGGACCTCTGAGGAGCAGTGCCTACGGAGGCTGAGAATGAGTCGCCAGGTGGTCGCAGACATCTGCAGCCTCCTTCGTGCTGAGCTGCTCCCGACTGGGCCTGGCGGCATCTCATTATCCGTTGCTGTCAAAATCACCACTGCCCTGAACTTCTTTGCCTCCAGATAATTGCAGGGTACCACCGGTGACATCGCCGGGGTCTCAGTTGTCTGCACACAAGTGCATAAGGCAGGTCACTTGTGACGGCTTGTTTCACAGGGTCTTGCAATACGTCAACTTCCCCATGGACGACCTCAGCCAGATGGAGAGGGCAGTAGGATTCGACTCTGTGGCTGGCTTCCCACAGGTGCAGGGTGCAATCTAATGCACCCATACAGCAATCAGAACACCTCCACACGAGCGCTGCAGCTTTAATTCTACATAGTCTGCCTAATACCACCAGCACATGACAATTATGGTATCCTGTAAATATTTTGCAAAAATACCAATCTTTCTTTAAATAAACTGTAGTGTTCCTGCCGAAACCTAATTTTTTAGGACACATGAAAAACAACCAACATTGTTGGTTGCACAACAGAAATCAATTAAAGTGCAACATGCCCCATAGCTTGGAATCAAAATCCTGGGTCTTTTTCACTAATCTTATTTTTTTTCCCTCCCCCAAAGCAGTTTAGGTTTTTACAAAACATCAAAAATATCCAATTAATGAGCCCTGGTGAAATGGCACAGGCCTCAAATGCCCTGTAATAGTCCTCAATCATCACGAGAGCAAGTTGTTTTCAAGTACCACAGACGCAGAGTAACTGTACGGCATTGGGCCTGTTCAGTTCTAGGTTCCCAGTTGGGCTAGTCGAAAGAAAGTTTTGAAAAGATTCCAATTGGAGATAAAATGACTAGAGAAAATAATTAGAAGCTGATTAGAAGCACAGATTGCAGAAAGGAAGATTGAGCTTGACAAACCAAACCTGGAGGCCCTGCAAGGATCCATCTTCCTATTTCTCATCTACACACTGCCCCTTGGCGACATCATCCAAGAGCACGTCAGATTCCACCTGTATGCGGTCAACACCCATCGCTACCTCACCACCACCTCTCTCGACGCCTCCACTGCATATAATTTGGCAGGCTGCTTGTCTGACATCCAGTATTGGATAAGCAGAAATTTCCTCCAATTAAATACTGGGAAGACCGAAACTATTGCCACAAACTCTGCTCCGTAACTACAGATTCCATTCCCCTCCCTGAGGCTGAACCAGACTGTTCACAACCTTGGTCTCCAAGATGACCCTGAGCTGAGCTTCCAACCACAAATCCTCTCCATCACCAAGACGGCTAACTTCTACCTCCATAACATCGCCTGTTTCTGTCCCTGCTTCAGCAAACCTCATCCATGCCTTTGTTACCTCCAGACTTGACTATTCCAATGATCTCTGGCCGGCCTCCCATCTTCCACTCTTCATAAACTTGAGCTCATCCAAAATTCTGCAGCTGTATCCTAACTCGTACCAAGTCCCGTTCTCTCATCATCCCTGTGCTCGCTGACCTTCATTGGTTCCCGGTCCAGCAATTGCCTCAAATTTAAAATTCTCATCCTTGTGTTCAAATCCTTCCATGGCCTCACCCCTCACCATCTCTGAACCTCATCCAGCTGCCAAGAACTCTGGCCTCATACATCCCCGATTTCCTTCACCCCACCATTGGCGGCTATGCCTTCAGTTGTCTAGGCCCCAAACACTGGAATTCCCTCCCTAAACCTCTCTGCCACTCTACCTCCCTCCCTCCCCCCTCCTTTAAGACACTCCTTAAAACCTACAACTTTGACCGTCACCTGTCCTAGTATCTTCTCACTTCAGTCGGTGTCAAATAATGTCTGATAACACACCTGTGAAGCGCCATGGGACGTTTTACTACGTTAAAGGCGCTAAATAAACGCAAGTTGTTTTTGTTGCTAGGCAGCATAGTACATTAAAGCACAACTGTGTCACCATACTCCAGGTTAGTCCTTATTGGGAAATTTGTGACTAACTACATTGTGCAAGTAGGCTGAGTATTCTATCTCTCGACAGGCAGTAATGGCAGTCAGCAGCATCAATTGTTTAAGCTGTTGTGCAAGCTTGGGGGCGTCCTGCACTTAAAATCGCTATCATTGCTGAGTTGTTAATATCGATCATATTGTTGTAACGAAAAGCGATGCACAAGTTAGGGACTTCCCCTCCCAAAAAACAAAGATGTAAGGAGTCGCACAACACCAGGTTTTAGTCCAACAGCTTCATTTGAAATCACAAGCTTTCGGAGCTTTGCTCCTTCGTCAGGTGAAGTCACCTGACGAAGGAGGAAAGCTCCGAAAGCTTGTGATTTCAAATGAAGCTGCTGGACTAAAACCTGGTGTTGTGCGACTCCTTACGTTTGTCCACCCCAGTCCATCACCGGCATCTCCACATCAAAAAAAAAGATAAACTGAAGGAACAGCTATTGTGGGTTGCTCTCACATTGCCTTTAGCTGAAGCTGGGATTGGCAAACTCTGGGAGCACATCTCCTACACATCCTCTCAGCTATAGAAGGTGCACAGCCCAGGGAATGGTTGAGAAAATAGAATCAATTAAGAAAAGCAGTCCACTTTTAGAATAGAATGATTATACACAGTTCAAATTTTTTGCTTGTTAAATACAGCATGTTTTGTCCTGGTTCGAATTTATTTCAAAGTATCGGAAAGAAAAATGCACAAAAGTATGAGAATTATTCTGGCTACACAAAATATGTACAGTATTTTAAAAAGAATATTGTGCTATTGATACCTGCCTGTGCTTATAGTCAATGAGCCACCGAACATTGGCAGATAGTGCAAAGCTGCAAAAGGCATTCCACACTTGGGAATAAACTCTTTTTAACCCATGTATGGAATGGTAAGTTCTCATTAAAAGCTGTGCCGAAAAGTAAATCCATTTTAAATCCCATGACTTGGTATGTTCTGCGGATATTTGTTTGAACACTGGGATCACAATGAATCAGTTCAATTTATGCAAAAAAGTCAAAATCAACCGAGCCCCCTTATTAGGCACATGAATGGCTGCTGGCTGCTCAGAAGCAAAGAATACTGCTTCATTCTTTCTGCAAGAACCTCCACAGTACATGCTATAACCATAGAAAGGAACCAATCATTGCATTCAGATACTCAGTTGTGCCAAAAACTAAACAGGAGTACATTAACACATTTTAGCCATTTGAGACAGGATACAGAGATAAAGCCTCACCTCTAAACCAGTTTTAAATGCAATAGCGTCTTATTTTTACAAGGAAATTGCACATTTTTAAACACAACTTTTGTGTTTCAGACTGAATTCTGTGCAAAGCACGCACATTATCAAACCTTGCCATAACTTATATGGGCGGATGATTGCAGAAATCTCAAGATGAGAACCAACAGCTGGTTATACTAACACAGGTCAAAGTCCCTATTTTATGCTTCAACTATTTACAATTGTGGGAACGATGGCATTTAAAAAAAAATTTAAACTATTTCCTCCAAGCTTGCAAAACAAGTTACAAAAAAAAAAGACAAATTGTAATAGAACTTTCCAGCTTCATGTTAATAATAGTAATGTTATTTATATTTTGCATAAGAAATGGCTTTGCAAGCAACCCAGCAGCTCAGGATATTGACTGCCTGCCTCCATCCAGCCAGATGGTCTCAAGTTCCCAAAGCTTGCCTGTCACTTGAAAGCCAATTGGGAGCAGACTTTTCCAGCTCTCAGTTGGTACATTTGGTGACGTAGGCTCCTCTCAGTGAAAATAGAAATCTATCTAATCAGGTTCAGCCAACTCACTCATTAGCTGACCAGACAGCAGCACTGACAGCAGTCTAAGGGATTTCATAGCCCAGAGTTTCCTATATATATGACTCCTGAGGGAAATGGCTGCTGGGGGGAGGGGGCGGGGAAAGAGGAGGTAAGTGGGAGACGGAGAAGACAGCTGAGGAAAGAATAAATTGGAAAATGCAAACGAGGTTGCCTTTTAAAAATCAAATTTTCAAATAGATGGTAACTACAATTACAGAATTTTAAAATTTAGGTTTAGATCCTTCTATGGCAGAAGATTTATCAGGTATGCTGCAAGTACCCATCATTATGTGCCAACATCATAGAAACAAACCCAATCCTACACAATGAGTCATTAAAAAAAATACACGAACACAGTAACTATAGGGCATACAGTAAAGACTAAAGCCCCATCTCAATAATTAATAAGCGATTTCTATTATGGAACTAAAATGAAGTACAGTATTTCTGATACAGTAAGCTAATTAAAAAGGATGGAGGATTATATTTTGTGCATCTGACACACTCATTATACTTTCAGTTCAGAATTTTAATTACATCTAAAAGTATGTTTTCCTACAGCTTGCTTATGACAGAGGGATGGCACAACCAGGCTGTACTGGAAGCACATGCTGGTGGGTGAATTCATTATTCACAGAGCAAGAAAGATACATTCCTACTGACCTCTTAAAAACCAAGACTGAGGTAGCATTCCATCTGGACCAGAATAATATTAATGAATGCAGTAAGTTAACCTTGTCCAAGTAAACTGGGAACCTCTGCTGTATGTTGTTGTGCCTCAATCAATATAAATAAATCATCTTTTTAATAAGTAAATTTCTGAATTTTTCAGTAAGATGCATGCCCCAGTCACACTGAAACAATTCACCACAGTATGGGGCTGGTGGGCCCACAGAGCAGCTCTTGCAGAAAACCTACAAACTTGTGAGCTGCTCCTGGATGTACAGGTGCAACATTCACTATGACCCAAAGCTAAATTCAAGGCAAATGCTTTGGGGAGGAGTGTGTTCTCCTCATCTGAGGCCTATTCAAAACTAAAATACAGATATCAATGTAATACTTATGCAGTTATACGGGTGAGCTTACCATATACCCTTCCAAAATCTGAGGTGAACAGGAAGCATTTTTAGTCATGTTTAAATTATTCTGAAAGAAACTGGGAGTTCTGGTTCATATCTAGAATGTTCAGTGTAGATAGGGTTTAACATCAGACTAGAATGAAAGTGTACTTATCAATTAAACTTATTCATTGATGTTATTTGAGCTTTGTCTCAACATTCACAGCAAAAAAGCAGTTTCCATAACCAGAACCATGAACTTCTGATGTTATGTGCAACATAACATTACAACATTTCAAAAATTACTTAATTGGCTGTAAAGGACTATGGGACATCCTAAGGTCGTGAAAGGTGGTACAAAAATGCAGGTTCTACCTAAGTTCTATATGCGATAGGAATCAAATAGCATGCCACAGGTCTAACTGATCCTTTCACGATCATGTGACACTCCTGTGAGCTTCCCACGATTCTCTTCTCTGTTTTGAAAGGCAGAATATACCACATTATCTCACCATTTTGTTCCGGTTAAAACAGATAGTTGAATTTATTTACAAAGCAAATCGATTACAGAGAAGCAGAAACACAGCAAGAAATCATTAGTACAATACTTGACTTACTATATATACGGTTTTGAAACAAAGTGAACAATGTTTGGAATCCATTCCAGTAACGTTTGAATTGAGTATCTGATGAAACTTTATATGGACAACTAACACCTTGGAGTCCCTTGCACCTCAATGTGGGAATAGGCAGTTGAAACATGGAACTAAAGGCCGCGGGGGAAACCCTCTGGTCATACAGTTTTCTGGAGTTTCAAAGGCCAGTTTCCTCTGAAGATCAAATGGATTCCTTACAAGAGTCAGGAAATTAAGATTGTTACAGGTGTTAAACTTGAAACAAACAATCCCTTTGAAATGTTCCCGAGTGCAAACTTGAATACATTAACATTTCAAAGGCAAGAGGTAATTTCTGTTGCAATTAACATTGCATCATTGCAATGACTGGCTAGGCTATATGGCCTTCCCCACCCCAGGAAATTGGAAATCACTGGATAGTTTTGCATATTGTTTTTCTGTCCAACACCAATATAAAATAACACTCACTTAGCCACAGCTAACTGAAGTCAATTTTTAATTTACATTATAAAGTCATAAGATGACAGAAATATTCCTGTTTGAGGCTTGACAAGCTCTGCTTCTATGACACTGAACTAAGGGGAAACTGCATCAAACTCATCCAGGTAGTAATTCCTTTTTTAAAAATCTATAAATAATCGGCAAGAGGAAGTTAATCAAAATCTGAATACTTTCACTTGAAAATGACAAACCTGCACTTTTGATTCCAGTCACTGTTAATCGGTATGATTTAGCACAACACCAGAAAAGATCTAAACGTACCAGGTAATGAACACACTAGTGTAATAACTTGACTCAGGAAAACTAGAACTATTAAACTATATTGTTATCTGAAAGTGCATTATTGCAGCAGAACTTAGCTGGTTGCCAAAATGGGTGAAAACCTTAATATCCTCATGTTCCAATATCCTTCCTTTTTACAAATGTGGTCATGATTTTTGCCAGCATTAACCAAAGCACATAGCACCCAAACAGTACTTCAAATGGATTCAATGCAAAAATGATCAAAATAGGAAGTAAAACTTGAGCACAGAATCAAAGGGAAAACTGTCTCGAGGTCACAAAAAGCAGGGAAGCAAAACATAATTTAAGTACCAATATCATGGCGACAGTGTGCATCAGTTAAGTAATTAACAGGTCCATCTTCCATACAAGTTAGAAATGTTTTAAAAAGAGGTAAAATCCTACACGTCAGTTTCTCAGCTTAAATATCCATAGGACTCCATCACACAGTGAGGAATTACTTTGACTTCGGGTGATAGCGTACAACGGGTGAAATTGATTCAGCCACCTATTCTACATCTCTCCCAATTTTCATTTCCATTGGAGTCAATGAGATGTATAATGAGCAGCTGAATGAATTATCACCCAGTAAAAGGACTAGGCAGGTAGAGCAGGAGTCCCCTGGGGCCATCTCCCTCTCAAACAGATATACCGCTTTGGATACTGTTGGGGGAGATGGCTTATCAGGGGAAAGCAGCAACAGCCAAGTTCGTGGCACCACGGGTGGCTCTGCTGCACAGGAGAGGAGGAAGAAGAGTGGCAGGGCTATGTGATAGGGGATTCAATTGTAAGGGGAACAGATAGGCGTTTCTGCGGCCGCAAACGTGACTCCAGGATGGTATGTTGCCTCCCTGGTGCTAGGGTCAAGGATGTCACGGAGCGGCTGCAGGGCATTCTGGAGGGGGAGGGTGAACAGCCAGTAGTCGTGATCCATATCGGTCCCAACGACATAGGTAAAAAAAGGGATGAGGTCCTGCAAGGTGAATTTAAGGAATTAGGAGATAAATTAAAAAGCAGGACCTCAAAAGGTAGTGATCTCAGGATTACTACCAGTGCCACGTGCTAGTGAGTATAGGAACAGGAGAATAGACCAGATGAATGCGTGGCTGCAGGGATGATGTAGGAGGGAGGGATTTAGATTCCTGGGACATTGGGACCGGTTCTGGGGAAGGTGGGACCTGTACAAGAGGGACGGGTTGCACCCGAGCAGGACAGAGACCGATGTCCTCGTGGGGGTGTTTGCTAGTGCTGTTGGGGAAGGTTTAAACTGGAATGGCAGGGGGATGGGAACCTAAGCAGGGAGAAAGAGGAGGGGGAAACAAGGATAGAAACAAAAAAGACAGAAAGGGAAGAAGCAATAGTGGAAGGCAGAGAAAACAAGGGTGAGAAACAAATAGGGCCATCGTGCAAAATAAAACTAAGACGACTAGCAATCTTAAAAAGACAAGTCGAAAGGCATTGCGTCTAAATGCGCAGAGCATTCGCAATAAGGTTGATGAATTAACAGCGCAGATAGATATTAACGGTTATGATATAGTTGTGATTTTTAAAAAATTCATTCATGGGATGTGGGCGTCGCTGGCGAGGCCAGCATTTATTGCCCGTCCCGAATTGCCCTCGAGAAGGTGGCGGTGAGCTGCCTTCTTGAACCGCTACAGTCCGTGTGGTGAAGTTTCTCCCACAGTGCTGTTAGGAAGGGAGTTCCAGGATTTTGACCCAGCGATGATGAAGGAACGGCGATACGTTTCCAAGTTGGGATGGTGCGTGACTTGGAGGGGAACGTGCAGGTGGTGTTGTTCCCATGTGCCTGCTGCTCTTGTCCTTCTAGGTGGTAGAGGTCGCAGGTTTGGGAGGTGCTATCGAAGAAGCCTTGGCGAGTTGCTGCAGTGCATCCTGTAGATGGTACACACTGCAGCCATAGTGCGCCAGTGGTGAAGGGAGTGGATGTTTAGGGTGGTGGATGGGGTGCCAATCAAGCGGGCTGCATTGTCCTGGATGGTGTCGAGCTTCTTGAGTGTTGTTGGAGCTGCACTCATCCAGGCAAGTGGAGAGTATGCCATCACACTCCTGACTTGTGCCTTGTAGATGGTGGAAAGGCTTTGGGGAGTCAGGAGGTGAGTCACTCACCGCAGAATACCCAGCCTCTGACCTGCTCTTGTAGCCACAATATTTAAATGGCTGTTTCAGTTAAGTTTCTGGTCAATGGTGACCCCCAGGATGTTGATGGTGGGGGATTCAGCGATGGTAATGCCGTTGAATGTCAAGGGGAGGTGGTTAGACTCTCTCTTGTTGAAGATGGTCAATGCCTGGCACTTGTCTGGCGCGAATGTTACTTGCCACTTATGAGCCCAAGCCTGGGTGTTGTCCAGGCCTTGCTGCTTGCGGGTTCAGACTGCTTCATTATTTGAGGGGTTGCGAATGGAACTGAACACACTGCAATCATCAGCGAACATCCCCACTTCTGACCTTATGATGAAGGGAAGGTCATTGATGAAGAAGCTGAAGATGGTTGGGCCTAGGACACTGCCCTGAGGAACTCCTGCAGCAATGCCCTGGGGCTGGGATGATTGGCCTCCAACAATCTCTACCATCTTCCTTTGTGCTAGGTATGACTCCAGCCACTGGAGAGTTTTCCCCCCCCCCGATTCCCATTGACTTCAATTTTACTAGGGCTCCTTGGTGCCACACTCGGTCAAATGCTGCCTTGATGTCAAGGGCAGTCGCTCTCACCTCACCTCTGACGGAGACATGGCTGCAGGGTGACCAAGGATGGGAACTGAACATCCAGGGGTATTCAATATTTAGGAAGGACAGGCAAAAAGAGAAAGGAGGTGGGGTCGCGTTGTTAGTAAAGGACGAAATCAACGCAATACTGAGGAAGGATACTGGCTCAGAAAATCACAATGTGGAAACTGTATGGGTGGAGTTAAGAAACACCAAGGGGCAGAAAACGTTGGTGGAGGTTGTCCATCGGCCCCCAGAGAGTAGTGGAGATGTAGGGGAGGGCATTAAACAGGAAATTAGAGAAACATGCAAGAAGGGTCAACTATAATCATGGGTGACTTTAATATATATAGATTGGTCATATCAAATTAGCAATAATACTGTATGGGAGGAATTCCTGGAGTGTGTCCATGATGGTTTTCTCGATCGATACATTGAGGAACCAACTAGCGAACAGGCGATTCTAGACTGGGTATTGAGCAATGAGAAAGGATTAATTAACAATCTTGTTGTGCGGGGTCCCTTAGGGAAGAGCGACCATAACACAATCGAATTCCTCATTAAGATGGAGAGAGAAGTAGTTGAATCCGAAACTAGGGTCCTGAATCTAAATAAAGGAAATTACGAAAGTATGAGGTGTGAGTCGGCTATGATAGATTGGGGAACTTTACTAAAAGGGATGATGGTGGATAGGCAATGGCTAATATTTGAAGAACGTGTGCAGGAATTACAAACAATTATTCATTTCTGTCTGGTGCAAAAATAAAACAGGAAAAGTGGCTCAACAGTGGCTTACAAAAGAAATTAGGGATAGTATTAGATCCAAAGAGGAGACACATAAAATTGCCAGAAAAAGCAGCAAGCCTGAGGATTGGGAGCAGTTCACAATTCAGCAAAGGAGGACAAAGAGATTGATTAAGAGAGGAAAAATAGAGTATGAGAGTAAACTAGCAGGGAACATAAAAACTGACTGTAAAAGCTTCTATAAATATGTCAAGAGAAAAAGATTAGTGAAGACAAATGTAGGTCCCTTACAGTCAGAAATGGGGGAAGCTGTAATGGGGAACAAAGAAATGGCAGAACAATTAAACACATTCTTTGGTTCTGTCTTCACAAAGGAGGACACAAATAACCTGCCAGAAATGTTAGGGAACCAAGGGTCTAGTGAGAGGGAGGAACTGAAGGAAACCTGTATTAGTAAACAAATAGTGCTAGGGAAATTAATGGGGCTAAAGGCTGACAAATCCCCAGGGCCTGAGAATTTACATCCCAGAGTACTAAAGGAAGTGGCCCTGGAAATAGTGGATGCAATGGTGATCATCTTCCAAAACTCTTTTGACTCTGGAACAGTTTCTACAGATTGGAGGGTGGCAAATGTAACCCCACTATTTAAAAAAGGGAGAGAAAAAAAAACAACAGGGAATTACAGACCAGTTAGCCTAACATCAATAGTGGGGAAAACGCTAGAGTCTATTATAAAAGATGTGATAACAGAACACTTGGAGGTCATTAACAGGATTGGACAAAGTCAGCATGGGTTTATGAAAAGGAAATCATGCTTAACAAATCTACTGGAGTTTTTTTGAGGATGTAACTGATAGAATAGATAGGGGAGAACCAGTGGAAGTGGTGTATTTGGATTTTCAGAAGGCTTTTGATAAGGTCCCACACAAGAGGTTAGTGTGCAAAATTGAAGCACGTGGGATTGGGGGGAATATACTGGCATGGATTGAGAATTGGTTGACAGACAGGAAACAACGGGTTTTTTTCCGGGTGGCAGGCAGGTACCGCAGGGATCAGTGCTTGGGCCCCAGCTATTCACAATATATATCAATAATTTGGATGAGGGAACTAAATGTAACATTTCCAAGTTTGCAGACGACACAAAGCTGGGGTGGAATGTGAGCTGTGGGGAGGATGTAAAGCGGCTCCAATGTGATTTAGACAAGTTGGGTGAGTGGGCAAGAACATGGTAGATGCAGTATAACGTGGATAAATGTGAGGTTATCCACTTTGGTTGTAAAAACAGAAAGGCAGATTATTATCTGAATGGTGATAGATTGGGAAAAGGGGAGGTGCAACGAGACCTGGGTGTCCTTGTACACCAGTCGCTGAAAGCGAGCATTCAGGTGCAGCAAGCAGTTAGGAAGGCGAATGGTATGTTGGCCTTCATTGCAAGACGATGTGAGTACAGGAGCAGGGATGTCTTACTGCAGTTATACAGGGCCTTGGTGAGACCACATCTGGAGTATTGTGTGCAGTTTTGGTCTTCTTATCTGAGGAAGGATGTCCTTGCCATGGAGGGAGTGCAACGAAGGTTTACCAGACTGATTCCTGGGATGGCAGGACTGACGTATGAGGAGAGATTAGGTCGACTAGGCCTATATTCACCAGAGTTCAGAAGAATGAGGGGTGATCTCATCGAAACATATAAAATTCAAACAGGACGAGACAGACTAGATGCAGGGAGGATGTTCCCGATGGCTGGGGAGTCCATAACCAGGGGTCACAGTCTCAGGATACGGGGTATGCCATTTAGAACCAAGATGAGGAGAAATTTCTTCACTCAGAGGGTGGTGAACCTGTGGAATTCTCTACTACAGAAGGCAGCGGAGGCCAAGTCATTAGATGTATTCAAGAAGCAGATAGATATATTTCTTAATGCTAAAGGGATCAAGGGATATGGGGAAAAAATGGGAACAGGGTACTGAGTTGGACGATCAGCCATGATCATTTTGAATGGTGGAGCAGGCCCGAAGGGCTAAATGGCCTATTCTTGCTCCTTTTTCTATGTTTCTACTATCACCCAAAGTCAAAATTACCCCCAGCAGGTGTACCAGCATAAATCCAGAAATTCTGGTTCAAGACTAAAATATTTATCAGGTTATAAGCAGCATGAAAAAGCATAATTTTACAGGAGCCATTTTGAATTTCAGGGGCCAGCATTTCCCAAAGAAAGGTGAGAGGAAACATTAAATTTTTTATGTGAAAAAAAAATAGTATTTCATCTGAAAGTCAACTCTCACTCTCCCTGGCCAAGAGGACAGACTCAAGGGGGTCAATTTTCGGATGGCCGAGCGGGTGCGTTCGTGGCAGAGGGGGTCCTAAAATTGGGGACTCCCGGGGCGGGTCCGGAGCCTGGCTCCGACCCTCTCGCTTCTGGGTTCCCGAATGACGCGCTTAGATACACGCACAGCCCCCACACGCGGGACTCCCACCGGCAATTAAAGCCGGCGGGATCCCACTTAAAGCAATTAATTACATAGTTCAGGTCGTTAGCAGACCTAATTGGGATGATATTTTAGGAGGGGTGGGATTTTCATGTCAACTGAGCGTGTTTCCCGTACTGGGGAAAACACTCCCAGTTGAAACAGACGTGTTGCAGCCACCAGCCTGTGGGAGCTGCAAAGGTCTATTTGACAGGGTGGCGGTGGGGAAAGAGAAGACCCTCACTCATTGCAGGAGGCCACTCTGTCACTTTGGGCAAAGTTTGGCCTCCACCACCCTCCTCCTAACACTAAAATTCACAAACCTGGAACCTCAACTCCGGTGTGCAGACACATTTACCTACCTTGCGGACCCCCTCAAACGTTCATCTTCCGGATGGGGGCCGCCATAGCTGCAGTCATGACCTCCTCGGAGGACGAACAGCATCACCAGCCTCGCCGTCCACCTCTGACACATGGAGCTTCACAATACAGTGCTGTGACACGTCCACCTGCACAGCAGGAGGGAGGGCAACCGCAGAGATGCGTCGCAGAAGGCACTACCCTCGCCACAGGGTCTACAGACCGAGGCTCAGCTTCCTGGACCTCTCCGAGGCTCAGAGTCACTCGACATGTAGTCGTGGACATCTGCAGCCTCCTTGATGCCAAGTTGCTCCCGGCTGGCCCGAGCACCATCTTCTTACCTGTCGCTGTCAAAGTCACCACTGCCCTCAACAACTTCTCCTCCGCATCCTTCCAGGGTACCACCGGGGACATCGCCGGCGTCTCTTAGTCGTCTGCACAAAAGATCCCTGCAAATACACCTACACCCACTCTGCAGTGACACAATGGGTGGCATCAGTTGTGGGTCTTCATGGTGATCCTCAGGAAAGGGAATTATTGCACAAACCAGACAAGATTCGCAAAGACGTGACAGTAGTGGTGATAACAAAATTTAATGTGGTTGACAAAACAAATAAATCTAAATGAAAAACATGACATTCCGTCATACACCCTTGTGCATCCCCTTTGTGCTCACAAAACCGTAGCCTTACGTTTACGGGAACCCCTACATGTGCTACCCCTGTGGCTTCAGCAGAGGTAGTGGCAGGTTGCTCTTGTTCATGCCCTGACCAATGAGATGCTTTGCGCGGACGCCCTGTGCAGGGGCAGACTCGTCCACCTGGAGAGGGGGCAGCATTGCGGGTACTGGTTGAGAGGGGGGGCAACGGGTGAGACGCAGGAGCGCTTTGAGTGATGTCCCCACTTCCATGTCCCCTTTCGCCATCATCCCTCACCTGGGCCAGGCCCACATCACTCCTTCCACCATGCTGGATGACAGATTGGAGGACTTGTGTGAAGCCTTGGAAGGCCAGTTGTAACGTATCTGTCAGCCTGTTTAAGGCAACAGAATGTTGCACATCCTGAATCTGAACGGCCGTTGTCAGGGCCTGAATGGACTCATTGTTGAGCCGTGCTGGAAGCTCAATGAAGGCTAGCCTTTCCTCCATCGCAGACATTCCCGCGACACTATCTCAGAGATGCCTTCGTGTCCGTGACAGTATTCCACTCTTGCAGGAGTTGGACTCCTCCATCCTCTGCGCGATTGTGGAGTGTGCGTGGCAACCGTTCCAGTACCTCGGCAATGTGCTGCTGCCCCTCGATGACTCTCCTTTTCATGGCTGGCCCCCGGGGTTCAGCATCTGGGTCCAGCTGAGCAGAGCTGGAGAAGAGTGCTCCCACCGACCCGGACTCTGCACGGCTGCCCCTGCCACCAGAGTCTGCTCGTGCTCACATGTGTGTGGTGACTCACCACGTGCAAGCCCAACCAACTGAGGACGGGGACCCACCGAGGTGTGTGTATCTGCGCTGGTGGATGGCCGGCTCAGATGTAACGATGCACCTCAGAGGAATCACCCTCCGCCATCACGGCGCTCGCAGATGGCCCTGCAAGAGAACAGAAAGCAATATTAAGCATGTGGACAGATGTTGAGGTGCTGCAGATGCCAAGTGATGTTAAGATCATTCGCTATCATGAGTGCCGGGTGTTAGATTTCTGTCACCAGCCGCTTGTGCACTCCCAGTCTCGGCGTCCGCCACGGACAGGCACTCCAGCGTCCAGTTTATTTCTAGTGCCTGCTGCTCCGCGTCTGTTAGGACCACCTGGTGTGGCGGGCCCCCTCTGGTCCTTGCCCTCTCCCGGGCATTCTGGCATCTCTTCTCCTATCAAGGCAAAACACAGAGGCATGATTGAGTGATGGTTGCATGGTGACCCCCTGCATGCATTGGTGTGGGTGGGGGTGACCGTGAGGGAGATGCATGGGAGGGTGCGTGTGAGACATAGCCACGAGATTGTATGAGGCTTGGGTTGCGTGGTAGTGTTCGAATGGGAACTGGGGCGGTGAGTACGTGCAGGCAAGGTGAGGATGATGGTTGAGTGGATGTGAGGAGTGATGTGGGAGTGTTGTGGTGGCAGTGCAGAAGGAGTTGTGTGGTGGTGGAGGTGATGTGGATCATGGAGTGTGGGAGAATGCGTAAGTATACTCACTGGCTGACCTAGTTAGGTCATTAAAGCATTTCCTGCCCTGGACCCAGGTTCGGGCGACATTGCGGCTGCTGCTGACCTCCTCTGCCACCTCGAGCCAGGCCTTCTTGGTGGCAGAGGCAGGCCACTGCCTCCCGTCTGACGGGAAAAACGTTTCCCTCCTCCTCCTCACCCCATCGAGCAGCACCTGGAGTGAGGAGTCAGAAAACCTTGGAGCAGCCTTGCCTCTGGCCTGTTCCATTCTATAATTTTGGTTCTTTGCTGCAGGAGGAACATTAGAGGACTGCCCCTTTAAATAGGGCTCCTCCTGCTGACAGCCTGTGATGCAGGTGCGCAGTGCGCCTGCTGCGTAGGTCTGCAACGGGAAACTCGGAAGCACGTGCAAGTACCTTCAATTAGGCTGCGATCACGTGCCGAGCACACCGATTTCACTGGGCACGTTACCCACCCCCCCCACCCCGGCAACCCGCCTCCCTCCTAATATTGGGCCCAAGGTCTCTGATGGCACACTAGATCAGCAGCTCGGAGGTATACACACACACACACACACACACACACACACACACAGTCCTGAGTCATTAGCACTTTGGGTTTTCCCTTCTTTCTTGCACAATCATGGAGAGGCCCTATTGGCGATCAAGTACTTACTCATGTTGGCACAGCTGAGATCAAAAGGTCAGTGTGTGGATAACCTCAAGTCGCTAAACGCATCAACAGCCTGGGCTCTGCAGCACCCAAAATATGAGTTTTCAACCCAGGAGCACAGAAGTCTTTAAAAAGTATAATCTTTTCTTCTGATGTGAAGAAATCTCCCTATTTGCAATAGAAGTTAATAAAACAGACATTTCCCCTGACACATTTTACAATTCTTAGTTCAATTCAATTGATAATTGTGAAGTTAAAATTCTGAAAAAGGCCTTGCTTGGATCAGAGTTCTTCACCGTGGGCCTGAATGGCAATGGTAAATTAAAATGCAGTGCTCTTCCAGGATTAAGAATACAGTTGAATCAGATAAGTGTGCTGACCAAGACAGCTCTCTATAATGAAGTATGCAGAAGAAGCAGTGCAATGGCACAATGTGTTGGTGCCACAAGAGGCCATGGCATGATATCACATGGGTTCACATTTGCAATTACTTACACATTAAGTTTCCAATATTAACTGCTACACTGGGCACCAAGGAACTGGTGCTTCCACTCAGGAAGGCACAGGGACAAAAGAAACAGGGAAAGTCACCTGCATCTTATCGGACAAATTTTCTGTAGGATGGTTTAACAATAACACTGGCGGCCACCTGAAATCCAGCCTCCAGCCCTCATTATTAACTGCAAATGCTATGGGGAGAATGAGGGGAAGAAAACAAGCAATTCCAGTGTACACCTGTATCATTCAGGCTATTAAAGGGTCATTTGTTATAATTATAAAGAGATTTTTAAAAATTGTACAAGTAAAACACAATTTTCTCATTCTCAACCAAACCTAAAAACATTTGAATAGAAGTGTTTGATAATTTGAGAGTGTGATTTGTTGCTTTCGTTTCTCAGAGAATTACACATCTTCCACAGTAAAATTACTGTGTACCAGCCAAGAATTTAAAAGGAGGTTTGAAAGATAAACTTGAGTTCATAGAAATCCATTTAAAAATGTTGTGCAGGCTTATAAATCAAGTATGTCATGACAGGATGATAAATATTTCTGCTCATGATACAAGCCAGAATTTGGCCACAAGTGTCCGGTCCTAAGTTATCGTTTCAGCTGTACTTGGGGATATTGATCATAGCTCACTGTTGGCCAGAAAGTTCTCAGTGTATAATTACTACTGTAATAATGCTCACAGCATCACAGCCATGTAAGGTTCTGATAAACATGACTGTACATGGAATTTGTGCTTTTAGTTTGTGTTCAAAATAAAAATCTAGCCTTTCTGCAAACTGTCCTACATTAGAAGATGTTGCATAAAATTATAGCCATTGTATTGTGGAAAGTGTCAGACAGATAACATACAGCATGACAAATAGCAGCTGACTGCTTCTCTAGGACTTTCACAGCCTAGCACCAAGCGAGGTATTGATTAAAGAAGCATGCACTGTATCAGTGGATGAACAAAGCAACTACTTTCTGCACTGTTCATTTTCTCTGGGATATCATTTAACACGAATTTGATTAACCCCCTGATAACCAGATGTCTTTGGAGCTTTCAAAGTACATGTCCTAGAAGAATATCTGCAACCATTATTTTCTCAAAAATTTGACTAGTGAACATTTGAAGGTAGATTAAGAATTTGTGATGCACCATATTGAAGCTCCAAAACACTGCATCAGTGTAAGCTTTCCCATCTTAACTATGTTGTCGTAAGGGGCAATGAATGCAGGACAGGCACTTACCCACAGTGAGGAAGGGTGGATCAGACAGCTAGGCATCCTGCCCTACCTTAGTGTTGATCATATAGCATGGTAGCTTATCTGTAACAAACCCTCTCAGTCAAGGAAGGCTTGTGGTGCAGAAAGACTAAAGATGGGGAGAAAATACTTGAGCCAGTGTAAAGTGGTTAGAGTCAGTTCAGTGCTGGTCATTCACCAGATGGCAAACTCCCAATCTTGGTTGGGCAATTGGGATAGTGGGGGGGGGGGCGGGGAAATCAGAGCTGGCAGAGCCACTTTCACATATTTGCCAGTTATAAAATACCACTGGCAGAGGCCTATGAGGATCACAGCAGGAGAAAGATTGGAGGGTGGGTGGGGGGGAAAGGAGATGGTGATGGTGAAAAAAGAAAGCATTTTTTTGGTTTTGTGACAGACGTTTCTATTTTACTCTATTCTTTGAATAAGGTTTAATTTATTAATTTTAAATTTTCATCCAAAGATATTGCAGTCTTTAAAATGGATGCAAGTCAAAGTTTTATGGAGCTGAAAGAGAAATTAAAATAATCTGGACTCAATTGATGTTAAAAGTAACTAATGAAATAAAATTTATTTCAAAGATGTTGAGTTCTAATGAAATATGAATAAGAGGTGAAAGGTCAATCTGCACAAAAGAAAACAGTAAGGAACCTTTAATTCTCTCTCACATTGGTTTAGTGAGCTCACATTTTCTGCACTGGCAGTTTGTACATGAAGTTTCATATTGGACAAATTTGATTTTTCTCAGCTCTCACTGACAAAAATATCCCTTAAAAATTATTCAGCACAAAAGAAAATAAAAGGATATTACAGAAAACATTTAGCCTGGCATTTTGAAGGATCTTAAATTGAGGCTGTGAGTGGTGATAATCACAACAGAACCTAAACGTTATATGTCATTCAGTGTGACCACGTTGCCCTGCAACTATACCAAGGTTTTCCGCCTAAAAATGCATTCTGCATGCTGAACTGTCAAATAACTGGAGAAAATTAAAAATGAATTCACTTAATATTTTCTCAGTTCACCAAGCACAAACCAAAAAGTACAAGCTCAAAACTTCAGGGAGGTCAATGCAAAATTATATTTTTAATGTTCTGGAGGAGTTTCAAAATCATGGTTATGGCAATGATACCAAAATAAATTTCACTAAGTTGCACTATGTATCATCTATATAAACTCATGTTAATAATGGATTGTTTTATTGATAAATCAGAACAAATAAATTAAAAATAATTGCCGCAAATGGCAATTGATACTAGCTCAATTGCTAATTTTAAATCTGAGATAGATAGCTTTTTGGCAACCAAAGGTATTAAGGGATATGGGCCAAAGGCAGGTATATGGAGTTAGATCACAGATCAGCCATGATCTTATCAAATGGCAGAGCAGGCTCGAGGGGCTGAATGGCCTACTCCTGTTCCTATGTTCCTAAAATAATTACTCCCCCCTTCCCCTCCCTCTGATCTGTTAACACAGCCTCTTCCCCAACATCTGTTAACACAGCAGATTTTCTTGTTGTAAAAGTATTATTCAAAGTCTTTCTTTCCCCTCTTCCCAAGTTTGCTTCACAGTTTGAGAGGGAAATCACCCGCTCTCCGGTTTCTTCCTTTCCTGGAGGTCTGACTCTTGCTGGAATACACATTTAATATGCACCTGTAATTCTCCAGTAACTTCCTTAAGTGGCTATTCTTAATGTTTAAGCTTGGAGAAAGAAGGTTATTCAACCAATCACAGCATCACATCTGAGCTGCATCCTCTTCTCAGCAGGTGTCTACATAAGGACATTTTCCAGTGGCAGCTGTTGTTTGGCTATCATGGGTGGGACCCTTGGCCAATTTTTTCCCCTCCGTAGTCTAGGGTACTCATGCCAATTATAGCATTCTAATTACCACCTCCAGTTTGGTCAGCTGATTCAGCACAGACCAGGAATCAAACCTATGGCTTTTTGGTCTGTAGCACTCAACCACATCAGTGGTGGTTTTCTTTTGAAAGGGGATTCTTGCCTTTGTTTTGTAGGAAATTAGCTCACTTAATTAATAGGCCAAGTTTAAATGCTAGGTCCTGTGTATTGTAGATGTCAATAGGATGCAACTCTAAATTGGTCGTGACCGTTCAATTTAGAATCATCGTGAAACGTCGGACTCAATTGTGGCCTCTGTTGTGGCTGGATGTTATAATTAGCCAGCTGGTGTATGTTAAAATGGTCATGCACTGTCCTAATGCAATGCAATTTTATCCCACTACACTTCAGTTCAATGTCTTTAAAATTCATCAGCTTTCTTTCTGTGAAAGAAATTAAGTGATTAGGGTTTATCTGCAGACTCTCAATTGCTGCTGGATTCTGAAGGATGTTTAGCTTCAACAGTTCCATATGGCTATGTACCCCAAATGGAATACCCCAGTCGACAGCTCTAGTTGACATTCCGCTACAAAAAGAATAAAAATGGAAAGCAGAGAGATAAAAGCTCAAGTACTTTGCACCAAATCTTGACGTTAATTCCTTAACAATTTTAAAATTAAATTGTTATATGGAAAATAAAAGCGCATAAAAGCCTAGAAATTACTACTGGCAACAACGGCAGACAAACATGTTTGTATGTGATTTCTCTTTAAACAAAGGCATTAACCAATAGATTTTAAATAGGTTAATACCTTTAATAAAAATAGTAGACAGAGGAATGTCACATGAACACATTGATATTAATTTGCTAATTTCACCAACGGTAATTTCTCAGCTACAGTCTTCAATGTAGTTCAGAGTTTGCAGATGTTTGTGTCCCTGGATAAGAATTTCTCATTTACTTTACCTTGCAAATAGTTGCATTTAAAACATATTCTCCATTAAATAATGTATTAAACACTTAAATAGTCGACTGTATACAGAAACTGACAAAGGGAAAATATTTTAAATGGAATTCACACAAGGCTTTTAATGAGTCTGTCTTGATACCGCTGCACAGCTTATCACCAGCGATCCAGTTCAGCGACTCAAACTGAACAAGTTGATCTACCGTGCAAACATATCCCTGTTATCAATGATATTTGAGCCAACAAGTTAGACGATTGCCAGGAAATCTTACTGCTGTCCAACCATATGAAGGCAAGTGTATTGCAAACCCTTCTACCCAGTTTTGCAATTTCAGGCATTTGTGGGTTCAACAGCTTTCTGTCAGTGTCATTTCTCCAGTCATTTCACTGCAGACTATGAAAACTTATAAATGGATAGTAAAATAAGCTTTACAACTCAACGTTGACACAGAATGTTTAAATTCATAATTTTCTGGACTTCTGCCGTCTTCCTCCCATAACTGAGATACCATGTACTACTATAAGCAGCTCAGAAAACTGGAATTAATGCAACAAGTCCTGTTGTCAACAGTTTCTTCATTTGTAACTGAACATGGGCCCAGGAATTGCTCGGAGCAGTGAACCAACAGTGCTTGCTATTCCATAGATTTATACTAACCTACTAACTTACTCGTCCAGTTTTTACTGGGCTAATAGGAAGAGCCCAGCGTTACTTCAAGTGAAGCTAGGGCCCATGGGAGAAGCAAGAGGATCACACTATTCCCTCGACCAGACTGCAGCATTTTTGACAAGCTGCGAAACTGTCTCTGCAAGCTGGAATGTAAAATCCAGGAAGTGAATCATTGTAAATCATTGTAAAAACCGTTATGGACAGCGGAAAAGAGAGGGTAAGAAATAAACAAAATGAAATAAAAAGAGAGACTGAAGGGAAAAGTAAAATAAAAATTAATTTAATTTTTTTTTAATTACCAAAAACTATTAAAATAAGGAATAATGAGACCCCATGTTCTTAAAAGTTAATTTTTAGTTGTTTGGCAGTCAATAAGATTTACCACGCTATTAAAGCTTGGTTTAGACTTGGTATTTTTAAGCATACCTGTTTTGTGGCGATATTAGTTACTTTCCAGCTGGGCAAATGAGCAAGTTGGCGCTTTTTCAATGAGTTCACTGATTGCAGCCAGCGATATACCTTTAATTCGAAGCGGTCATATCGCCAGCGAACCAGCAGGAGCAGGTTCCGGATTTCCTTGTTTCACTGCACATGTACGAACGCCGGAACTTGCTCCTCAATTTTGCCACTAACAACGGTGAGTGCTGTTGAACTCACCGTTCTTTTCCAAGCAATTTCTGCCCCAGTACATACTTAACGACATGTGAATGGTCAAGAAAATCACCATTTGTTCAGGATCCAGTTTGTCTAAGCAGGGGTATTAAAACTGCAGCCAATGGGCCAAATGCCACCTCTGAGACCTGGTAATCTGTCCCACGAAACCCAGGCAATTCAGTTCTACAGGAGCTTACACTTCTTATTATTTGATTTATCAGTTTGCATTTTGTTGGCCTGGGGTGGGGGGAGGATTCGAAAAGGGATTTTCTTTCACAGCAATTTGCCTCATTTAGGATTTATCCACCAATCAAAATTTAACAACCTCAGATATATGCAACATAAGAACATTGATTCAAATTCTTTATGTTATCCCCAAGCCTTCATAGAATGCATCTATGCAACTAAGACAGACAAAAAGCTTGGACATCTCTACTGCCGTAATGGTTCCAAAGCTAGTATGTAATTCACTGACAATACACTTAATCCACTCCATTCAGACCCAAATAAAACATGACCAAAATTCCCATTATACTGTTGCCTATTTGAAATTCCAGTAATTAACAACTGAGTATTAAATCCCAATTGCAAGTTTTCAAATAGAGACTTCTTGTTAACCATATCATCTGCATTAATTATCTTTATACACATCTGTAGGTTCCTCCCCTTGAAATGTAAAAATACTTTATATACTGCAATTTTTAAAAAGATGTCCTCACCCTATGCCACACAATATCCGTCACCCATAAGTATAAACATGCACCATATTGTAGGATCTCTGCCAATGTCTTTCTGGAATCCACCCCGGTGTTGCAGAAGAATGACAGAAGCTTATTCATTTTTCATCCCTTCTTATGGAGAACCAAGGCAGAAAGCCACAAATGTTCAATTTTCCGCTGTAGTCTAACAGTCAAGGCCACTGATTTACAGTTTTCATAGTAAAAAAACTGACAGAATCTAACCCCCAAAAACACTTGTAAAAATCCTGGAACCCTACTCATTAAAAATGGCTGGAGTTATTCAGTAAATATAAACCAATGGCTTCAATTGTTAGCAGATGGAATCTAGAGTAGGAATAAAAGGGTCTTTATTGGGGTGGCAGGCAGTAACTAGTGGGGTACCACAGGGATCAGTACTTGAGCCCCAGTTATTCACAATATAGATCAATGATTTGGATGAGGGAACCAAATGTAATATTTCCAAGTTTGCTGACGACACAAAACTAGGTGGGATCGTGAGATGTATGGATGATGCAAAGAGGCTTCAAGGCGATTTAGACAAGTTGAGTGAGTGGGCAAATACATGGCAGATGCAGTATAATGTGGATAAATGTGAAGTTATCCACTGCAGAAGGAAATACAGAAAGGCAGAGTATTATTTAAATGGTGATAGATTGGGAAATGTTGATGTACAAAGGGACCTGGGTGTCCTTGTACACCAGTTACTGAAAGCAAACATGCAGGTGCAGCAAGCAGTTAGGAAGGCAAATGGTATGTTGGCCTTCATTGCAAGAGGATTTGAGTATAGGAGCAAGCATGTCTTACTGCAGTTATACAGGCCTTGGAGACACCACACCTGTGTGCAGTTTTGGTCTCCTTACCTAAGAAAGGATAGACTTACCATAGAGGGAGTGCAGCGAAGGTTCACCAGACTGATTCCTGGGATGGCAGGACTGTCGTATGAGGAGAGATTGGTTTGACTCGGCCTGTATTCACTCGAGTTTAGAAGAATGAGAGGGGATCTCATTGAAACATATAAAATTCTGACAGGGCTAGACAGAATGGATGCAGGGAAGATGCTTCCCCTGGCTGGAGGAGTCACAGTCTCAGGATACGAGGTAGGACATTTAGGACTGAGATGAGGAGAAATTTCTTCACTCAGAGGGTGGTGAACCTGTGGAATTCTCTACCACAGGAGGCTGTGGAGGCCAAGTCACTGAATATATTTAAGGAGCTGGATATATTTCTAGACACAAAAGGCATCAAGAGGTACGGGGAGAGAGCGGGAATATGGTATTGAGATAGAAGATCAGCCATGATCATATTGAATGGCAGAGCAGGCCCAAAGGGCCGAATGGCCTACTCCTGCTCCTATTTTCTATGTTTCTATGTAACATGGTGAGAATCCCATAATCACATGTAATAAAAAACAACTGAATTTGATTTGGTTGTTCATAATAAACCCGTGGCTTTGGTGTTAGTATACTAACACTTTGGGCCACTTGGTATTCTTTATTAAAAATCAAATTACATTTTCGGGTAGTGCATCTTGTACTTGACATATTCTGTCAGCCTCTATTTCTCCAGACGCAACTATGGAAGCAGAACAGTAGTGAGTTAATTGTGACACGTTTCTATACAATGTTCTACTCGGGAGACAGAGGATATGCAGCAGGAGTAGTGGGATCGCATAGCCTGAGCTCCCTGTATTAAATAGTAAATCTGACGTGAGGAAAAGTAACTGTCCATTGATTTTAACACTTATTCAATGTCAACAATACATATTATAGTAGTTTTTTTTTAAGTGTCGCAATTCTGATACTAACACATAGCTCATTTAATCAAACTCAATCATGCAGAAATCTCTTGCATGTCAGTTTAATACATTTGACCAGCATCATAATGAAGGGAAACTACAGAAGCATTGGCTGTTTTATTACAATTAATTGTCTCGATTAAGACAGATTTGCACTGCACATCATAGCAGTTTCAACAACAAAAACAAATCCTACTGCTTGATGTTGTATGTGAAACATTCCTACCATGTGTTGGTGGCATCAGTCAGGAATAGATAGCAACTCAAGACTCCAGTCATTTCATTCATCACAGTAGGACATTGTAAATGCAGCTTCAAGACAAAAAGTTCCCTTGGTTTCTGATATCTGTGCAGAATAATTCAGGGT
Organism: Heptranchias perlo; assembly: GCF_035084215.1. Classification (NCBI taxonomy): domain Eukaryota; kingdom Metazoa; phylum Chordata; class Chondrichthyes; order Hexanchiformes; family Hexanchidae; genus Heptranchias; species Heptranchias perlo. Next base: position 37,762,739 of record NC_090336.1, read on the forward strand.
TGGAACAAATCATCAAATGTTTAACAACCCAAGAAATGTTTTTTATTTAAGACGTGCCTGACACACACTTGTCATCAATGCAATTTTTGTGTCACACGTATTTTTTTAAAAAGTATTTAATGCCAGTCATTCCCTAGTGGTTTCAGCATTTTCTTTCCCAGCAACAGAAAATGCCTTCTAACTGACTGCAGGATATGCCTATTTACAACATTAAGACCTTGTGACAGGTTACACAGAATTCCAGAATAATACACGGTGCATTACATAGCATAGTCCTCAACTATAGTGTAGTACCCAGGAGATCCACGAGTATCATTATGCAAGTACTAATGGAATGGTGGTAAACTACAGAAGAGGCCAAAAGACTTGTACTTAAAACCAAAGACTAAGGGTATTACTGCACACACACATTCAAATTAGATTGTCTGGAATTAAATCAGAAAATCTTCATATTTGATAAAGGGTCTACACCTGAAACATTAAAGTGTTTGTTAAAAATGACCAATGTGTTTCCAGCATTTTCTGTTTTTGTTTCACATTTCCAGCATTTACAGACTTCTGTTTTTTGTTTAGCTTGTGTGGAGTTCAGGTAACCAAGCCAGACATCTATGGTTCTCCAATTTTTCCCCTTCTCTCTTGAAGGAGACGACTCATGGCTTGGGTACTTTTCTGCTGGTGGCGACAACCCTGTCGCAACTTACTATTCTGAAGTGTGAGCTTATGACCATGGAATGGCGAGCCAGGTCTTGTCCTGAACCATCACATCTGCACCTCCAACAGAAGATGATGATTAGACGTGGGAACTCTGGCTGATTTAAGCGTTTTTAGTCTGAGAATTCAGCTAATTATGATACATCTACTGCTGTTACAATTGAATTGCTTAAGTTAGCACCAGCCAAGACTAGATTTGGTACCTTACTGGCTATGTATGGCTTTGTGCCACACCATGAGGCATAATTACCCAGTGAGTCATTGCAAGTTAAACATCTTGCTGTCTGGACTTCATAACTCTCACGCTAGAAGCTATTAGAAAGAAATAATTTCCACTCACTTCAAAATAACCTTTAGGCTCCTGTCCAGACATTGTTACACTAAGTTGCATCGCGTCTACAGCACAAACAGGCTATTCGGCCCAACTGGTCTATGCCGGTGTTTATAATCCACACGAGCCTCCTCCCACCCCTCATCAAATCCTTTCAGCATATCGTTCTATTCCTTTCTCCCTTGTGTGCATACCTAGCTTCCCCTTAAATGCATCTATGCCATTTGTCTCAACTACTTCTTGTGGTGGCACGTTTTACATTCTTACCACTCTTTGGATAAAGAAGTTTCTCCTGAATTCCCTATTGGATTTATTGGTGACTATCTTATATTGATGACCTTTAGTTTTGGACAGCCCCACAAGTGGAAACATTTTCTCTACATCTATCCAATCAAACCCTTTCATTATCGTGAAGGCCTCTAATCAGGTCACCCCTCAGCCTTCTCTTTTCTAGAGAAAAGAGCCACTATGTCTCTATATCCTTTTTATAATATGGAGACCAGAACTGTGCACAGTATTCCAAGTGTGGTCTAACCAAGGCTCTATACAAGTTTAACATAACTTCTCTGCTTTTCAATTCTATCCCTCTAGAAATGAACCCCAGTGCTTGGTTTGCCTTTTTATGGCCTTATTAACTTGCGTTGCTACTTTTAATGATTTGTGTATCTGTACCCCTGGATCCCATTGTTTCTCTACCCCATTTAGACTATTATCCAAGCAGTATGTGGTCTCATTATTCAGACCAATATGCACCACCTCACACTTACCTATATTGAAATTCATTAGCCAATTACACACCCATTCTGCAAGTTTATTAATGTTGTCTTGTATCTTGTTACATTCTTCCTTTGGATTAACTACACCCCCCAATTTGGTGTCGGGTGCAAATTTTGAAAGTGTACTGCCCATTCCCGAGTCGTTAATGTAAATTGTGAACAATAGTAGTTCCAGCACCAATCCCTGTGGAACACCACTTCCCACCTTTTGCCAGTCTGAGTAACTACCCTTAACCCCTACTCTCTGTTTTGTAGCCAGCTTGCTATCCATTCTGCTACTTGTCCCCTGACTCCACATGCTCCAAACGTAGTCATGAGTCTACAATGTGGTACCTTATCGAAGACCTTTTGAAAATCCAAATATATTACATCTACTGCATTACCCTTGTCTACTTTTTCTGTTATTTCTTCAAAGAACTCAATAAGGTTGGTCAAGCATGACTTTCCCTTTTGAAATCCATGCTGATTACTCTATTATACTTTTGGTTTCTAACTATTTTGCTAGATGTTCTCTGGCACTATTCCCTTTCCTAATGAATTTTTATATATACGTAATAGTGCCTCTGCTATCTCTTCCCTAAATTCTTTTAATGTGCACAGATGCAATCCATTCCGAACCAGGGGTTTTAGCGCCTCAAAGTTTGATTAGTTATCAATTATCTCTCCCCTTTCTATCTTAACTGTCTTTATATCTCTTCTTCTAATTTCATGTCCACCTTGTTAGTTGTTATTTGTATATAAATGAATTGCATCAATTGATTAATGATTTTATTCAGATGCATGAGCAATTAGGAACTCTCTTATGGGAGTAGGTGTGGGGTGCATTGGGTATAATGTAAATCCCAGCAAATAAAGTTTATAAGCAACTAAAAGTTCTCAGTCCTTCATTGTCTGGCTACCCATTTTTGACATTAGTCTCCCTGGTAAATAATGAGGCAAAGTAACTGTTCAATATTTCTGCCACTTTGCTGTCATTATGTGTGAGTTTATCCTGTGCATCCTTTAGTGGCTGTATCCCTATCCTGACTTTTCTTTGTTATTTATGTGTCTGTAGAATACCTTTCTATTTCTTTTTATATTCCTTGATAATTTAATTTCGTAGTTCCTCTTGGCCTTGCTAATTGTTTTTTGACTTCTATCCTAACTTCTTCGTATTCCCTTTCGTCATCCTCTCCTTTATTGTCTATGTACTTAGAGTGTGCCTTTTTCTTCAGTTTCAATTTTACCCTTATCTCTTCATTTATCCATGGTGTTTCATGATTGGTTGTTTTTTTTTAAAAAAAGGAATATATTTCTCATGAACTCTGCTGATCATCATTTTAAGTATTTCCCATTGCTGTTCTGTCAAAAAAATGTTCTTAAAATTCTACATTATGTCCTAGGTTATTAAACAGACTGAAGATAAAATGACTACTCTATATGAGTGAACGGTGCATATAAATATGGACAACGTAATCCAAGTAATCTGATAGAAGATACTTGGTGAGATCTTACGAGTGAAAGGAATTAAATGACCAGAGAGAAAATGGAGACAATAGATAATCCTCCTGTGTTTCAAATTTTGGGGATTTGGGTAAATCAATTCAGTCACATTGGAAACTCAAGGCTCCTGCCATTATTTTAATGGCACATCCATGGGAGCTTTTTTTTTTAAATTGTAGATGTAGGTCAAAATGGGTCATTAAATATGCATTTTTCCATTGCCATTTGATTCCATCATTGTAACTGTAATGGTTCTCCAACGACCTGACAGAGGAGCAGTTAAGACCACAAATTATTCAAGTAGCAGGAACAAAAGGTAATTTTCAATCAAGCAATTATTTTACTCCAGGGTGGCTGCAGTTTGCAAAAGCACTGGGGTCAGAGGGATGAAACTGAAACAATTCTTCAGAGTATGCTCCCAAATGGAGAGGGTGAAGAAAAGGGGCACAGTGAAGTCACCCAGACACCTTCCATTAGTATCGTTAAAGATAGCTAGAAAGTTACTTGGTCAGATTGGACTGTACCATCTTTCAGTGGACTACCTCACACCTAATCCTGTCCAATCAACAGTTCTCTCTCCCAAGTTACGTCCACATCCTCCAATGCTATTGATACATACACATAACATTACCCAGCAGAAATTCCTTCAGAGTAACATTTTGAGATCCCAACATATAATTAATTTATTTAAATCACTATTTACACATTCTTAGCATACAAGTTTATCACAGAAAATGCACTCCCGTGCAAACAATAACTTGCCTTACTAGTGCATAAGCCAAGTGCAACTGTGCTGTGCAACAGGAGATAAAAATCATGACTGCTGTTAACTCTACACACAAAAAGATCTGCCATGCAGAGAGCTCAAATGACATTACTTGAGTCGTAAATTCCAGTACTGTGAAGACACATTAACCCTTTCACTAGCAAATACCTATACTTAGTTTTGAAAATATTAGCCTAGATTCTCTATTAGTAACACTATTTTCAGACATAAAGTGAGCTTTACCCCCAATCAGAAAATGGGGTGGCGACCCATCACACATGGGATCTCTGCCCATTATGCATAATTCCATTAAGGGAATTTATGGCTGCAAGTAGCTCCAAACTAAAAAGCAAAAACTTGACTTGAATATTTTAGTAAAGTCACTTAAATATTTGCATACACCTAACCCAATCATCTACTTACCCATATAAAATAGGCTGTTAGGGCCTGAGTCGTATTCAAAATTTAATGTAAGCAGCCAGTAAGTGTGTTTACCCTATTTTCTCAGCCGTTTTTCTAGGGTTTTCTTGCCATCAGGTGTTTAGGAGGCTTTGTGGCAATTGTTGTGGTGTAGCCTTTTCTCCTACTACCTGCAACGTGCGGCTCGTTGGCAGCCATCAACACCACTTTAATAAGTTAATGCTTATTCCACAAGCAACAGTTATTTTAAGAGTCCACCACCCTTCAATGTTTGACCCAGAAAAGCAGGCTTTAGAGAGGTCCTCACTTATCAAGGCTATCCTCTCCAGACATGGTTCAGGACACCTTTGTGGTATTTCAGAATGCCAGTTCAATAATAAGCTGTATGCCATTTGAACCATCATTTTAGATGCCTGGATGGATCGGAGGCATCCTACAACACTGCCCATTTAAAATTTTACAGATTGTTGCAGTATCCGAGAGCCATCCGGCAAGCTGTCTTAGAGGTCTGCTCTGACTTATAAATACTGCCACTGTAGTAACAGTCCTTTTATCATCTGCCTATGTCCTCCACAAATATGCCTTCACCTACAGTGCCTTAAATCTTACAGGCAACTCACAAATATTTCATGCTGATGAAACATACTCACAGCCTTTGCAAGAACACTCTGCACGCACAATTCTGTGCAACCAGATTTTAATCTCAAAGCATGCCGTATGCACAAGTGCCTAATGTTTGTTTCTATGGTGCTGCCTTTTGTGACAGCACGTAATGACTGTACTCTTAAACCTAGCCTTGTGCTTCTTCTGGGTGGTACCTCAGTGGCAGGAATACATGAGATGGGCAGCAGCTGGTTGCTTAAAGGAGCCTCTTGGAAATGAAGAGAGTCCTCAAATGGACCAGTCTTATGGTCACTGGTCAGCCTGACAGCAATCCTAATGACACCAATGAGATCAGTGAGGCCATGTCTCATGATTCACTCCAACTGGTCCCCAAGCCTGTCAGAGTTGGAGGAGATAGCTCATTCCACTCTAAAAATGTACACCATACACAGAAATTGTAACATTAAAATAGTCACATATAAACAAATATTGCACCTAGCATGCATTCTGCCCATGTAATACTTCGGCATCATACACATATACATGCAAATTTTTTGCAGCTGATTGTTGCTGTTTTGTGAATGAGAAACAAAATTTCAACTGAAGAGGTCAGGATATCAAATACAAGGAAAGGAGATGATACAATTTCCAATGAGGAACCACTAAAACAACCAATCAAGCATAAACAGTCAATAAAACATCAATAAATGAAACAGGGATCCAATCAAATTTATTCCAAATACTTTTTTGAAAACCCTTTCAACCAGAATCTCTCTTTCTCCAGTAAGCTGAGCATTTAAAAACCTCCCCCCCCACCCACCCCAAGTAGTAACAAAATAAATAGAACATTTAAATTTAGAAGAAAGTTGTTAGACTTTCCTGTACAAAAACATTTTCTGTGTTTAAAACGTCAGTGTTTTCAGTGAGAAGCCTTTAACTATGCAGGAAACCTCAGCCTGTGGAATTCATGCTTTTCCTATGATTACACTCAGATGAAGAGACTCACTAGATGCTCAGCTATAGCTGCTAGCATGCATTAAAAAAATAGCAAGGCTGGCCATTCAGAGCTGCCAGGATTTGCTGTTTGCAAGTCTTGGCCCCTTCTGCACTCCCTTGTATTCATGGAAAATTATTGCAGATGCGAAAGCCCAGGGAAGTTATCATTAGCAGTTAAGACAATTTGATTTTTATATAAACATTAAAAAGGCAAAGCAGGAAGTTTTCAACTTTTGAGGTAACTTTGCAAGCAAAAATGGTGTATACAATAAATTAACTAATCTCCCGCAACTACAGTCAGCAACGTAAATATAGCCGAGTAGAAAACCAGTAAATGGGAAAAGACTGGGAAGGGAATGACATGGAGCAGGTCTTCATGTTTTGTAATGTATTTGTTTGATTTATGTTTATGTTCAGAACTCAGAAAGTTGACTATCAAGTTTGGAGGGAGGTTCTGAGCAAGTCCAAGTTAAATATGCATATTTAACAAAACCTTTTGGTAAAATTAAGTTATGCTGCAGAGATATTTGCTAAAGAAGGAAATATGCAAATTAGCATTTTTTTCTTACATTTTTCTTCATTGGTTTTTGGTATTAAGAGTCAAACCCTACCAGACGGACAGTAAAGATAAATGCAGGAGATTTATTTTAAAATGTTGACTTAAGTGTTTTCTTCTCATAAGTAGCAATACGTACTACATCTCTAAGAATAGCATCATTATTAAAACACCGATAACATGTTATAGTGGGAGGTTACAGTAAGAAAGCATTTCAGTGTCTAAAATGCATCATTGGTAAAAGGTGGTGTATTGGTTTCCTCCATTCCTACTGGAGCAGGCTGATAGGATCGGTATTTTACCAGGTTCTTTTATGGAGTGCAGGCAGGAAAATTTGCAGGGCTATGGACAAAAAGTGGGGGAGTGGGATTAATTATAATAGTTCTTTCAAAGAGCTGGCACAGGCACGATGGGCCAAATGGTCTCCATCTGTGCTATATGATTCTACTAATACATGCAGGCAGATATAACTGTTCTAAATTCTGCAGATGACAGCCAGTCATTTGTAAAATAAATCACACTGCTTTCTGTAATAGCAGTAACCAGATTTCAAAATAGCTACAAAATGAAAAGTTGGCAAGACTCTACAACAAAGTAGCAAGTATATCTGGACTTGTGTTGGGAGACCTCCTCACCCCTTTAGAAACAAAAAAAATTCCAATTGAGAAACAGATGTAGTTTAACCATAGGGAAAAAAATGACAGCAATATTTTTGGGAGAAATGATGTATCACAGACAGACATGGTTTAATAAAACTACTGTATTGTCAATTCATCTTTAGCTTAGGTGAATGCATTCCATAGACATGTAAGCAGTTTAATGAGAACTATGAAAAGAACTAAGAAGCTTGGCATAATATACACCACCATACAAAAGGAACTAGACAGATACAGCAGGAAGCAATTTTGTTGATAAAAAAACTATATTAAAAAAAATCTTGAAAAGTTTATTGATAATGACTGCAGTGCTATAGGACTGACTTTAAAACAATTGAAATTTTGTTTTGCTTCCAATAAGCAGTGTACTCTGTTGCAAAAGCTAAATCCTAAACAAGACTGTGCCATTTGATCTGCAGATTTTAAACTCTTATAAACTTGGCTAGGTAATGCAAAAGAGGAGATGATGTGCCTAATGTGAGATTAAAGAATTATAGTACTTTGAAATGTCTACTTCACATAAAACAGCTTAACCCTCAACAAGCCCATTAACAGGGAGCCTTAAAAAAGTTTAAAGGTCTGCCTTGTTACACATAGGATGGTGGGGAGAATACATTTAGTCAGCCATCACTACTTGTGTGTTCCTTGCTGCTGAGATAAGTGTTCACAAGTTAAATGAGCAAAGCGAGAAAAAAAATACAAGTAGTACAAATACTGGTAGGATTTTATTACTATTGACAAATAGAGGCATGTTTGTTAAGGTTCAGCCTTATTTATGGGCACCTTCTTGTGCGGAGACAATTAGAAGAGAAGTTCAGATATGGGACGAGATAGGCTATCAGAATTACCAGTTTTGCATTTAAACTGAAATGTAACCGCAGAGGCAAAATAGGCCCTTCTTCAGCATGGAACAAACAAATATTACAAGTTGAAGCGTTGTTATTAATTAGATGTCTTGATGTACGGTGTATCTCTTCCAACAAGAAAAGTCAGAAACAAATAAAATAACTAACTGATGACTCCTTCAACCAGAAGGTACGAGTACACAAAAGCTGTCAAAATTGTTCAGTGCAGCACCATGGACCAGTTTCAATGATTCCACAGAAGGGCACATAATAAGCAAAAGTCACTTTAAAAAGTTAGGCGTGTGCTATTTTTAAAACCACAATTTTGATGAACATATGTCACACACATATGCAAAAGTTACATGTTTAGTCAATCCCTGTGTAAATGAGATATTCACAACACAAATTCTACAAGAAGGCAAGATTAGCATCAATGCCAATTTCCACAGCAGTTACCAGGTACCAATAAGCCACTGTTGTAAATTATGGAAGTTTCACATTATTTGGGAGTCTGAAATGTTTCAATCAATGGTATCAACTTGCTTGACAGGATATTACAACACTAGGAATTCCTGCAATGGCAACATTAACTCACAAAAGGAAGTGGCTTCCAATATAACAGATTGAACATGATACACAATTATTTATGATGTCACCAGACCTTTAAATGCAGAACAGGTATTTTAACCTCAACAAGTCAACACTGCGTGCCATTTAAAACCACACTCTGATGCACAGTCCAATGTGGTACTGAGGCATACATATCAGGAAAGTCTCATGTTCAAATCCTGGTCTATTAGCCTGTTTGTGGTAGGAGTATTCCAATTGGTCTCAGCACCCCTGAGCTAAGGAAAGAAAAAAGAAAGCAGGGGTCCCACTCCTGATTACCATCTAGGGAACCCTGCCGGAAAGCACATTTATATGTACATCAGGGTGGGACTCAGCTATGATACCCTCTGTGGTTCAAAAGTCTAACACTAACTGTCCAGCTCACACATGTAGAATAATCATTTGGACAATATACCAAAGGGCTGCCGCCATGGTGGCACCGTACTCCAACATAAGCCTGTGAGAGTGCTTTCTTTTCACTGTTGAGGTCGACTCCACTTTTCAATGCTTGTTATGTGTTTTTCCCTTTTGTACAATGTAATCTACTGGGTTTTTGCAAGCACTTGCTATTTTGATCATTTTATCTGTTCTGTCTCATGTTTAATTTTGATATTGCTGAATTAAATTGCGTTATTAAGGTTAACTAACCTATTAAATTGTGAAAACCAGACTTTTATTGCAGCCACGGTGAAATTCTGGTATTGTAAATTACGAGAGTGTCTCTAATTCCGTACATGAGATTATCACCAATGAAAATTGGCATTCTGAATTTCTTAATTGCTTAATGATTAAAAGTAAAAAAGGAGTGAATGTCGGGTGAATTTATACGTTTGGAGTTGTGTTGAGAATCAGTGAGCGTGAATTGATGTGTTAAAATTTTGGGACATTTGCGGTGATTCTATTGTTTAATCATCTCGGTTGTACTGGAATGTGATAGCTGTTAGCAAATTAACAGCACCCTTTTAATTGTGATTGGTCAGAAAATAAAAGTGACTAGGAAAAGAAAATGGTTAAAGGATCTCCATCTCTATGACAACAATCTAGAGATGTCTTTAGTTGGACTAACTATTTAACAGTCAACAAAATTTTGGACACCTCTTAAATAAATGGCAATGGCTTTTACAACAATTGAGAGTTTTCTCTGAAACATCTGTAAATAAAATGGCCAGGCACAACCTACTCTTTTTAAAATGAATCAACAAACTGAAATGCTCTCTTCCTGACAAGAATGTGCTTAAAATTAATAGTGATGTTAATAATAATTCCTGATTGTTTTGACAGATTTTATTATCCAGAATTTAATTATATGCAAGTTATCGCTGTTTTAACATGCAAAGACTTTTGGAAAAAAAAATCAATTTGAACTTCTTCAAAGCACTTAATTTTAATTGGATTACAGCTAAAAACTGCTATTGCTTTGTACTGTTTAATTTAAAGACGCATGGTCTTGTTTTAAATCAATTTGAAAGTTTACAAAGCACTGTTTTCCTAATTTGTTTTGCAAGTCTGAGCCCTGCTATTGTGATTGATTCCTCCCCCACACCCTAAGGTTTTGACCCTTACTTCTGCATTGCTTAAGTTAATTACCTTTGAAACTTTCAGCATTTCAATCTGCTGAGTCACAGCTTTTCACTGGAAAGAGCAGTCACTGTACAAACAATTTCACCATCTCTTAATAAAAGCAATGAGTTCCAAAAGTGAGCGATAGAAAAATACCTTGGGAGATAGGACAGAGAAGCTAGGCAGTCTTTCCCATGTTTTTCTGGGTTTGTTTCGGTTCAAGGGATTATTCTTTAAAATAGATCATTTAGAGCTATTGTCACAGTGCTTTAGTCAAGCGTATAACATTTTTTTTTAAGTTTCTTAAATTAAGTGGATATTTCCCCACGGTGACAAAAGGAAATCATGAATTGACAAATTAACCCCTTGGGCTCTCAGAGTCACAATGGATTTCTGTTTTTCTTTAAAACAGGGGACCATGGTTTTCGGGACTGCAAAAAAGTGTTGGTGCAAGAAGCAATCCAATGGCGTTAAGAATTTAAGACATCGGCAGATACCAAATGTCACAGCATGGTGATGATTTGGACTAAGACTTTGCCTCTCAAAGGCGTGGCTTTAACCTATTCAGGGAGGAAATATGTAGATACATCCAAAAGTAATTACAAACACTTGTGTCTCTACCGTAAAACCATCAAGCCTGGGCTTAATTTGTTTGTGAAATTGAAACTGATCAGATAAATTGATATGAGTTGCTGTTCAAGTACTTGAGAAGGGCAAATTTACCTGAAGTTTAAGGGGATAGTCAAATTTCAAGTTTAAGTGGTTCATGCCCAATTGACAAGTCCTGTCAGTCCAACAATACTGCTCTCTGGCATTAGGGTAATTTTGAAATGATAAAATGGACTCAAGCACAATATAGCGGGATATTTTGGGAAATATAAAGCGGTCCAAGAGGAGATTAAGTAAAATAGACAAAAAAAAAATGTATTGAGAGATTGGACCAAACTGTAAATATTGTATTGGACAGTAAAGTTCCTCCAGGGCTCACGAATGAGATGAAATGATTAACTGATAGCTTTCTCTTAGAGATGTTTGTGTCCTTGCCTACACTTAATGAGAAAACTGCATAGCTTGGCCACTACCCAAGACATAAAGACCACGCAGGGGGAGATGAAATGGTTAATGTGGCTTAAGAGAGTGAGAAAACCTTTTAGCCAAGGCACTGACACATGCTCCATAGAGAAACCGACTAATTAATGAAACAATCAGGATAGAGTTAAACACACTGGTAACCAGCACAGGGATTAAAGTTAAAGTAAAAAGGGACATAGAAATTTGGATTTCCAAATTCAGGGTTGGGTTCCTTTGAATTATCAATGAAATTGGGACTGAGGCGAGGTGGCCACCCTGCCCAATCCTAAACCCAGGACCCGGAAACAGTCTGCTGAGTTTTGAAACTTGTGAATAGTTGTATAATGACAAGATATGAAATTTTTCCTGTAATTCTTCATCTTTCAAAGATACATTTACCCAATGGTCTGTGTAATGAAACATGAGTGTTTTTACCAACAGATTGTGTCCGTAATGAGCAAACAGTTTTTAGAAGGGAACTCTGGGAATGATAACCAAAGAAAACCTAACGAATAAAGTCTTAAAAGGGGAATGCCCAGAAACACAGCCAACTGATGGATTAGTCATCATATGGACCCGGCATGGAGTTCATATTGACGTCCGTTATGAATTGTTACCAGTACTGATATCCCAATCAGAGATAACCTTTTCACCAGGGCTATGCCACCTGGCCCACATTACATTATATAGTCCAATGCTGCAGGAAATAGTATATGACATCCACCAACGCAATGCAGGTTGGAATTTAGACGAAGCATTGCTCCCATAGCCTCACAAGCTTGGCCATAAAATACAGAAAATGGATGTAGCCGAGTGGATAGGTATCAGGGCCACTGCAGGCACTTCAGCATGGAATAGATTAAATATTGAATCAATGTAGGAACATGACAAATCGATACGGGAACAACTGAAGGGCATTTTAAAAGGCATGAATGAAGGGGAACAGAGATCCGAAATACGAAACCCAACAGAACACCGTATCAATGACCGAAATAACGACAGGCATAAAACAAATAATAGCAGGAGTAAATGACTTAAATCGATGGAAGTAATTGGAAGTATAAGGACCCGAATGTATCCAAAGCCATCACATGTAGCACGAATGGGGGTTTTGTACTGAATCAGATATAAGGATTGAACGATATAGAGAATAACAAGATCCCAAAATGGGTTACTGATAAACATTTACGGGAATGGTATAAAGCAGACCAGGACCAACATAAGGCTAGAAGAAATGGTATGTTATATCTGGTTTGGAAACAGTGTATAATAACACTACGGGAAATATGGTTCTCCCACTGTTGAGCATTACCTCAAAGATGGGACAAGCCTAGAGAGGTATTTAGTGTACAGGTCAGTGGGTACGCTTGAGGGAGATATCTTTAAAGAACTCACCACCTTTCCCAAACATCTGGTAAAAGGACATTAAGGAGAATGGAACGGGGTGGGCCTGCCTTGTTGTAGATTGATGTTGGGGACCTGGATTTGTCGATGTGACATACTCCAGCAGAATATGTCTACCTGTGGGTTCACCTTGGGGGATGAGGACCCTGAATGCCTGGTGAGTGTTATCAACAGGTGGGTTAGTACCCACATAGCTTATCAAACCAGAGGTCGGTACAGTATAAACACCAATGATGTCACCTCCATCTGCCTGATCACAAACTCCCCCATCTTCCTCACCCCTACAGAAATTACAGAGGTTGGGGAACGTACATTGTGTGGTCGCATTGGCATGAGGGTAACGGAGATTCACATTAATCTCACACTGCTAGAGGCGGCATTGCAAGCTGTAGTACCCTTTGGTCACTCTATTCCTCCGCTGTCAATAAGTCTTAAGTGCATACTGGCACGGTCACACACCTCACTTCAACTAGTGAAGATGAAACAAGCTAATGTGCTTATAGAACAAAAAGATACAAAAGCTAGGGGGCCATGAATGCTGGGAAGCAGTATATAATGTGGGACAATACCCATGGATAAGAATGTTGAGTATGGCTTTAATATGTCCACAATGTATCCTTGTGTTTGTTATGATCATCTGTAATGAGACGCCTAATTCCAAAACACGGCAAGGAAATATTCTTTTTGCGTAAGTCACAACAAACCCATTATAAGCGGGAACATGAGCCAAGGCTAAAAAGCCTAACAACCAAGGACAATGCTCAAGGTATATGAAGTGAATCAGTCAGAAGATCTGACAGTCACTTGAGGAGGGACTGAAGTAAAGGGTTAACTTTGCCCCTTTGGACATTATAAGCTTAAAACTGCTAAGGCAACAATGTGCAGAAACTTCGAGAAGCTTCAGTTTTCAACAACAACTGATAAGTACAAAAGCAACAATGTGCAGAAACTTCATCCAGGCCTTTTGTTCTCAAAACAACTGACTTGGAAAAACAGTGCTGAGAGTGTTATAAATCCTTGGGAAAGACAACTAAAACTATTGCAACTGGGTTCACATGGACAAGAAGCTTCAGCAGGTCTCACACGGTGGAAAGGTTGCACCTGGGTTCACACGGTTTTGAGTGGCTTTTAGAAGCTTCGCCTACAGGAAGGATGTTTGAGAAGAAGAACCACAAGAGCTATCTATGAGAGAGCTGATCACTAACTGCCTTGATGCTGAAATGCTTGGTTTTTAAGGTTGTATGTATTGCTTGATGCTTATATGAATTGTTTAAATTATATAATCACATTGATTAAAAAACCTACCGCATGAGTGTGACTTTCTTTGACTGACTATTGTCCAGGTTCACATATCATTGGAACATCTGTATCCTTACAGTTAGCAGCTTCTAGAAAGAAAGGAGAACACTGAAAAAAAGACACACACTCCAGGGAGCATAACATTTGTGAAATAAATTATGTAACCCATAGTTCCCCCTCCAGTACCTTTAAGAATTCACAAATCTCAAAATCAATGTAATTTATAAAGAATTATCAACATTGAGTCAGAATTCCCATAACTCTTTATGCCAAACTATATAAATAGGCAAAAAAGTGGACACAAGTCAGCTAGGCCGATAACCAGTACAGTTAACTATGGAGTATGGGTACTGATCCAAATTGACCACTGAATATATCTCAACACCAACTGAACACCGTATTCCCGCATACAGGAAAAATCTCCCGCAGGCGGCTTTTATTTCTGTCATGTGGTAGGTCATTTTTTTTATTGGGAAGTTCTGACTTTTGTCAGATGATGACCTGCTGTCCAGCAGTTCTGTAGTCTGAATTAGTAGGATTCTGCAACCACAAAAATCAATGTAACTCATTAGACACCATGGACCTCAAGATCTAATGGAGCGCAGTAGCATGTCACAGCAATTTGAAACAAACTTTTTTTCATACTCGTTGATGGGAGGTGGGTGTCGCGAGCAAGGCCAGCATTTATTACCCGTCCCTAATTGCCCTTGAGAAAGTGATGATGAGCCGCCTTCTTGAACCACTGCAGTCCGTGTGGTGAAGGTTCTCCCATAGTACTGTTAGCTAGGGAGTTACGGGGTTTTGACCCAGCGACGATGAAGGAACGGAGATATATTTCCAAGTCGGGATGTTGTGTGACTTGGAGGGGAGCGTGCAGGTGGTGTTGTTTCCATGTGCCTGCTGTCCACGTCCTTCTAGGTGGTAGAGGTCGCGGGTTTGGGAGGTGCTGTCGAAGAAGCCTTGGCGAGTTGCTGCAGTGCATCCTGTGGATGGTACACACTGCAGCCACAGTACACCAGTGGTGAAGGAAGTGAATGTTTAGGGTGGTGGATGGGGTGCCAATCAAGTGGGTTCTTTTGTCGTGGATGGTGTCAATCGTCTTGAGTGTTAATAGAGCTGCACTCATCTACGCAAGTGGAGAGTATTCAATCACACTCCTGACTTGTGCCTTGTAGATGGTGGAAAGGCTTTGGGGAGTCAGGAGGTGAGTCACTCGCCGCAGAATACCCAGCCCCTAACCTGCTCTTATAGCCACAGTATTTATGTGGCTGGTCCAGTTAAGTTTCTGGTCAATGGTGACCCAGGATGTTGATGGTGGGGGATTCGGTGATGGTAATGCCGTTGAATGTCAAGAGGAGGTGGTTAGACACTCTCTTGTTGGAGATGGTCATTGCCTGGCACGAATGTTACTTGCCACTTATGAGCCCAAGCCTGGATGTTGTCCAGGTCTTGCTGTATGTGGGCACAGACTGTTTCATTATCTGAGGGGTTGCAAATGGAACTGAACACTGTGCAATCATCAGCAAACATCCCCATTTCTGACCTTATGATGGAGGGACAGTCATTGATGAAGCAGCTGAAGATGGTTGGGCCTAGGACACTGCCCTGAGGAACTCATGCAGCAATGTCCTGGGGCTGAGATAATTGACCAACAACCACCAAAACCATCTTCCTTTGTGCCAGGCATGACTCCAGCCACTGGAGAGATTTCCCCCTGATTCCCATTGACTTCAATTTTACCAGGGCTCCTTGGTGCCACACTCGGTCAAATGCTGCCTTGATGTCAAGGGCAGTCACTCACCTCTGGAATTCAGCTCTTTTGTCCATGTTTGGACCAAGGCTGTAATGAGGTCAGGAGCTGAGTGATCCTGGCAGAACCCAAACTGAGCATCGGTGAGCAGGTTATTGGTGAGTAAATGCCGCTTGATAGCACTGTCGACGACACCTTCCATCGCTTTGCTGATGACTGAGAGTAGTCTGATGGGGCGGTAATTGGCCAGATTGGATTTGTCCTGCTTTTTGCGGACAGGACATACCTGGGCAATTTCCGCATTGTCGGGTAGATGCCAGTGTTGTAGCTGTACTGGAACAGTTTAGCTAGAGGTGCGGCTGGTTCTAGAGCACAAAGCTTCTACACTACAGCCAGGATGCTGTCGGGGCCCATAACCTTTGTTGTATCCAGTGCACTCAGCCGTTACTTGATATCACATGGAGTGAATTGAACTGGCTGAAGACTGGCTTCTGATATCGGGAGCAGGCCGAGATGGATCATCCACTCGGCCCTTCTGGCTGAAGATGGTTGCAAATGCTTCAGTCTTGTCTTTTGCATAGATAATCAATAGGAAGCACTAGTATAAATAATCAAGCATCAGCAACAAGTACTTTAACTATAAAAAGGAATAAATGTTGGCACTTTAATCGTATAATATGGGTAAAGCAGATGTGGATTACAATATTCAATTTATCAACACGACTTTGTTGTTCATGAGATATATGGTCACGTCATTCACTGAATGCATGCCATTCTATTTAACTTCTTCATCCCACAAACCCCTACATCCAAATAAGGATTTGTACAGAATAAACTTGTATTTACTTTGTAAAGAGGAGGAGAAATATTATAAGACACATTGCAAACTGTGGAAAATAAAAGCATTCATCCTCTGCAATCAGATCATACACAAACAAGTGAAGTTGCTAATTGAGATAAGAAGGTTTGGAAAATTACGGCATTTCATAGACAAGGCATCATTTCTGTTCGCATCTCAACAAAAAAAAAACACATTCCTCCGACATCGTTGAGAGATAGCTCTACACTTTTCTTCCACCCTAGATTCGTTACATTAAGTTCTTGCACTAGGCCATGCAAAACTTTGAAGTCTTAACTTTTTCTCTCTAACTTACCATTGCTGCTGTGAATCAAAGCCTCCAACTTAAGCAAGTCAGCAGTAGCAAGGCAATTTTTCCCCTCCTGTATTCAGGCAAAAAAACGAAGCAGTTACTCGTTTGCTATGGATAGGGAGCTTGGATCCAACGTCTGAAGGAAGCTTTGGCTTCTGCACACTCGGTTGGGAAAGCTTGCAACGTCATCGCATGCCTGCACTCCGATTGTCACTGAGGAAAGAAACCAGTCCGCAAGCGCCAGCGGAACTGAGGTAACCAAACTGAACAAAGCAGTCATAAAAACGAGGGTTGCTGCATTTTAAACTGATGCAAATAAATAAATGCATGGGATGAGGAGTCTTCAAAACCTCTCCTTCATCTCTAATTTCCAAGCGATTGCATTTGCAACGCATGACAATTACGTACATGAATAATAATTGCAGCACGTCTGAACCGGACGCATACGTATCCCTCTTTGCCGATGCTACATTTCTGTTCTTGGCGCGGCTTTAACCGGGGCCGCGTGCGTGCACGCGCGCTGCCAGCAAAGTTCACGGTAAGAGATTGTGACTGGCTATTAGAGTGAGCTGCATCAGTCGTGTAGTCATGTTTCTGTTAATTGAAAAAAAATTAAATTGAGGAAAATTAACCAGTAGCCCCCCCCCCCTATATGCTAAATTTTAACTTTGGTTCATTTTAAATTAGTATGAAATCCACAATATATTTTATTAAATTAAGAAGACCCATTTTGAGATAGGCAGTTTGGAAGGATGCCCATGTTTGAATAGTCATGCTGCCTTTTTCTGAATGTGCTCTCAGGAGTGCTAATGATTTACTGCTCGTGTGGATATTCTGTTAATTGGGGACAGCCCTGATTTTTCCAATTTGGAATCATTAACAGCAATGAGGGAAACTACAAGTTGCGGTTACTACTGGTTTGGCGCCAGAAGTTTTGTTTACAAAAATATCCCCCTTTACAAGGCCTGAAGTCTTGTCCTCATATGAACATTCAAACATATGATGCAGGATTGCTTCATAACAGTGTTTGATGTAAAGGAAACTCTCATCTTGACTTGGTAATGGTAAGCGATTCTGCCAGAATACAGAAAACGGGAATTGTAGCACCTCTGGGTAATGTAATAAGCTTGACATGATTTGGATTGAACACACTGCCACAATGACAATACATTTAGATAGCACCTTTAACATAAGGAATGGCTCAATGCACTTCTAAAGAAAAATGGAAAACACTGTTTGGGATTTTTGTTGCATAGTTCAGGTGAAGAGATGGCTGACAGTCGAGGAAGAAGGGGCACCTACTGCCTTAATGCGATTTGATGGAAATCTTGCTCGAACAAGTGCAACTCGGGAGGGACCTCTTTTTGCAAATTGGGCATCATGTTGGTAAGATGGTGCAGCCTAGAGTTTGACCAGAGGTGGCAGACTCCATAAATGCCGCAGCATTGTCCAGAGAAGATGAATCTCATCCTTCCTGGCGTTTTGATGCTTCAGAAATCTCCTAGGCTGTCACAGTCTCCAGGGTGTTCTGCATTTCATGAGAAACTTCTGCAATGTGTTGCAGATGCGAGTAATGGACTCATCCCACTGTCTCCACTGCCTGCACATGAGATCTTGTGCTCCGAATCATTGATCTTTTTAAGACTGGGCCTCTGAGATCTGGATCGCTAGGTTCCTCAGTTGAGGTTGGTCATTTCCTCACCCTCTGTGGAGGAATGGCATGCTCCCCCTCTTCCACTTCCAGGTCATCGTGCTCAGTAGGACTCGGTGACTCACTAACTACTTTCTCCCGGGTATATCCGGGCTGTTGCTGCGGCAGATAAGATGCCATTACAGAGTTGGTGAGAGGATGGGTCAAAAGCTGTGGAACTTGATAAGCCTGGTTATTCATCTGAGCAGCTGGCCTCTTCCTTTCAAAAACACGGAATCTTCTTTAGTTGTTTAAACATTGACATCACTCCTTGAAGAAATAGTGGCTGAGCGCACAGCCATTGCTATATTTTGACAATCCACATAAAGGTGAAAGGACCTCTGCTTCTCCTTGCCCTGCCTTTAATAATCCAATCTTGGCAGCTTGCTTTCTATTTCCCCATCTCTTAGAGCTTCTCCTGTTTGTCCTCATGCGGACTTAATGTTTTCAAGTTTGATGTTCCTCCTCCAATAGATGTTGTTTGGCACCGGTTCTGTGCGACCTTTTCCTTTGTCATGAGAGAATGCAGAGTTAAAACAATGTGACTTGCTGTGACCCAATATTTCTGCATGAATACCATTGTTATCAGGCTCCCTTTAAACTCCTCTGCTTCAAGACTAGCAAAACCCATTGTTGCATGCATTGTGAGTTCTCAAAGTGGTTTAGATTTAACATGGTGCATTATTGTATCCAAAGACTCCCTGTGAATAGGTCAGTTTTCCTGTCACCTGGGTGATGCGACCAAGAGGGCATGAGAGCTAAGGAGGTTTGTCAGGCCTCTTTCCTTCCCACCGGATGTGCATGGGAAACAGTGCCTTCAATTACTTTGGCCATCTTTGAGGTTATTAAACTTCTTGCTGAATTGTGTTGCAGTTCATGGGCTGTCATTGCCTCTGCCACCTCCCTCCAAAACATTTGGACCATCCTCTTATGGGCTTTCTGCCCTCAGTTCCCAGGAGACCTTCTCTTCTGGATCATATTTCTGCAGGAAGGACATCCACCGAAGCATAAATAAACCAGGGACATCTTCCTGCTCCTGACCCCATCAGTGATGATCCTTCCTCAGTCACTGCTGCACTGATCTGTTGCTCACTGCCAAAAAACGTGTGCCCTTTTAATCAGCAGCAATGATTTCAATGTTGCAGCACCACTGACTGTTCCTTCCCTTACAGCAGCAGTGAAACAATAGGCAGTGGTTTTACTGCTGACATCCCACAGAAATATTGAGGCCAGTCCAGGAAACTTGAGCAGGATGGTGATGTGATCATAGGAGGTTTGTGGAGTCCCGTCCCATTGTTAACCCACCAATGGGAAAATAATCCAATCCTTTCTGTCTTGATATAAGGACCTGAGTATAATGTAATCCACTCCTGCCTGTCTAGAATGGTCTTTGATATTCAAAGAGAATGTCGTGTCTTTGTTTATGATTTTGTAAATACTCCTTAATCGTGTCAAAATTGGTTTAATTCTTCAGATGCATATAGTTGCTTAGGATCAAGCTGTTTGTATTGCCTATCAAATGGTAGGAGAGGCACTTCCACATGATAGACATAACTAATTTTGATCACCAGGCTGTTTATTGCTTTTGTTTACAATGGCTGATTTTGCAAGGCCCCACCCAGTGGCACTGAGCCTCATTGGTAGTGGTAGGGGGCCAAAAAATCAGGTGTGGTAGGGTGCAGGTCTGATTTGCTACTCTTTGTATTTTGCTGTGCCAATTTCAGTGGGGGGAGGCAGAATAAGGCCACACTGTCAATTTATACCTGTCCCATTCAGAATCTTGCAACTTCAGGAGAGGCTGTGTCCACAGCAAACACCTTATCCAAATGGGCGCATGGCAGTCCTGGAACTTGTCCTGCTCAAGCAAGCTGGTGAAGTCTGTTCTTATTTGCAATGCTGGTGAAGTCTGTTCTTATTTGCCTTTTTAATTATATTTTGTTGCATTTTGAACCATGCATTAGTTGCTTTTTTTGGATTGCCCACCATTTTTGCGATTTTTGTAGCATTTACCAGCAGGACCTCCAACTCTTTAGCATGAAAGGGAACAGTGTTGCCCACAGATCTCTGCTGTGAGCAATTTGTTCACTTTTCCACCAATGCACCTTTTGCTTTAATGGGGAGCTGCAGCCCCTTAAGAGCTGCTGCCTCAGTAGATTTTATGTTCCTCAGCCAAGTGTGCTACAAGCCGAAGTTTTTGGGCATATTTTTCCATGTACCAGTGGGATATTCAAATTAGGGGAGGGACTCCTATCAGAAAATTTGGTATGGCCAGATCTATGACCTGCAAGTGCAGGTGAGCCGGTGCTATTGGTGAACTGAGCCCCAATTTTGCTTTTCTCGCAGAATCTCACATGAATTTCCTTGGGGTTTCTGCCAGATTCCTGCCATACCTCTGTTGTGAGAGCAGTAGAACCCATTGCAAAATAGCAGGGATCTGGTTGTGCCAGGTCTCCATTGTTTCCGGGATTTTACGGATCCTCCATCATCACAATAAATGGGAGGATACTGAGAGGTGTAGAGGAACAGAGGGACCTTGGAGTGCTTGTCCACAGATCCCTGAAGGTAACAGGATAGGTAGATAAGGCGGTTAAAAAGGTATACGAGATATTTTCCTTTATTAGCCAAGGCATACAATATAAGAGCAGGGAGGTAATGCTAGAACTGTGTAAAACACTAGTTAGGCCACAGTCTGAGTACTGCATACAGTTCTGGTCACCACATTACAGGAAAGATTATTGGTCAGAACATTGAATGCAGGAGTTGGGATGTCTTGTTGAAGTTGTACAGGGCATTGGTGAGGCCACACTTGGAGTACTGTGTACAGTTCTGGTCACCCTATTATAGAAAGGATATTATTAAACTAGAAAGAGTGCAGAAAAGATTTACTAGGATGCTACCGGGACTTGATGGTTTGACTTACAGGGAGAGGTTAGACAGACTGGGACTTTTTTCCCTGGAGAGTAGGAGGTTTAGGGGTGATCTTATAGAAGTCTATAAAATAATGAGGGGCATAGATAAGGTCGATAGTCAAAATCTTTTCCCAAAGGTAGGGGAGTCTATAACGAGGGGGCATAGATTTAAGGTGAGAGGGGAGAGATACAAAAGGGTCCAGAGGGGCAATTTTTTCATTCAAAGGGTGGTGAGTGTCTGGAACGAGCTGCCAGAGGCAGTAGTAGAGGCGGGTACAATTTTGTCTTTTAAAAAGCATTTGGACAGTTACATGGGTAAGATGGGTATAGAGGGATATGGGCCAAGTGCAGGTAATTGGGACTAGCTTAGTGGTATAAACTGGGCGACATGGACATGTTGGGCCGAAGGGCCTGTTTCCATGTTGTAACTTCTATGATTCTATGATTCTATGAAGATGTGATTGCACTAGAGAGGGTACAGAGGAGATTTACAAGGATGTTGTCAGGACTGAAGAATTTTAGCTATGAGAAAAGATTGGATAGGCTGTGGCTGTTTTCTTTGGAACAAAGGAGACTGAGGGGAGATTTAATTGATGTGTATAAAATTGAGGGGCCTAGATAGAGTGGACAGGAAGGACCCATTTCGCTGAGCAGAGAGATCAATAACCAGGGGGCATAGATTTAAAGTAATCGGTAGATGGATTAGCGGGGAGCTGAGGAAAAATTTTTTCACTCAGAGGGTGGTAGGGGGTCTGCAACTCACTGCCTGAAAGGGTGGTAGAGGCACAAACCCTCATCACATTTAAAAATACTTGGATATGCACGTAAAGTGCTGTAACCTATCAGGCTATGGACCAAATGCTGGAAAGTTGGATTAGGCTCGATAGCACTTTTTCGTCCGGCACAGACATAATGGGCCAAATGGCCTCCTTCTGTGCCGTAAATTTCTAATTCTATGATTCTATGACCGCCCCCCCCTCCCCCCTTACAAGACAGATGTCAGTGGGTGGAGCCAGGTGCCGGATTTTTCAGCTACTTGGAGCAGGTGGGTTCGGGAGATATGTCCCAGTGGCATCGTCTCCCGCCAGCCCCATGTAAATAAGGTGTCCTCTCACTGACCCCACAGACTCTGGCAGGGTCAACGCACCAACAAACATAATGCCTGCATAACCACAGGGATCACGGTCTGCAGACTTTTGGGGCCCACTTATATGAAAATAAGAAATGTATAACAAACTGAGTTATAGGGATAAAACCCCGTAACTGAATTTGGATACATAATTCCTTACAAGATTCTAACTAAGTTAGTACAACATATACGCCTCACAGGGTAGAAGCTGATGCCCTCTTGAGACCAATGGCAAGAGCTCCAGTGGAAGTAACCCTATCACATATAGTACCAGTGCTCATGCCTTCTGAGGGAGTGGAACTTTTCTAATAGGCATTTCACTGTATGTCTCCAATGAAAAATATTGCTAGTGACAAATAACAGTGACATTTGTTGTTGGGTGTGCCATCTTTAGTCTTATCTCAGGTGGACAGACCTCCACTTTCATGATGTGCTTTCACCATTGCTGGCCTGTATGGACCTCATCTGACATCAACAAAGATTCCAGCCAGACTCTGAAAGTTGCGACTGTCGACTCTTTAATATGTACAGTTGTCCGATTGTTGCAGAATCTGCTCTGCAATATAACTGGGTGATTTAGTACCAACGGTAGCTGGCATAATTCTGGACAACTTCTAGTGTAAAAGGGCCATTGGACGAAGTGGTGGCTGCTCATTACAAGTTAACTGCTCAAGTCGAGTAGCACTTTACTTTTCCGATTATTTTTCAACTGAAAAGTTAGAATTGAGAGGAGAATGGTTCATACCAGTTTTACTATTTAAAAAAAAAGCAGTCTGAACATTTACATAAGATTGCACAAGAACAACAGTGAAAGCAACACAAATTCCAGGAACTTTCAGTAATGACTCAGCCGAGAAACCCAGAACACGAAGGAATGTTGGATCTTCTAAACCACATTAGGAGTCAGGCAGCATACCTTGTTCAGTACAGTTGATAATCAGGAAGGAGTTCCACACCTCATTCAGTAATTCATGGGTGTTGCAACAGTAAAAATTTTGTGTTTATATAGTGGAGGAGTTCGGACTGTAGGAATATTAATACAAATTGACTAATCCTGCAGAACAACAAACTGACTCAAGTTCTTTACTTTGGCTAAACATAAACATAGTGTATGTATAGAGCACTTTTTTTGAAACAGCCACAGCTAACTAGAGCCATGTGGCAGTGGTGCTGAGTGCTATCTCTCTCACCCCCAGGACAATGGAACAGTACCGCAAAAAGTTTATTGAGGTGATGAGGGCAGCCAAGGTATGATAGCATAGTGATTATAGTACTGGATTAGCAACCCAGAGGTGCTGGGGTGGCCTGTTGCGCCTCCACAGGCAGCTCGGCCAAAGGACGCATGCAATTTCAAGCCACCGGGCTGCCAGCAGAACTCGGGTAACTCCCGGGAGGGGGGAGCGATTGTGGCTGGCAGTCGAAAGTACCCTTCTTGCATGCTGCAACTTACTGATCCAACCTCTTGGGGTACAGGGTCCTTTTAGCATTTGTCCTTCCACTTACATCCTCAATCTGTTATCACCTGGGAGATTCCCTTCAGATGCTTAACTTCACCCACTGCTATTAATATTGTTCCAGCAGAAACTGGAATACAATGCCGAGGAGAGGCAGGCCACTGGTGGTGGACCCAGAACATAGGAGAGCGAACACATTTCAAGGAACGGGCTATTAAGATCCAGGTGAAACAAGTGTCTTTGGCCATCAGCGATGGTTTGACCAGTGCTAGCTGCAGGTGGCTGGGTGTTAAGCAGCACTTGTTCCTATTACAACATTTTAAAGGACCAACTGCCATAGAACTCCAGGCTATCTGTATCTTGTCATCATCTCAAAGTGTTGCACATTGATACTTACCTGATTTTAGAGCACGGGAATCGCCCACAGTGGCCGGGTATAAAGAGAGTGGAGAGAGCAGAGCGGAGAAAGCACGGGAATCCCCTCATGGCCGTGTATAGAGAGCGCGCGGGATTTCCCCCACGGCCGTGTATAAAGAGAGCGGAGAGAGAGCGCGGGATTCCCCCCACGGCCGTATATAAAGAGAGCGGAGAGAGAGCGCGGGATTCCCCCCACGGCCGTATATAAAGAGAGCAGAGAGAGAGCGCGGGATTCCCCCCACGGCCGTATATAAAGAGAGCAGAGAGAGAGCGCGGGATTCCCCCCACGGCCGTGTATAAAGAGAGCAGAGAGAGAGAGCGCCGGACTCCCCCCACGGCCGTGCATAAAGAGAGCAGAGAGAGAGAGCGCGGGACTCCCCCCACGGCCGTGTATAAAGAGAGCGGACAGAGAGTGTGGGACTCCCCCCACGGCCGTGTATAAAGAGAGCGGAGAGAAAGAGAAAAAAAAATCAAGGTGTGACGCCACAAGACAGCAGGTAGGTGAATGGTTGGTGATTATTACCACTTATTTTGCTCTCTAAGCTAAGGCAGTGGTTTAAACTAAAGAGCTGGGAAACTTGCTACTACTTTAGTCAGACAGGCATGGGGACCCAGGATGCAGTGGTGGAGGAGCCTCAGCCTTTGACCTTGTCCAACAGGTACGTGTACTTGCTACCTGTGTGGATGAGAACAAAGACTGCAGGGAGGATGGGCAAAATGACCACGGCACCGTGATATAGGAGGCTATTCAAGTTGGGGGAGTGAAAAGGAATGTGGTAGTGGTAGGCGATAGTATAGTCAGGGAGATAGACACTGTTCTCTGCGGCCACAACCGGGCGTCCCGAAGGCTGTGTTGCCTGCCCGGTGCCAGGGTTAAGGATATCTCCTCGCGGCTGGAAAAGAACTTGGAGGATGAGGGGGAGGATCAGGAAAAAAAAGTTAAAAGTTAAAATTAAAGGCGCTGTTTCTGAATGCATGAAGCATTCGTAACAAGATAAGTGAATTAAAGGCACAAATAGAGATAAATGGGTTTGATCTAATAGCCATTACTGAGACGTAGGGTGACCAAGGTATTCCAGGGTACTTGACTTTCAGAAAAGATAGGCAAATTGGAAAAGGAGGGGGAGGTAGCCCTGATAATAAAGGATGAGATAAAGATAGTAGTGAGAAAGGATCTTAGCTCAGAAAATCAGGATGTGGAATCAGTATGGGTGGAGCTAAGAAATAACAAAGGGGCAGAAAACACTGCTGGGAGTAGTTTACAGGCCCCATAACAGTAGTTACAGTGTTGGACAGAGTATAAATCAGGGAATTAGAGGAGCATGTAACAAGGGTAATGCAATAATCATGGGGGACTTTAATCTTCATATAGACTAGGCAAACCAAATTGGCAAAAGTAGTTTGGAGGACGAGTTCATGGAATGCATCCGACTCAGTTTTCTAGAATAATATGTCGAGGAACCAACTAGGGAATGGGCTATTTTAGATCTAGTATTGTCTAATGAGACAGAATTAATTAGAAATCTTATAATAAAGGATCCTCTGGGGAAGAGTGATCATAATATGATAGAATTTCATATTGAGTTTAAGAGTGATTTAGTTAAGTCCTAAACTAAATAAGGCCAATTATTTAGGTATGAGGGGCGGGTTGGCTAAGGTAGATTGGGAAATTAGATTAAAGGATATGACGGTAGATAAGCAATGGCAAACATTTACAGAAATAATTCATAATTCTCAACAAATATACATACCCTTGAGGAATAAAAACTCCATGGGAAAGGTGATCCAACCTTGGCTAACTAGAGAAGTTAAGGATAGTATTAGATTAAAAGAAGAAGCTTACAATGTTGCCAAAAAGAGTAGTAAGCCTGAGGATTGGGAGGATTTTAGAAATCAGCAAAGGATAATCAAGAAATTGATAAAGAGGAGAAAATTGAATATGAAAAGTAAACTAGCGACAAATATAAAACCAGAACGTAAGAGCTTCTACAAGTATATAAAAAGGAAGAGATCAGCAAAAGTAAATGTGGGTCCCTTAGAGGCAGAGACAGGAGAAATTACAATGGGGAATAAGGAAATAGCAGAGACGTTAAACAAATATTTTGTATCTGTCTTCACGGTAGATGAAGGTTACCTTCATCTTCAAAGGTTACAAAAAACATACCGGAAAAAAATGGGGAACCAAGGTCTAATGAGAGTGAGGAACTTAAAGTAATTAAGATTAGTAAAGAAAAAGTATTCGAAAAATTAATGGGACTAAAAGCTAACAAATCCCCTGGCCTACATCCTAGGGTTTTAAAAGAGGTGGCTGCAGAGATAGTTGGTTTTGATCTTCCAGAATTCCCTTGATTCTAGAACGGTCCCCGTGGTTGGGAAGGTAGCAAATGTAACCCCACCATTTAAGAAAGGAGGGAGAGAGAAAACAAGGAACTATAGGCCAGTTAGCCTAACATCAGTCGTAGGGAAAATGCTAGAATCTATTATTAAGGATGTAGTAACAGGGCACTTAGAAAATCACAATATGTTTAGGCAGAGTCAACATGGCTTTATGAAAGGGAAATTGTGTTTGACAAATCTGTTAGTGATTTTTGAGGGTGTAACTAGCGGAGTAGATAAGGGGGAACCAGTGGATGTAGTATACTTGGATTTTCAAAAGGCATTCAATAAGGTGCCACATGAGGTTGTTACACAAGATATGGGCTCATGGGATTAGGGGTAATATATTAGCATGGATTGAGGATTGGTTAATGAACGGAAAACAGAGAGTAGGAATAAACGGGTCATTTTTGGGTTGGCAGGTTGTAACTAGTGGGGTGCCCCAGGGATTGGTGCTTGGGCCTCAGTTATTTACAATCTATATTAATGACTTAGATGAAGGGACCGAGTACAATGTATCCAAGTTTGCTGGCGATACAAAGCTAGGTGGGAAAGTAAGCTGTGAAGAGGATGCAAAGAGTCTACAAAGGGATCTAGACTGGTTAAGTGAGTGGACAAGAAGATGGCAGATGGAATATAATGTGGGGAAATGTGAGGTTATTCACTTTGGTAGGAAAAATAAAAAAAGTGAAAATTTTTTAAATGGTGAGAAACTATTAAATATTGGGGTTCAGAGGGATTTGGGTGTCCTTGTACACGAAACACAGAAAGTTAACATGCAGGAACAGCAACCAATTAGGAAAGCAAATGGTATGGTAGCCTTTATTGCAAAGGGGTTGGATTACAAGAGTAAGGAAATCTTGCTGCAATTGTACTTGCCTTAGAGGCGGTGCAGCGAAGGTTCACTAGATTGATTCCTGGGATGAGAGGATGTCCTATGAGGAGAGATTGAGTAGAATGGGACTATACTCTCTGGAGTTTAGAAGAATGAGAGGTGATCTCATTGAAACATCTAAGATTCTGAGAGGGCTTGACAGAGTAGATACTGAGAGGATGTTTCCCCTGGCTAGACCGTCTGGGACTAGGAGATATAGTCTCAAGATAAAGACACTTAGGACTGAGATGAGGAGGAATTTCTTCACTCAGAGGGTTGTGAATGTTTGGAATTCTCTACCCCAGAGGGCTGTGGATGCTCAGTCGTTGAGTATATTCAAGACTGAGATTGATAGATTTTTGGACACTAAGGGAATCAAGGGATATGGGGAACAGGAGGGAAAGTGGAGTTGAGGTGAAGATCAGCCATGATCTTATTGAAAGGCGGAGCAGGCTCAAGGAGCTGTATGGCCTACTCCTGCTCCCATTTTTTATGTTCTTATGTTCTTTCTCTTCCTCCTGTAGGGGAACAGAAAAGAAGGAAGAGAGTGATGAAAATGATGATGACGAGGAGGACATGGAAATGAAACAAAGTCCTTATGTGTTGCTGGATGTTGGTGCAATTTGGGTGCCATCTTAGTGCCCTGAACTCTGAGGAATCCAGCACCATGATAGAACTGAATAGTCCTATCATACTGCTGCTTAGGGAGTCATCCCAAAATGAATGAATTCCCCAGCTCTCCTGGAGATGGTATCAGTGACCTGGTCTATGCGTGGAGGGCTCCTTGGTTGATGTTGTATAAGTCCCTGCTTGCAGTTTGGAGGGTGCCTGTGGCATAAAAGTTGAGAGGTGTGCTGACTATGACAGTCACAGACAGAAGAGTTCCATTACTTGACCGGGGCTGCAGGTCATCACGCAGGATGTGATGTAGCTCATCTAGGGCTTCCTTAATGAAGCAATATTGCTGAAGGCAGAGCTTCTCACTCAGTCCATCACAAGAGCTGCAGTGCTTATCATTTTGGGGGGAGGGTTTAACAGCAGGTTAGATGCATCCTTCTTTGATCCTACCTCACTGTCTTTTGTTCTTTTTGGTTCCCCCTTCTCCTCAATCAGGACAGCAAAGAAGGGAAAGCCATGCTGCTCTATGATGCCCTTACTGTAATTGGAGGCCGAAGACATGCTGGTGACCAGAGAGCACCTCACTCCAGCAGTTTAAAGTGCAGCTCAGCAGCTCACCAAATCAACAAAAACAAATTTCCAAAATATGCGGGTAAACCTGAGAAATCGGCAAAAGTTTACGACAATAAGCACCTTTAAATGAATCAGTTCTGACAAACAGACAGTTCATGAGACGTTTATGCCTTATTTATATTCATACAAATTACACTGACAGAAATGATGTCTAATGGGAGTATAAGTGACAGGAATTTCAACATCTTACACAATGGATGTAATTTACATGTGCACACTGGTGAAGTGGTGCATGTAGGAGTTAGGCCCTCCCACCGGGACCTGAAATTTCAGCAGCAAAAGAAATGGGTGTAACATTGGCAGAAATAGGTCAAACTGCCCAAAAATCTGACCGTTAAAATTTTGTTATGGCTACATTATGTTCCTATCCCGTCAAAAGCAGTGCAGATTTTTGACCCCCAACTTTCCAGCTGTAAATTGACGGGTAGCAAACTTAATCCCTAATTAATTGTTCTGCAATTTAAATGGGTTTTCCCAGGTTTATCTTGTCCTGTCATTTCTTTCTACTGATCCTATGCTAATCATTCTTATTTTTCCATGATTTCCTTTCGCCAGTTCCACAATAATTCCTCTTAACTTGCACTTATATAGCACCTTTCCGTAACAGAAACATCCCAACATGCTTTAAAGGTTATTTGAGGGACTTGAGCAGGAAGGGGGAGAAAATTAAGAGAGAGGTGGCAAAATAATGGTAAAAAAAGGTAAGTTTTGAGGAGGCTTTAGAAGGTCAGGATATACTGTTTATTATTGAAGACCCTGTTATCTAGTGCTGTATGTGAGTGTTCACACTGTAAAACTGATTTCATTGGAATACTGAAGTACGAGCCATCATAACTCAGAAGTGAACCCTTTGCCTCTGAACCATACAGACTAGGAACATCCCAGGGCCAAACCCTGAGTAAGCTGATCTCAGCTGGGATAGTGGTACGGGTGCTACAGTTGTGCTCAGTGCCCCAGGTTAAGGAGGGGAACTATTCCAGGTTTCTGCTCTTGACTGCTGTACAGTCATTCCTGCTGGAAGTGTACATGTCTGCATATTGGGTAAAAAGAGGATTCAGCTTGGCTGTGATGCCCATGTGATGGAAGCAGAGCTTTATCATTTAAAATTTCTGGATTATGTGTGTTTAATATGAAACTTTTTAGTCCAGAATATTATGATTTAAAAAAGTTGACTTCAATTTCCTGTATTTTTAAAACGTTTCATTTGTGAAGAAAGGACAATACCCAATTTTTGTCCAGGGATACATACTTTTCTTTGGGAGGCTATATGGACCACTGGTTTCGCAGAGGGAAGTCAGTACATGTACTCACACATTATTGCATCATGTTTTTGAAATGTTCAATATACGTAAAACTTGTAGACACCAGATGGGCATATAAATGGAAAAGAAAATCGAGCAGTGTATAAAACGGTGATGCACAAACTGTGTACCGTGCTTTGATTTCCCTGTTGACTATCCTAGATTTCTGTTGCAATGGAAAACTGAGAGATAGTAATCAGTGGTGCAACACCCTCAGTCTTGCCAATACCATTTTGGATGTGGCAAGATGGTAAGTCAGCAAAAGTATCTAAAGAAAAAAGTAATTAATTTACAAACGTAGGCCTAGAAATTCAGCTGCGTAGCGAAGCGGCCTACTAAGACCCCAATATGGCGGGCAGGAAGAGCGCGCACACTTTCGGCCAGCAGTGCGCCACCTGCCATATTGGTACAGGAGGTCGCGCTGGGGGCAGGAACACACGCTGGCAGCGTTGTAAGTGAAGAATAATATCTTTAAATTAGAGTCATGTGTTTCTTGCAGGACCCGTTTTCCATTTTGGATGGCCCCAGCACTTCACTTGCCATGTGCTGACCTTGCACAGCATAACGTGGCGCTAATCAGCAGGAAGGCCCCCATCACCCATTTTCGGGTGCGATTGGATTTCCAGGCCTCAGAGTTCAATAGGGTGAGAACTTCTGAGAATTTTTTAGGCTCATAACCAGAATGCAAATAACCCTTTAAATTTCCACTGCAATATCATTGCTCTCAGTCCTCCATCACAACTTTATGGCCCCTCACATGAAAGCACCCCAGAAATTACTGTCATTTAGATAGTGATTTATGTCAGTGTTAACGCTGATATAAATAACCTAGATCAAAGCTATTCCAATGTGTGTGCATATTTATAGTTTGTGTGTATGGTTTGAATGCTTGACTGTCAGTACTAGAGGAGACAGGTGAGCTGTTGTTTGGCAGATTGGGAGTGGCTTTCTGCAATACCAGCTGTCTTTATCTGCCACAGATGATAGAGCTTGACGTCAGTTCCTTAATATTTTGTTTAACTTTGACCTAAGGCGTTGTCACTCCTCTTTCTAATTTTCGTAACAATGAAACAAAATTCAGTTAAATATCCAGGCTTAGTTGCTTTTCTGGTAAAATTTGTGCTGCATTTATTTGTTAGCTATAGAATAACGAATAATCAGATATAAATTACAAGGTTGTATGCGAATCATGATTATGTTTGTTACCAAAGTCACGCAGTGAGACATTAATTCAATTGTGTGATTTTTTTTATATGTTCAAAATTACAACATACATTTCCTAATGTCATCAGGTGATTGTCTTGATGTTGTGGCATTCATAAAAGGGCGTTCACCTCCTTCAGCTGAGATAGACTGTCTTCCATTGTCTACTGCAATTGCTCAATGTTTCCAACTTCAACAGAACCAGAAAACAGACAGCTTTTATTCACAAAACTTCCTAGTTCTGAAAAATTGAGGAGCATAATATCCCATCCACATCTGAAAGGGTGGTGGATCCAAACTGAACTGCAGTGACGGACACTACCTGAAGCCACCATAGTGGGCCATGTCAGGCTGGAGAAGTGTCTACTGACGCATTTGGATGTCACTCTGGAAAGCCAACATTTTCAGTATTGGTCAGTAATGATGCCTTGATGCTGACTGATGTTGGAGAAGAAATATCTCAGTATCAATTGGAACTGGCATGTCCAAGTTATGATGTGGGACACTACAAAGGTGGAAGGCTTAAAAAGGTCCCATCCAACTCAGCCTGATCCATACCATCGAGGTCCAGGCAGAAAGTAACTGTCAGTGACAGAAGCACTGAGGCTGATCTCCTGCTGACAGTCAGGGATGGTTGCATGCACCAGAGTTTGACCAGTACTGACATAGTTGATCCTAAGTGGTGCAGAACTATGTTCTAGGATGGGACATGATAGTGGGCCTGGCTAGTTTCAGTATCACTGTGTATAGCAGTCAGTGCCTTTTTATGAGTGGGACCATGGTCAGTGCTTGGACAGGCCTGATTGGTGCTGGCTAAGTCAAGCAGAACTTTTCAGTTTTTACATACAGGTTGACCTGTAACTTTCAAAGCCATTCTGTTTTGTTACAGCTGAAAAGCCCAGGCAGATGTCATAAGTTCCTCTGTTGAACTTTGATCCCAGACAGCGAAGTGAACAGCCGTGGCTGCCAACCGTGGTGACCACGAGAATCTTTCACAGTGTTTGAA
The DNA here is from genome assembly GCF_035084215.1 of Heptranchias perlo. Lineage (NCBI taxonomy): Eukaryota > Metazoa > Chordata > Chondrichthyes > Hexanchiformes > Hexanchidae > Heptranchias > Heptranchias perlo. Next base: position 37,795,335 of record NC_090336.1, read on the forward strand.
GTTCCCGTATTGAGGATGAAGATTTTCAAAAGAAATTGAAAAATCACAACCATTTAATTTCTACTTTAAGAAGAATTATTGTGAAAACGATGCTCTGCAGAAATGAAGAGCTGGAACCAGTGATGTGGCAACAAACCCAATTTGGAAAACAGGTGCAGTACCTGCATGTGAGTGTTGAATATTTACTCTGTGCAGGATAAATGAACTGACACTGCAGGGCGGGACTTATTTAAAGCACAGGAATCTCACAAAGTGCTTTAAAGGGAGTGTTTTAAAGTGTTTTCGCTAGATTGTTGAGGCCTGGTGCCAGTCCAATCTAGCAGTTTGTGGACAATGCATTCTGTAGAAAAATGAAAAACCTGAGTATGGTGGAGTACATCTGAGTACACTGGAGCATACTGTGCTGGTATAAAATTGATTACAATGCCTCAACGTAAACCAGAGATTTAATAGGATGTGTTTTTCTATCAATATAAGACCGTGAGAGGCAGTTGCAGAGTAAAAATCACTTCACATTGCTGCAGTCTCAGTTACACTCCTGATAATCAAGGTTGCTGGTTAATTGCAATTTTGTATCAGCCTCAAAAAAACATGGTTATGAGTAGAGTGTGTTACCCTCTAATATGATGCCATCTGTTAGTAATGTGATCCACTGTATTTAATTTCCAGTTATATGATTACTGCACAGCATAAAACATCCATTTCTTCTGGCTGTCAAAAGAAAGAAGGAAAGTAACAAGAAGTCCCAAATATACAGGACAGTCGACTCCATTCAATGCAAAAGTGTATCTGCTGAAAATTCCAAAGGCAACATGCAGATAATATTAAAAATGGAGGTTTTACCCAGCTTGTGAAGGTAATATGTTTCAGCTCATTGTAGATCATTTATTAAATCAAGATGGTGAAAATGCCAGTCTCCTTATCTGACAAGTGAAAGGGATGATGTTATTTATATGGAATGAAAATTATAAAACACCTTAAAATGGGTTAGAGATCCAGAAAATGGGCTTATTCCTGGAGAAGGATTAGTGTGTTGGTGGTACATTTGTCTGGTAGGTCAAATTTTAAGGTTTTTTGTTTATTACTTTGTATCTGTTAGTGAGCCACTATGCCTGTCTGCATTCAATAAGTAACATGATTTGATTTCAGTAGCATGTATCCATTGGTCTTCAGGACACACCTTATAGGAATGATCCAAGAGGCTTGTGATTTCATGGCACTGTGACATTAGAAGGGCCTTCCATGTGACTTTCTCCTGCTTTCATGCATTTATATAAGGCAAGGTCAGCTGCTGCAGCTTCAGGTTGCTTTCTTTCCCAGTCTCCTGGAATTATTCCACGTGCTCTTATTTGATGCCTGTGCCTGGAAGTTCTCCAGTAAGAGATCAGCAGAACCCCTAGATAAATTACTGAAAATGTCCTGTTATGCCTATTTCTCCTGGGTTTCCACCAATCTTCCACCGAGATAAAGGGATTTAAAAAGGTAGATACAGAGAAACTATTTTCTCTGGTAGGGGAAACCAGAACATGAGGGCATAATCTTAAAATTAGAGGTGGGCCATTTAGGAGTGAAATCTGGAAGTACTTTTTCACACAAAGGGTTGCAGGGTTAATTGAAATTTTCAAAACTGAGATGGATAAATTTTTGTTGGGTAAGGGTATCGAGGGAAATGGATTTGAGGTACAGATCAGCCAGGATATAATTGAATGTCAGAACAAACTTGTAGGGCTGAATGGTCTACGCTTATTCCTCTGAGATCGGGAAAACCCAAAAGAAATCCCCCCTCTCCGGTGTTTAAAGAAAATTACCTCAGAAATTAGTTGCTTTTCTCACTTTAGCAGTGGTGCAGTTTATTGCTTTCTTTTTCCTCCCCATAAAGTTTGAAAGGGGAATTTCCATGGAGCTGGTTCTGCTTTGCCACAATAACTATGGGCTCGATTTTCGCACCCGCGATCGGGTGCTTTGGTGGCGGGGGGGCTGCGAAAATCGGGGATTCCCGGGGCGGGTCGGGAGCCTGGCTCCAACCCGCCCACTTCCGGGTTTCCCACTGACGCGCTGACATGCACGCGCAGCCCCCGCATGTGGGACGCCCGCCGGCAATTAAAGCCGGCAGGGTGCCACTTAAAGTAATTGAACAGGTACTTCAGGTTGTTTACAGACCTGATTGACCTGTTATTATAGCAGGGATGGGATTTTGCAACTGACTGGGACTGTTTCCCGTCCTGGGGGAAACACTCCCAGTTCAAATGGACGTGTTGCAGCCATCAGCCTGTGGCAGCTGCAAAGGTTCATTTGACAGGTGGGGGGGGAGACCCTCACTCATTGCAGGAGGCCACTCTGTCACTTTGGACAAAGTTTGGCCTCCACCACCCTCCTCCTAACAATAAAATTCACCAACTTGCATATTTACCCCGGTGTCCAGACACATTTACCTACCTTGCGGACCCCCTCAAACGTACATCGTCCGGATGGGGGCCACCGTAGCTGCAGTCATGACCTCCTCGGAGGGCGAACAGCATCACCAGCCTCGCCGTCCACGCCGTCCACCTCTGACACATGGAGCTCCACAACACAGTGCTGTGACACATCCACCTGCACAGCAGGAGGGAGGGCAACCGCAGAGAGAGATGCATCGCAGAGGGCACTACCCTCGCCACAGGGTCCACAGACGGAGGCTCAGCTTCCTGGACCTCTCTGAGGAGCAGTGCACATGAAGGCTCAGAGTCACTCGACATGTAGTCGTGGACATCTGCAGCCTCCTTCATGCCGAGCTGCTCCCGGCTGGCCCGAGCACCATCTTCTTACCTGTCGCTGTCAAAGTCACCACTGCCCTCAACAACTTCTGCTCCGCATCCTTCCAGGGTGCCACCGGGGACATCGCCGACGTCTCACAGTCGTCTGCACAAAAGAGCCCTGCAAATACACCTACACCCACTCTGCAGTGACACAATGGGTGGCATCAGTTGTGGGTCTTCATTGTGATCTTCAGGAAAGGGCATTATTGCACAAACCAGACAAGATTCGCAAAGACGTGGCAGTAGTGGTGCCAATATAATATGTAATGTGAGTTGATCAGAAATTAAATATAAGTAAAAACCATGACAAACCCTCAAACACCCTTGTGCATCCCCTTCATGCTTCCTACTTTGTGATGCATGCCCTGTGGCTGCAGCACAGGTAGTGGCAGCTTGAGTGAGGCTGACTGTGAAAGAGATGCATGAGAGGGTGAGTATGAGATAGAGCCATGAGATTGTATGAGGATTGGATTGAGTGGTAGTGGCGGGTGAGTACTGGCGAGGTGAGTAAGTGCAGGTAAGATGAGGATGAGGTTTGAGTGGGTGTGAGGAGTGATGTGACAGAGTAGTGTTGGCTGTGCAGAAGGAGATGTGGGGTGGGGGCGGTGATGTGGCAGATAGAGTGTAGGGGAATGAGTAAGTGTACTCACTTTGTCTGACCTACTTAGGTCATTGCAGCGCCTCCTGCACTGTATGCAGGTGGGCGATATGTTGGTGGTGCAGGTGACCTCCTCTGCCACCTCGAGCCAGGCCTTCTTGGTGGCAGAGGCAGGCCACTTCCTCCTGCCTGCCAGGGGGGAAGATCTCTGTTCTCCCCCTCCTCCTCACCCCATCCAATAATACTTGGAGTGAGGCATCATTAAACCTGGGAGCAGCCTTCCCCCTGGGCTGCTCCGTGCTGTAATTTTTCCTCTTTCTTGCAGCATCTGTCAGTGGAGGACTGCCCCTTTAAATAGAGCTCCTCCAGCTGACAGACCTTACTGCACATGCGCAGTCCGCCCGCCGCACAGCTCAGCAGTGGGGAACCCGGAACAAGAGGTAAGTGGATCCAATCAGCCTGCAATTGCGTGCGGAGCAGACTGATTTCACCGGGCGCGTTACCCATGCGCCCAATCTACCCCCCGCCGTGAACCCACCGCCATGGTAATATCTGGCCCTTTGCTCAAATTGTGACAAAAACCCCTTTTACCTCCGCTGCACTTCCAGTAAAAGTTATGGCAGCAGAGCGGAAACAGCTCCAAGGAAATTTATGATCTTAGTTAATGTTTCTCTGCTCCACTCAGTTGAACCAGGCGGTGAAGAGGAAGAGGATTATTTTTGTGGGTCTGGGAGGACAAAGAGTGCTCCTTTGGGTCTACAAGTATAATGGCATTAAACACGACCATATCCATCTTGCTACTCTGTAGGAGAGACCTCCTTTCAGCTATCAGGCTGTATTCTTTTCCCAGATCCAACTGCTTTCCGCTTGATGCCCTGGCTTTGAGAGGGGATGGTTCTGTAAACAGGCCTTTCAGCTTTTGAAGGTTGACATGCACACTCAAACCATTAACCTAGACAGCCTAATATCTAAAGTGGTATAAATTTCTGCAATGGCGCTTTTCTAGAGACCTAAACTCTCACTGTTATGGGGTCACTTTAATTCTGGATCACCTAAAATTATTGCTGAAATCCAGTTTGTTGCAGGTGCATGTGGCAGCAGTATCATCCTTCCATGATGTACCAATCTCTGGTTCTTCTGGGGAACATCTGTTCATTTCCAGCTTTGCAAAGAATTGTATGTTTGCATCCTTATACTCCCTATTTGCTCCCTAATTGGGACTTTAATTTTGTTTTAACTAGTTTGATGTTCTCCCCATCTCCTTTGAATCCTTACACAATGCAAGTTAAAGTTTCTTGCCTGAAAACCACACTCCTGATAGCACTGTTTCAGCTAGAAGGGTAAATGAGATTCAGATTCTGGCAATAAAACCTTTTCTTTTTCTGGCATTCAGATTGCATGATGCTTGGAATCAACTGAAATTCCAACCCAAAGTGCTATCAGCATTCCATCTAAATCAGGTAATATTTATCCCTAACTTGTAACCTCCTCCTCACAACTCTGTGTGAAAGGCGCGTGCAGTCCATTGATGCTCTTTGTGCTTTACCAGTGTACGTAGAGAGAACAAAGAAAGTTGAGTCAGCTTCTTGTGTTGTACAGCCCTAAAATATTGGGTAAGCCTGTTCCCAGATTAAATCTTACATCTTGGTTGTATTCTTTACTGCTTTCACCTTAAATGCAAGAAGCTACCTTGACTGGTGAAAGAAAGCACAAAACGGTCCATGGCTATGTCTTGGGCCTCTCTGGATATCAATGCTAGGTGTCGTACAGCCCCTTGGAGCAATCCATAAACTTTTCAGCATGTCTATTGACACCACTGTGTCAGCCCATGAGTTGGAGGCGGGGTGGGACTTTTGGCCAGCTTTTACCAAACACTATTGTTAGATCTTGCCGGAGATGTTTCCTTTCTTGGACAGTAGGAGTACCTTGTTCTCTGCAGAAGTTTCCCTCCTCGTGGTCTGATACTACTTGGTTAGTCTCCAGCAGTGTGTGGAGGATGCGTGTTGAGGAAGAAAGAAAGATTACCTAACTCAAATAGAGCCTTTCTTCTTAGGGAAACTTCTCCACACACTATGCCTCTGCAATATTCCCCTCAGTCCTTGCAGCCCAATTTTTGCTTCCTCAACTGACAAATAAGAAGCTGGTTCCTTGAGATGAGTTTGCCTTATACAGAGTGGAATAGCAGAAAGAGGTCACATTGTGGCTACAGAACCATAACACATAAACCTGTTAAAAGCTCACTCCTGTAGTGTATGAAGGATGCTCCCATAGAAGAAAGGAGATGAATCTACCACAAGTAGATTATCTTTTTTTTAATGCGTTCGTGGGATGTGGGCATCGCTGGCGAGGCCGGCATTTATTGCCCATCCCTAATCGCCCTTGAGAAGGTGGTGATGAGCCGCCTTCTTGAACCGCTGCAGTCCGTGTGGTGAAGGTTCTCCCACCGTGCTGTTCGGGAGGGAGTTCCAGGATTTTGACCCAGCGACAATGAAGGAACGGCGATATATTTCCAAGTCGGGATGGTGTGTGACTTGGAGGGGAACATGCAGGTGGTGGTGTTCCCATGTGCCTGCTACCCTTGTCCTTCTAGGTGGTAGAGGTCGTGGGTTTGGGAGGTGCTGTCGAAGAAGCCTTGGCGAGTTGCTGCAGTGCATCCTGTGGATGGTACACACTGCAGCCACAGTGCGCCGGTGGTGAAGGGAGTGAATGTTTAGGGTGGTGGATGGGGTGCCAATCAAGCGGGCTGTTTTGTCCTGGATGGTGTCGAGCTTCTTGAGTGTTGTTGGAGCTGCACTCATCCAAGCAAGTGGAGAGTATTCCATCACACTCCTGACTTGTGCCTTGTAGATGGTGGAAAGGCTTTGGGGAGTCAGGAGGTGAGTCACTCGCCGCAGAATACCCAGCCTCTGACCTGCTCTTGCAGCCACAGTATTTATATGGCTGGTCCAGTAAAGTTTCTGGTCAATGGTGACCCCCAGGATGTTGATGGTGGGGGATTCAGCGATGGTAATGCCATTGAATGTCAAGGGGAGGTGGTTAGACTTTCTCTTGTTGGAGATGGTCATTGCCTGACACTTGTCTGGCGCGAATGTTACTTGCCACTTATGAGCCCAAGCCTGGATGTTGTCCAGGTCTTGCTGCATGCGGGCTCGGACTGCTTCATTATTTGAGGGGTTGCGAATGGAACTGAACACTGTGCAATCGTCAGCGAACATCCCCATTTCTGACCTTATGATGGAGGGAAGGTCATTGATGAAGCAGCTGAAGATGATTGGGCCTAGGACACTGCCCTGAGGAACTCCTGCAGCAATGTCCTGGGACTGAGATGATTGGCCTCCAACAACCACTACCATCTTCCTTTGTGCTAGGTATGACTCCAGCTTTTGAGTCTCTCCTTTTTAAACCTCCACCTGAAAGCTGGGAGATTTGGTGTGATGGTAAAATGGTACATGTTGAAAGGAATTCACACTGTAAAGTTTTTTGTTTATTCAATTATATTTCTGAGTTGTCCAAAACATATTAGAACCAGTTTAGATGTGGGTGCAGGTGATTGCCAGAGTCATCAGAGAGGAGCAGATTCTGAAGGCCATGAAGTAGATTCTTGCAGATCATCAGGGGCATCTGAAGTTTTTCTGTGTGCAACATTTGCCTTTCTCCCGTGCCTCCATCTCCAACCTCTAGCGCTGGGCATATCTGCTGTTCATGACTATTCTTCCAGCATTTTAAACAAGAGAACTGGTTTTCAAACAAAGGTGGAATGGAAGAGAAGTTTAGGATCTGGAAAGGATTTGGAGCAGCTAGGATGAGGATGATAAACTTAGTGGTTGGTTGTCGAGGTTGTTGGGTGTATAAATGGAGAATGGGGAAGGGGAAATCTGTACCAATATAGGGCTGATATTTTTCCACTTACTCAACTTATTGTGAAAGTAAAGTCACTCCCCTATGTTTTCATACTTATCTTTCTTTCAGGTTACTTTTATCAAATGGATCTTCTTACAATTAAATAAAAAGTATATGTAGAAGGTACAACATAGAAACAGGCTACTCGGCCAAACCTGTCCCTGTTGACACTTACCTTTCATGTGAGTAAATAATTTTAATGGCATTTACCCATTCTATTCCCACTATCCCTTAACTCCTTTTCCTTCATTCATATATCCAATTTAATCTTGAATGTTGACATAGTTTCTGCCTTAACCACCAACCTTGAACGTGAATTCCACAGCCTCACAACTCTCTATGATGAAATTTCTCTTGCTTTTTGCTCTAAATCTCCTACATTTAATCTTGATTTGACTATCTTAATAGAAAACAACACCATGTCTATCACCATATACAAAGTATGTTAGCCTGAGAATAGATGTAAAAATGCTGCAAACATTTAAGCATTCATCTGCTGATACTGCGAATAGTAATTGCTGGGCTTTATTTTTTTTGACATCTTACAGATATTTGCTTGAAACAGATTACCTTTAATTAAGCAAAATTAGTATTGTAATAGCCACAAAAAACACATCATTCAAATCACTTTGATACAGTTTATTTCCAATGAATGCTCCATACTAGCCAGTTTTGTGCTTTTACACGTTTTCAATTTGTAGTTTTCTCGTTCAGACACTACAGCATCAGTTATTCTGTGATTCATGTTGTCACCAGCTGTTAACTGTTACCTGCCTAAATAGTCTCCTAGGCACTCTGTTTCCCCATGTCCCTCAAGAACTTGTCCCTCACTTGCAGTGCATTTCTGTGGCTTGGGTTCCTGGAGTCCTGAGCACCAGTAGTTTGTGTGAAACAGTTAACTTATAACCAGGCCTAGTGGAACATAAGAAATAGGAGCAGGAGTAGGCCATATGGCCCCTCGAGTCTGCTCTGCCATTCAATAAGATCACGGCTGATCTTCGACCTCAACTCCACTTTCCTGCCCTATCCCCATATCCCTTGATTTGCTTAGTGTCCAAAAATCTATCAATCTCAGTCTTGAATATACTCAAGACTAAGCATCTGGGGTAGAGAATTCCAATGATTCACACACCTCTGAGTGAAGAAATTTTTCGTCATCATGGTCCTAAATGGCAAACCCCTTATCTTGAGACTATGACCCTTAGTTCTAGATTCTCCAGCCAGGGAAACAGCCTCTCAGCATCTCAGCACTAGGCCTGTCAAGCCCTCTAAGAATTTCATACGTTTCAATGAGATCACCTCTCATTCTTCTAAACTCCAGAGAATATAGGTCCATTCTACTCAATCTCTCCTCATAGGACAACCCTCTCATCCCAGGAATTAAACTAATGAACCTTCGATGCACCCCGCTCTAAGGCAAGTATATCCTTCCTTAGATAAAGAGACCAAAACTGTACACAGTACTCCAGATGTGGTCTCACCAGAGCCCTATATAATTGCAGAAAGATCCCCTTTCTCTGATACTCCAACCCCCTTGCAATAAAGGCTAACATACATTTGCCTTCCTAATTGCTTGCTGTACCTGCATGTTAACTTTCTGTGATTCGTGTACAAGGACACCCAAATCTCTCTGACTACCAACATTTCTTCGTCTCTCACCTTTTAAAAAATATTTTGCTTTTCTATTCTTCCTATCAAAGTGGATAATTTCACATTTCCCCATATTAAACTCCATCTGCCACCTTCTCGCCCATTCACTTAACCTGCCTATATCCCTTTGCAGCCTCTTTGCGTTCTCCTCACAGTTTACTTTCCCACCTAGCTTTGTAGTGTCAGCAAACTTGGATACATTACACTCAGTCCCCTCATCTAAGTCATTGATATATATTGTGAACAGCTGAGGCCCAAGCACTGATCCTTGGGGCACCCCACTAGTTACATACAACCTGCCAACCCAAAAATGACCCGTTTACTCCTACTCTCCGTTTTCTGTCCATTACCTAATCTTCAATCCATGCTAATATATTACCCCAATCCCATGCGTCCTAATCTTATGTAACAACCTCTTGTATGGCACGTTATCAAATGCCTTTTGAAAATCCAAATATACTATATCCACTGGTTCTCCTTTATCTACCCTGCTAGTTACACCCTCAAAAAAACTCCAAAAGATTTGTCAAACATGATTTCCCTTTCATAAAACTGTGTTGACTCTGCCTAATCATATTATGATTTTCTAAGTGCCCTGTTACTACATCCTTAATAATAGATTCTAGCATTTTCCCTATTACTGATGTCAGGCTAATTAGCCTGTAATTCCCTGTTTTCTCTCTCCCTCCTTTCTTGAATGGCAGGGTTACATTTGTTACCTTCCAATCCACGGGGACCGTTCTAGAATCAAGGGAATTCTGGAAGATCAAAACCAATGCATCCACTATCTCTGCAGCCACCTCTTTTAAAATCTTGGGATGTAGGCTATCAGGTCGAGGGGATTTGTTGGCTTTTAGTCCCATTAATTTCGCCTGTTCTTTTTCTTTGCTAATCTTAATTTCTTCAAGTTCTTCAATCTCATTAGACCCTTTGTTACCTACTATTTCCAGTATGTTTGTTGTGTCTTCTACTGTGAAGCCAGAAACAAAATATTTGGTGATCTGATCGAAGTTTATAAGATATTAAGGGGAACAGATAGGGTGGATCGAGAGAAACTATTTCCGCTGGTTGGGGATTCTAGGAGTAGGGGGCACAGTCTAAAAATTAGAGCCAGACCTTTCAGGAGCGAGATTAGAAAACATTTCTGCACACAAAGGGTGGTAGAAGTTTGGAACTCTCTTCCGCAAACGGCAACTGATGCTAGCTCAATTGCTAAATTTAAATGTGAGATAGATAGTTTTTTGGCAACCAAAGGTATTAAGGGATATGGGCCAAAGGCAGGTATATGGAGTTAGATCACAGATCAGTCATGATCTTATCAAATGGCGGAGCAGGCTCGAGGGGCTGAATGGCCTACTCCTGTTCCTATGTTCCTATGTTCTATGTTCCTATTTGTTTAACGTCTCTGCCATTTCCTCATTCCCCATTATAATTTCTCCTGTCTCTACCTCTAAGGGACCCATGTTTACTTTCGCTTTTTATATACTTGTAGAAGCTCTTACAATCTGTTTTTATATTTCTTGCTAGTTGACTCTCCTATTCAATTTTCTCCCTCTTCATCAATTTCATGGTCATCCTTTGCTGATTGCAGCTGCAAACTACAGAAACCTATAGGATTTGTCCAATTTGTTCCATTGACTGGGCATTCACAGCATTTGCATTAGCTCTGTAGCACTGAGCTGGAAATTCAGTTCCTTCTCAATCATTATTATGTAATTAAGTTCTTCAAATGTAGGAGTCTTATCAGAGATTATAGTTGACTGTCAGCTAAATAGATCATGTTATTTTAATAACTATCTGCTGGTTAATAATGGATAGTTGTGCCTCAGGCATGAAGATCTGCACATTACTAACACATATTTCATTTATAATTTCTTTATATAATTATTTCTCAATTGATGTCACCTCAGTGCTCAACACTGTGATATTCTGAATAAAAATTAAATGCAATAAAGATTTCAAAAAGAATACTGATGTTGGAAGGCTCCATTTTGTGCCTTTATAAAACAGTTTATTGTCACTATCAAAATCTATCCACCCTCTAAAAAATTGGAGAATTGGATTTTTTTTTGTGGAAACCTGTTTATGGTGACAGTTTGAAAAGTTTCATATATAATAAAAGGTTATTTATTAAAAACATAAGAAATTCAACCTCTGTTGATTGTATGTGCCAAAGCCAATTTATTCTACTTTCAACGTTGACTATCATGGTTTTTAGCTCCACAAAATCAAACTTTGTTTTACCTTCAAATATCAAATTCAATATCTTGCATCATAGTAGATAAAGTACTTACTTTGCATCATTGGGATCACAGGTCAGAATGCCAGTAATGCCACTGACAATACTCTGTTGGATAAAATAGTTGTAATGCTTTTGGGGAGTGTGAAATGCAGGTAAGGCCCATCCCAGCTTGAGGAAAACATCAACACTGTAGCTATCTTGAGCCACTGTAAAGACAACTCTTTTCTTTTTTAAATATGCCAGTTGATCTGTCATGACAAACGTTGTACATGGGGCGTCCTGTCCTGATGTTGCACATGGGGAGCCCAAGTGTTGTCTTCAAATGAAGTGGGGGTCGAGACCAGGAGATATTTGGATCAGAGCGTGCAGATATAATTCAATCCCCATTTTAAAGTCATACAGTCTGTCTGTATTTTTGCATTATAAATTATTGGCCCTGAAAATCTGTTATGGCTCGCTGAGATGTGCCTGCTGGGATCCTCCGCTGCTGACGCTCATGGAGTTAACTGGGTTAGAGAGAGGCTCGCTGATTTGTCTGCCAGTTGCATGCATCTGCATTACTAGGGGCACATCTTGGAACCATTCCCCACCCTACCACCTCTCACTCCCATCACCATCCATATCTCTTCCCCTTTGAACTATCTTCTCAACCTCTGTATCCTCCTCTCCCCATTACTCTGCTGCATACTGCAATTGGGAATTCCTGTTCTTGTGTGAATTCCTGCCCATTGTATGCAAAAGATCGAACCACTTCCATTTGCAGTAGGGGCAGCATTGAGGGGGGAGGGGGGACTGAATCCTTGTTGATTGTTGTCATCAGACACTGAAACGCCTCCTCAAAATGCTGATTGCCAGTATGAAACACTCATGTTTGGCATGTATGTATTTTCCATAACCCATAGTTCAGTGATCCTGGTTTCAAAGAAGTGTGCAGCCTGTATCTCCAAGGATACACAAAGATAAGCATGAATAAAAAGGAGAACAAGTGGGATCAATTAATAAAAATTCTACTTTTTCCTAAAAAAAAATATTTTGTAGAATTGTTGAATCAGTGCATTTTTATATCCCTGTTGTGATTTGTATATGATACATTCACCTGAGGAAGGAGGAAGCCTCCGAAAGCTTGTGAATTTCAAATAAAATTGTTGGACTATAACTTGGTGTTGTAAAATTGCTTACAAGTGATTTGTATAAGCATTGTTTGTGGTTAATGTAGTAGCTTCAGCACCAGACCTTTGGAGGTCCTGACTAGTAATTTATTGGGCCATAATTTGCTTTAGCAGGGCATCTAATGATGGCTGCTGTTAGTTAGACTTGCACTTGCATGATTAGGTTTTTAAATATTTTGCATGGCAAGTTGCTGAAAGTGTGAGGGAAACTGGGCACCTGGGACCTGAGTGATCAGGGCAAGCAACTGTGTATCTCTTTAATCAATCAGATGTAAAGATTTTAAATTTTTTAAATCACCAACAACAATTAAAACCTGAAGGAATGAGACTCCACACTCATAATAGTTAATTTTCAGTGCCAGAGAGGTTGACTGGCAGTAATTAACACTTATCATGTCAATAAAAGGGTACTTAGACTGAAATGGACACGACTTAACTTTTTGTGGCGAGTTTAGTGTGTACCTACTGTGCAAATACAACAACTTCAAGCCGTTCAATGCATTTCAATGGTGAGGCAGACAGCGAGATGCTGTTTGCGCAAAGCTAACGACAGAACAGTGCATCTCAGACAGCAACCTTTGGATTTCCGCATTTAACCGCGCATCTGCCTATTGCCTGATGTTGCTGTAGTGCTTGTGCATAAATAATGGCGAGCGCCATTAGCCTCACCGTTATTTTGACAGCAAGTTTTGGCCCATTAAGTATATAACGTAGAAACATAGAAAATAGGAGCAAGAGTTGGCTATTCGGCCCTTCGGGCCTGCTCCGCCATTAAAAATGATCATGGCTGATCGTCTAATATAAAAAGGACATTAGATTCTTATACATATTCAGGTAGATCCAGAGCACTTTTTTACACTAAAATGGCTAAATTAAACTCAAAATTGGTCTGATTTCACCTCAATCCATGATGTGAGAACGAAATAAACAAAATCAACATGGTTTAGAGTCCTCAATGGTCAAAAATGTGGCTGCAGTCAGTCCAACACCTCCCACTCCTGCACAAAAAAACCCAGAAAATGCTGGAAGTATACAGAAGATCAATCAGCATCTGTAAAAAGAAAAGACAAGTTATCACTTTTCGGTGTGTAACCTTCATCAGTATCTGATGAAGGGTGCACACCCAAAACCTCTGATGAAGGATTCACACCCGAAACGTCATAACCCATCTTTTCAAGTATTTTCTTTTTTAATTTCAGATTTCCAGCGTTTTCAGTTTTTCCTTTTTATTTTACTGTGTCTCCCGCACAGCAGTTTCACCATAACTTGTTTTACTGGCCAATCCAAGATTTTAGCACCAAATATCTGATTATGTATTTTATGGGGGCACGATGAGAAAGTAAGAATTATTCTAAATATCCCACTTCAGTCATATGTTCCTTTATGGATGAAAAAAAACAAATTAAAATCATCAAGAATAGTAATGAAGTTTTTTTCAAATCAATTCTACTTTGTGTGCCTATACAGATTTAATCCTGCGGAGGGCGGAAGAGCTCAGTATACAATCGTGACTGCTCAGGACTTATAACATTTGAAAATAGAATTGACACCACATTAAGACTGGTGTGATGAGTATGAAACAAAAGTACAGGACCATCCTGAGTCAATCCATATACAGTGATTTGTGCTGAAAATATTAATATCTAACTGTGCACGTCAGTAATAGTGGCGTCATTATTCACATCATGGAATCATATGACTAGATTTTCGCTGTTACCACCTGGGCATAAAATATTGCCTGGTCAGAGAGCAGAGAGAAAAATCACAAGAGGCAGATCACATATCCATAACAGAGCCTGCCCAGTGGACAAAAATCTACTCTGTGGAATCATTGGTCTCCTTGTTGTTGTAAATTCATTCGGCCCATTGTACCCATGTTGGTGCTAGCTCTTCAACTGAAGCTGTTAACTCCAATCGCATTGCCCTGCCTTTTCTCTGTATTCCTTTATGGCCTTCCTTTTCAAATATTTATCCAATTCTCTTTCAAATGACACTATAGTTTCTGCTTCACTTGTGGCAAAGTAACCATGCTCTCATAAACTTCCATGCAAAAAAACACGTTCTTCTAACTTCTCCCTTCATTCTTCTCGTGATAATCCTTGATCTGTGCCCTTTAGTTACCAATTCACCAACCAATGGAAACAATCTTTCATTATTTACCCTCTCAAAACCCTTCATAATTTTGAAAATCTGTATTAGAAAATCCCCATACCTCTGTTCCAGTGAAAATAGCTCAAATTTCTCAAGCCTTTCTTCATAATTATAACCTTTCATTCCTGGTTTTATTCTAGTGAATCTTTGCTGTACTCTTTTCATAACTCTATTATTTTTTCTGTAAAGCCAGAAATGCTTCAATATTCCAATTGTGGCTTAGCTAGGGTGTCAGCAGGTTAAGGAATTCCTTAGGTTGCCCAATCTACAGAGTTATACTGCCCACATAATCTATCAGAAGGTGAAATTCAACTTCATTGGAGGCACAAAACCACAGAAGTGGATCAGCCACCAGATAGACACCCCGCCTGTTACACACCCCGCTCGTTATACACTCTGCCAGATTTTCCTTTCCAATGATTTCAATTGAATGGAAAATCGGGCTGAGCACGTAATGGGCGGGGTGTGTAACGGGTGGCTGATCCACTAGTGCCCATTTTGGGCTCCTGCCGAAGTTGAAATTTCATCCTCGTCTTCTCTGAGACTATTCTGTTGAAGCATGGGGCGTAAAAAGCAAAAACCAAATACGTGATAGCTATACTCAATAAACCATCAAGGGGATGCACACACACACATATCTATGTCCATATAGTTTTTGTAATTCTCACTATTTACTTTTTATTTTAAGATATTTCCCATGTTCTTTTATGTCACACATCATTGCATCAACAATATGTCTGGAACACAGTCTGCTGCTTAAATTCTCTCAATGTTTCTCTGCGAATAGCCCAAAAGGGCATGCAGGG
Organism: Heptranchias perlo; assembly: GCF_035084215.1. Taxonomy (NCBI): domain Eukaryota; kingdom Metazoa; phylum Chordata; class Chondrichthyes; order Hexanchiformes; family Hexanchidae; genus Heptranchias; species Heptranchias perlo. The sequence continues at coordinate 37,810,646 of NC_090336.1, forward strand.
CGGTTGTGTAAGCCAACTAGTTCACTTTTCAATTCTACTTCATGCCTGAGGTCAGAAAAACACCACGCAGACAGACACACACACACATGCAAACACACTGATCACTACACACCGGTCAATTCATCGTGGACCTGTACTGGTATTTCATAATATGCATAGCATGGTCTAGCTGTTGCAAAATTAGCTTTACAAATTTTAAATTCAATGTTTGCTGTGTATCTCTAACATTCACTGTATTGAGCACATACACATATTAACAATAACATTTATTAGGAACTCTCTTGGAAAAATCTGAAAAGCTCTGCCTCCCCTTAAATCTGACTGTAGGTCCCAATACTAATTATCTGAATGGAGGTCTAGGCTTTCAAGAGCTGAAGGTTATGGCTCCTAGGTCTCGGAACCTCACAGCAGTGTTTAGTTATTCAAGCATCAGAATGTTGCTATAATTACTTTGCTGGAAGCCAGCCTGTAACTTTAAACTTAATCACTTGTATTTGTAATTTTGCATAGCTAGTCTTTGGAACAAGATGATAAAATAATGCTGTGGAAGTCTTAGGGCTAATTTGTGTTTATTTTCTGTACACTGGCATGGGTAGCAGTAGGCTTTAAAGTGTTAAAATGATACTATTTCATGGAGCAGGGCAGGATGGAATGCTGTGTTATGCAGTGCAAGCAGCTGTGGCAATCATGTCAGTTTTAAAAGGAAGAAGATTAACTGAACCATACCTGGGTCCTGTATTAAGTCAATTACACCCTGTACTTTGGAACGAGCCTTTAGCTTAGTGGTAGCATTCCTGCCACTGAGACCGAAGTTCAAGGATTTGCTCCACGTTCCAGACAGTCCCAACGAGTGGACACCAGAGCTCTAGCTTCAAATTTTAGGTTGACATCCAGCGGGATACTTGCTTCCAGTGGGTGTTGGTGGCCCCCCGCCCTCATCTTATAGGTTGTGGCAGCCCATAAAACCCTATCGGTTGGTATAAAGACGGTTACGGCCATGGAAGGAGCGTTCATGTCATGGCCTGTGAAACTGTTAATCAGCCTGTGAATCCTTTCAGTACTTCCCACTATTCTTCAAGGGAACAATATGAAGATACGAAAACAACTACAACACTAAAGGAACGAGGAAGAGACCAACTAAAATTGCCAGCATTGCAGCAAAATACATTTATGTCATGAAATGTGATGGAAGAATACGTTTTAATGTGATCCTAGTGTAAAAAAATGTCATTTGCTGGCCAGCTTTAACAGCAATTAACAATGCCACAGGAATGAAATCCAAAAATAACAAACTGCATTGTTACTGGCATATTAAATAATACCAACATATCACACATTGAACTCAAATTTATGGCTCAACAATAACCAAGTAGTAATTCCAGATGTGACAGCAATTGTCCCCCCTGAACATATATCAGATTTCAGACATGTATTTGAAATTCAAGGCCAAAATATTCTTGGTATTCCTCATTGCTTTATCCTGATGCTAAATACAAAATGTTAAATGACATTTTAGTCCAATTCTTTTCTTGAAATTGGAACTTCCAATTAATGTGATTTTTTTCATTTAACATAGCTTCTAGCTGTGGCTTATTATTATTAGCAGTTACGACTTCATGCACAGAAAAGACTAAATTCTATTATTTTTATTTTCATTGATGTATATGCGTTCAGCAGTTATTTAGGCTCCAATATATTTGCACCTACATCATTACACATTTTAATATTCTACTCCATGGGTCAATGTGATCTACATTGATTCCACTCGCTTAAATATCCACTGTGTCTACAAGAGCAGGTCAGAGGCTGGGTATTCTGTGGCAAGTGACTCACCTCCTGACTCCCCAAAGCCTTTTCACCATCTACAAGGTACAAGTCAGGAGTGTGATGAAATACTCTCCACTTGCCTGGATGAGTGCAACTCCAACAACACTCAAGAAGCTCGACACCATCCAGGACAAAGCAGCCCGCTTGATTGGCACCCCATCCACCACCCTAAACATTCACTCCCTTCACCACTGGCGCACTGTGCACCATCCAGAGGATGCACTGCAGCAACTCGCCAAGGCTTCTTCGACAGCACCTCCCAAACCCGCGACCTCTTCCACCTAGAAGGACAAGAGCAGCAGGCACATGGGAACAACACCACCTGCACGTTCCCCTCCAAGTCACACACCATCCCGACTTGGAAATATATCGCCGTTCCTTCATCATCGCTGGGTCAAAATCCTGGAACTCCCTTCCTAACAGCACTGTGGAAGAACCTTCATCACATGAACTGCAGCGGTTCAAGAAGGCGGCTCACCACCACCTTCTCAAGGGCAATTAGGGATGGGCAATAAATGCTGGCCTTGCCAGCGTCGCCCACATCCCATGAACGAATAAAAAAAAACTCCATCCACCACTGGCATTTCATGGCTGCAGTGTGTACTATCTACAGGATGTATACAGCAAGTTACCAAGGCTCCTTCGGCAGGACCTCCCAAACCCGCGGCCTACATCACCTCGAAGGACAAAGGTGCATGGGAACACCATCACCTCCATGTTTCCCTCGAAATCACACACCATCCTGACTTGGACATATATTGTTGTTTCTTCATTGATGCTGGGACAAAATTCTGGAACTTCCTACCTAACAGCATTATGGGAGTATCTTCACCACACTGATTGCAACAGTTCAAGATGAAGGCCCACTGCCACCTTCTCAGGCAATTAGGGATTAAATGCCGGCCTTGCCAGTGACGCCCTAAGAATGATATTTTAAAATCACATTTGCCAGTCATGTGGAAGATTTAAAAACCAGGCAAACAAATTAAACTTAGTTATGTGAAGCAAAACTATTAGGTTTGCTATTCTACTTTCTACTAATGTTGCCACCAACATTGAAAATTGGCTACCATTTTGGAGGCCTTGCCTACTGTACCACAGTGACTAATGTATTGATAGAGAGAAAGAGATCTGGGAATACTGTTTGTTCTTATGCCTTGCTAGTCTTTATGGATCTCTGATTATGTGTAAAACTTAGCTGCTTGTCTAAAGCAGCTGACTCCTTTTAATGTGCACATAGCGACTCAAGAAGAACAACAACAAAAAAAAAAGAATCTTAAGGAAAGAAAGAAAGAGTAAAGGGGGTGAAATACACAAAAAGAAGAAACTAAGTATTAGTAAGAAAATTTATATCTAAGAGAGAAATGGGGAAAATTGGGCCTTTCATTTCACACACAAGATATGTGAAACGAAAGGCCCAATTTTAACCCTGCTCGCCCTCTGGGGATGGTGCAGGCGGTTGGTTAGACTGGCGGTCGGGAGCTTCCCACTGCATTCCCGACATGTACGCGCCCACTGCCATTTTAACCCTGCCAATTCTGGTTGCGGGAAATATTCAAATTCAATATTCAAATGTCAGGCGATGTCATTCATGTCCCAACGATTTTAACTGCTGGTTGCGGCAGTGACGCCCAGCGCTGCACAAGCCAGTGAAACATGGCGTGGGGCATGATCAACTCCAGAAAAACCTGAGGTAAGTTTAATTTATTGATATTTTTTAAAGATTTCCTTGTGTGGGCCAGGAGAAGCAGGAGTGCTCCTCTTTGCCCCACAAGGAAATCTTGGCCCTTCCCTGTCCCCCAGTTCCCCTTCCCCTCCCCTAACCCCAATTGCCTCTGGGTTCCCCCCACCCCGCCAGTGACCGTTCCCTTGAGTCCATGGCAGCGGCCTCCTTCCGCACAAAATCCACCACCTGCATTCCGGTCAACTCGTCATTCCCATTGGATTCGGGTGGGAGTCTGCGCTGGAACATAGTAATGAGGCCCTGGAGTTAAAATGGTCCAGGCCTCATGCTGGCGCTGCTGTGGGTGTTCTTCACCGATCCCGGAACCCCTCACGCCCGTCCCAAGTTAAAATCGGGACTAAAGAGTAAGAACTAAAATTGAGGCCTAAAACTAGAGTGGTAAATAGGGCAGAGTGCTGGATATTATGTGGAAAACAGCCAATTAAATGTAGAAGGAAGTATTTGGGATATATTTAGGCTTAGATTTTTGCCAATTCATATTTAATGGGTGGAAAATGTAGCCCATAATCTTTGGTCTGTGATGGCAGCAATTACTGTTACTAATGCTTACAGCGAGTGGTATAGTGGCAATTTTAGAAGTGGGTGTACTTTACATCATAGTCAAGATTTTTTTTCTAAGGGGCTCCAGGGGCATACTGTCCATCCCCCCAGAAACTTGATTTTTGACGCTTTATTTATTGCCTTTTCCACTGTTTTAGAATTTACTTTTTCTTATATGTACTACATAAATACTTCATGATGTATCTACTACTTCATCATGTCTAAAAACACACAATACAGTTAAAACATGAAAACACACTCCTCTGATGACTCAGTGACTTTTTCCAGTGAATAGTTAAGCTGTGCAAACCAAGAAGGCTCACTAACCCCGCCAGTCCACAGTCAATCTACCAGCCTGCAGCCAGCCGGCTTCCATTAGCAGCCAGCCGAAATGCAGCCAGCAATCAGAAGCCAACCAGCAAACACCAGCAGCCAGCCACCAGAAGCCACCCGTCCATAACCAGAAGCAAGCTACTAGAAGCCACCTATCCATTACCATTAGCTCAGCCAAACCACAGCCGGCCAGCCACCACCAGCAACCAGCAACCCATCCCGCCAAGCCACAGACAGTCATCAGCAGCCAGCAACTGGTCTATAGCTAGCCACCGGAATAGAGCTGGATACCAGGAGGGAGGTCAAAACCCTGACCTGTGGAAGAAATTCAAAAACAGATTGCAAAAAATTTACTGCTGCAATTATTACTGCTTACCTGGCATGTACAAAACAGAGTGGTGTATTCGCGGATTGTCATGGAGTACAGATGCTTCACTAGTTGAATGTAACCCGCAAAAAGTAAGGCTATTGGCTCCAGGACAGAACAAATAAGCCCCTTTTGTTTCCACCCCTGTCTATTTTGGCATTCTATTTTGCCCACCCGCCACTGCCCCATTCATGTTGGCACTGTATTCCTCCTTAATCCAAGTCCAAACTGACACTTTATTTTCCTCGTCCACACTGGGGTTATGTCCCTCCATCCCCCCAGTCTATTCTGGCACTGTGTCCCTTCAACCCTCCCACCATCCATACTAGTACTATGTCCTTCCTCCCGCCAAATCCATGCTGGAACAGTGTTTCCCCCAGCTCCTCTCCCTGATCTTCCCCCCACTGTCTTCCCCACCCCCTGTCTGAGTTCCATCAAGGCTTCCCAAGTCAATCCGGCCCACTCTTACTCGAGTCCCGCTGGTTCCTATTGCTCGTAAGCCTTGTTGCTGCTTAGGTTTCTGTGGTCAAGAGGAGTGACCCACCTCCTAAACCAAAAATGTCACTTTTTTTTCATACAGATTTGTATTTTACTCAATTTCTTTTGTATATATGTATCTTTCAAAAGAAATACTGGGGGAGAAATTCGACTTGTGCCCAAAATATGCGCAAAGTTGGTGGAGCCACTGCTCTGCGACGGCCTGAGGCCCAAGCCAAGTTCAGCTTCAGGCCTCATTTAAATACCACTGTTCACTGAGCCGGCTAGTAGATTGTGCCTAAGAGAGTGAGGCCATCCTGGGAAGGGCCTCAAATGGGCTGGCAACAGGCGGGAGTTTTTTTGTGGACCCAGGAAGAGCACTCTTGCTTCTCCTGCACCCACAAAAATAAAAACTCAAAATATCCTGGGCCTTATTTTGAGCAGCCTCCAGCGGTCCCTTTAAGCTGGCTAGACCGCTCAATGCCTGGTACAACTAGACGACATGCGCCCATTTGTACCTGAATTTTGCAATCAGTGTCCCGCAACCGGCACAGGACCCCGATTTGCATATTGAAGTTGCCTTACACTTGTTTCAGGCAGGTCTGCTGCTCGCCCATTTACAGACCTGACTGAATAAGGCATCAGGTGGGCATTGGGCGTCAATGGGGCGGCCATGGTCCCCCCCTCCCGCCCCGCCCAGATTTTCAACTGCTGGCCGCCCATTTTTCAGGCAGAGAATGGTTGGCCGTGAGTTGAATTTGTTCTCCACTCTGTCTTTTGAAAAATAAAATGTTTGAAATTGGTTCCTCTGTACCAGTTGCTCATCACCTTTCTCTTGCTAGTTCCATCTTTCTTTGGTTTTGATTCTCCTTGTGCAAAACCTGCTCCCTGATCTTGAGCTGGCAAGAATAAAAGAGTTGTGTGCATTGCCAGGGAAATTTGCACATGCATCTGTGATGATGTTCTTGCCATCACATATGAGTGCATTCTTGGAAACTGCACGGATGGATAAGTCAATCAAATAGAATGCCTTTTTGGATTTCTGTTGCTACTGCACCAATTACCATGAGTGTCAATAAGCTGATGTAATGAGACATCTTGAATGGGAAAGAAAGCCTTATGGGAATACTTTACAGCACATTACTTTACTGCAAATAACAGGACATTGACAACTGACTGACTGATGAACATGGAGGTTGCGGTCAGTTCTTGACCCTGGCAACAACAACAACTTGCATTCATATATTTGTTTGATTCATTCATGGGATGTGGGTGTCACTGGCAAGGCCAGCATTTATTTCACATCCTTAATTGCCCTTGAGAAGGTGGTGGTGAACCACCTTCTTGAACCGCTGCAGCCCATGTGGGAAACGTTCTTCCACAGTGCTGTTAGCTAGGGTGTTGCAGGATTTTGATCCAGTGACAATGAAGGAATGGCAATATATTTCCAAGTCAGGAGGGGAACGTGCAGGTGGTGGTGCTCCCATGCACCTGCTGCCTTTGTTCTTCTAGGTGGTAGAGGTCGCGGGTTTGGGAGGTGCTGTCGAAGAAGCCTTGGCGAGTTGCTGCAGTGCATCTTGTAGATGGTACACACTGCAGCCACGGTGTGCCGGTGGTGGAGGGAGTGAATGTTTAAGGTGGTGGAAGGGGTGCCAATCAAGTGGGCTGGATGGTGTCGAGCTTCTTGAGTGTTGTTGGAGCTGCACTCATCCAGGCAAGTGGAGAGTATTCCATCACACTCCTGACTTAAGAACATAAGAACATAAGAAATTGGAGCAGGAGTAGGCCAATCGGCCCCTCGAGCCTGCTCCGCCATTCAATAAGATCATGGCTGATCTGATCCCAACCACAAATCTAAAGAACACAAGAAGTCGGAGCAGGACCCGGCCACATAGCCCCTGGGCCCTCTCCGCCACCCACAGGGCATTGACCGATCCGAACTCAGCTTCATGTCCAATTTCCTGCCCGCTCCCCATAACCCCTAATTCCCTTTACTTCTAGGAAACTGTCTATTTCTGTTTTAAATTTATCTAATGATGTAGCTTCCACAGCTTCCTGGGGCAGCAAATTCCACAGACCTACCACCCTCTGAGTGAAGAAGTTTCTCCTCATCTCAGTTTTGAAAGAGCAGCCCCTTATTCTAAGATTATGCCCCCTAGTTCTAGTTTCACCCATCTTTGGGAACATCCTTACTGCATCCACCCGATCAAGACCCTTCACAATCTTATATGTTTCAATAAGATCGCCTCTCATTCTTCTGAACTCCAATGAGTAGAGTCCCAATCTACTCAACCTCTCCTCATATGTCCGCCCCCTCATCCCCGGGATTAACCGAGTGAACCTTCTTTGTACTGCCTCGAGAGCAAGTATGTCTTTTCTTAAGTATGGAGACCAAAACTGTATGCAGTATTCCAGGTGCGGTCTCACCAATACCTTATATAACTGCAGCAATACCTCCTTGTTTTTATATTCTATCCCCCTAGCAATAAAAGCCAACATTCCGTTGGCTTTCTTGATCACCTGCTGCACCTGCATACCAACTTTTTGATTTTCTTGCACTAGGACCCCCAGATCCCTTTGTACTGCAGTACTTTCCAGTCTCTCGCCATTAAGAAAATAACTTGCTCTCTGATTTTTCCTGCCAAAGTGCATAACCTCACATTTTCCAATATTATATTGCATCTGCCAAATCTCCGCCCACTCACCCAGCCTGTCTATATCCCCTTGCAGGTTTTTTATGTCCTCCTCACTCTCTACTTTCCCTCCCATCTTTGTATCATCTGCAAATTTTGATATGTTGCACTCGGTCCCCTCCTCCAAATCGTTAATATAGATTGTAAAGAGTTGGGGACCCAGCACCGACCCCTGTGGAACACCACTGGTTACTGGTTGCCAGTCCGAAAATGAACCATTTATCCCAACTCTCTGCTTCCTGTTCGATAACCAATCCTCCACCCATGCCAGAATATTACCCCCAATCCCGTGATTTTTTATCTTAAGTAATAATCTTTTATGTGGCACCTTGTCGAATGCCTTCTGGAAGTCTAAATACACTACGTCCACTGGTTCCCCTTTATCCACCCTATACGTTATATCCTCGAAGAACTCAAGCAAATTTGTCAGACATGACTTCCCCTTCATAAAGCCATGCTGACTTTGTCCTATTAAATTATGCTTATCTAAATGTTCCGTTACTGTCTCCTTAATAATAGACTCCAAAATTTTACCCACCACAGATGTTAAGCTAACTGGCCTATAATTTCCAGCCTTCTGCCTACTACCCTTTTTAAATAACGGTGTTACATTAGCAGTTTTCCAATCTGCCGGGACCTCTCCTGAGTCCAGGGAATTTTGGAAAACTATCACTAAAGCATCCACAATCCCTACTGCCACTTCCCTCAAGACCCTAGGATGGAAGCCATCAGGTCCAGGGGATTTATCCGCCTTGAGTCCCATTATTTTACTGAGTACCATCTCTTGAGTGATTTTAATCGTATTTAGCTCCTCCCCCCCGAGAGTCCCCTGTTTGTCCAGTGTTGGGATATTCTTAGTGTCCTCTACTGTAAAGACTGAAACAAAATATTTGTTCAGCATTTTTGCCATCTCCATGTTTCCCACCATTAATTTCCCGGTCTCATCCTCTAAGGGACCTATGTTTGCCTTAGCCACCCTTTTTCTTTTTATATAACTATAGAAACTCTTGCTATCTGTTTTTATATTTTTTGCTAATTTCTTTTCATAATCTAACTTCCCTTTCTTAATCAATCCTTTAGTTACTTTTGCTGTCTTTTGAAGAATTCCCAATCTTCTATCCTCCCACTAAGTTTGGCTACCTTATATATCCTTGTTTTTAGTCGGATACTATCCTTGATTTCTTTACTTAGCCACGGGTGGCTGTCATTTCTTTTACACCCTTTTTTCCTCAGTGGAATATATTTATTTTGAAAGTTGTAAAATAACTCCCTAAATGAACACCACTGCTCATGTACCGTCTTACCCTTTAATCTATTTTCCCAGTCCACTTTAATCAATTCCGCTTGTAGATGGTGGAAAGGCTTTGGGGAGTCAGGAGGTGAGCCACTTGCTGCAGAATACCCAGCCTCTGACCTGCTCTTGTAGCCACAGTATTTATATGGCTGGTCCAATTGAGTTTCTGATCAATGGTGACCCCCAGGATGTTGATGGTGGGGGATTTGGCGATGGTAATGCCGTTGAATGTCAAGGGGAGGTGGTTAGACTCTATCTTGTTGGAGATGGTCATTGCCTGGCACTTGTCTGGCGTGAATGTTACTTGTCAATTATCAGCCCAAGCCTGGATGTTATCCAGGTCTTGCTGCATGCTGGCACGGACTGTTTCATTATCTGAGGGATTGCGAATGGAACTGAACACTGTGCAATCATCAGCAAACATCCCCATTTCTGACGTTATGATGGAGGGAAGGTCATTGATGAAGCAGCTGAAGATGGTTGGGCCTAGGACACTGCCCTGAGGAACTCCTGCAGCAATGTCCTGGGGCTGAGATGATTGGCCTCCAACAACCACTACCATCTTCCTTTGAGTTAAGTATGACTTCTGCCACTGGAGAATTTTCCCCTGATTCACATTGATTTCAATTTTACTAGGGCTCCTTGATGCCACACTTGGTAAAATGCTGCCTTGATGTCAAGGGCAGTCACTCTTCCCTCACCTCTGGAATTCAGCTCTTTTGTCCATGTTTGGACCAAAGCTATAATGAGGTCTGGAGCCGAGTGGTCCTGGCGGAACCCAAACTGAGCATCGGTGAGCAGGTTATCAAGCACCGCTTGATAGCACTGTTGACGACACCTTCCATCACTTTACTGATGATTGAGAGTAGACTGATGGGGCGGTAATTGGCCGGATTGGATTTGTCCTGCTTTTTGTTGTCAGGACATACCTGGGCAATTTCCACTTTGTCGGGTGGATGCCAGTATTGTAGCTGTACTGGAACAGCGTGGCTAGAGGCGTAGCTAGTTCTGGAGCACAAGGCTTCAGCACTACAGCTGAGATGTTGTCGGGGCCCATAGCCTTTGCTGTATCCAGTACACTCAACCGTTTCTTGATATCACGTGGAGTGAATCGATATAGCACCTTTATATAGCACCTTTAATGTAGTAAAACGACCCAAGGCACTTCACAGGAGCATTATCAAACAAAATTTGACACCGAGCCAAATAAGGTGCTTTTCGGACAAGTGACCAAAAGTTTGGTTTAAGATATAGGTTGTAAGGATCGTCTTAAAAGAGGAGAGAAAGGGAGAAAGATGGTGAGGTTTAGAAAGGGAATTCCAGAGCTTAGGGCCTTGGCAGCTGAAGGCACGGCCACCAATCGTTGAGCGATTAAAATCGGGGATGCACAAGAGGCCAGATTTGGAGGAGCGCTGAGATCTCGGAGGGTTGTAAGGCTGGAGGAGATTACAGAGATAGGGAGGGGTGAGGCCATGGAGGGATTTGAAAACAAGGATGAGAATTTTAAAATCGAGGTGTTGCTGGACCGGGAGCCAATGTAGGTTAGCAAGCACAGGGTGATGGGTGAAGTGTTAGGATATGGGCTGCAGAATTTTGGATGAGCTCAAGTTTATGGAGGTGGAAGAACATTGCAATAGTCAAGTCTAGAGGTAACAAAGGCATGGATGAGGGTTTCAGCAGCAGATGAGCTGATGCAGGGCGGAGATTGGTGATGTTATGGAGGTGGAAGTAGACAGTCTTGGTGATGAAGCAGATATGGGGTTGGAAACTCATTTCAAATAGAATGTCAAGGCAGGACAGCAGGTAAGTACACAGTAGTCACCTTCATGGGCGCTGGCATAAAATAAATATCTAAATCCTCTTTACTAGCTGCACAAGTCATATGGCATTTTCTTATTAAAAAGTTAATCTTTAAAAGCAGTAGATGCCAGCCCCAATCAGTAAAGCTAATGTGCTGCATGTGAAGCTTGAGGGGATCCAATGTTTAATGAATTCTAGAATAATTGTCCCATCAATAGCGATAATAGATTTTTTTCAAAAAGAGAATATTAGCTTTTTTTTTAACCCCCACTTTTGCTATAATTGTCCAGTTATTCTCCACTTCCCTTTTCCTTCAGACTCCCTGTAATTATCTTCCAGACTCAGTCATAAGAATCCTTGGGCAGTTTGCTCCCAGGCTTTTGCCAACACAGTGCTTCTTGGTCCTTGTGGCTGCTGCTCTTCAGTGAGGCTCTAGTGGTGCCTTTGCTTTTCACTTAAACATGGCTTTCTGTTTCAGTAGAGCGACCTCCGTGTATCGCTCTCCTCCTTTTACACATGGAGTCAGGAGTATGGTATCGCTGTTCACATGGAGACCCAGACAGCAAATGTGTGGGAATGGCTCCCTGCCTTTACATGAATGAAACCTGCAGCCTTATCCTGATGGCAGAATTGTAGGCTGACATTCTCATGGGACTGTTTGCACTAGCTGATGGTAGAATGCCCATGTCCCTGCTGCCAACTGTTCTCTCATAATGTAAAAGTGCCTTTGAATTCACGGAGCAACAGCCAGGGAACAATGCAACCTACAGACTTTTTTTCTTTCCCTGCAATGTCTCTCCCCGCGGTAGAAAGCCTGCGATCAAGAATTCAGCAACCAAATGAAATGCATTGATGCTCCAGTGGACTGTACCACTGCACCAAATCATCAGCTATTTTTAAATTGGCAGTAACAATTTATTTATACTTTTTCCTCATTTACTGCATTACAGAGTGGATTCCAGACATTTCCCCACAGGCAGTGAGTAAATATTGAAGGCCAAGTTGCCCTTTGTCACTCTCAAAGCACAGTGTTGGCAAAAGCCTGGGAGCAAACTGCCCAAGGGTTCTTATGACTGAGTCTGGAAGATAATACAGGGAGGTTGAAGGAAAAGAGAAGTGAAGACTAACTGGACAATTGCTTATCCGAAGATGGAGGTGACTGAAATACCTGATTTACACGCACACGGAAAAGCATTAGTACCGAAATGTAGAGTACACCACACATCAAAGAATGGTGTGCAATGCAAACAGCTAGAAATAGAGTACACAATTCAAACTGAATCAACATTCATATAAAAGTTGTCCCAAAGAGTCATTTCATTGGAATAAGCAGAGATGTTTATTGGGATTTTTGCCTGTGTTGAAATTTTAAAATTGTATTTTTATATTGGTCGAATCCACATGTAAGTGGTTAAAACAGCATCACACGTGATATTTCTCAAAGATCAGTTCCAGACAAGCTGGGTGCGATGATCTTCATTACAGCAAACTGATAAATTGAGAACAATAATAGCTCCACATGTTAATTAGCTGATGTTCCCAGATTCAGTGATAAGCATTTTTTTGGAGATTGCCTATATTCAATATTAATGAATGGCTAGTTGGTTTGATTAAATTGTGGGAGGGGTATCATCTGCTGCCCTTGTCTGAGGATCTGCAGGAGGTATTCACAAGTGCCCAATCATAGATCAAAGAGCACGCCTGACCTTGGGTAGTGACATTAACTGACAGTTGTTCTGGGGATCATTGAAAAGAGGAATTGGCACTTGGTTGGTTGGGGCCTTCTATAATTGACAGCTTGGTGGGCAGAGATTTCATCTTACGGATTTGTTCTCACAGTTCTCAGGCAGTCTTGAGATACAGAGCACAGTCAGAGTGCTTAAACTCACAGCAGCCAATTGCAAGGCTGAGTATCTAAAGTTAATATTGGTCTAACCAGAGGGAGGTAGGCTGGAGAGAGTTTGCAGCATGTGGCTTTTAGTTTTAAGGTCCATATTTAGAGAGAGAGTGAGTTGCATACTTGTTGTTTTATGTATTGTGGAGTGTATGGAAATGTATATTTCACTGTGTTAAAATGTGTACTGTTTGGTCATATCTTATGTAAATAAAACCATTTATTGGTTCAAAATCTGTGCCTCAAACTGGCAAGAATGTTTATCTAGTCTGCTGTTCAGAGAGAGGAGAATTCACATGGCAGCACATGGTATATTCCAGCAGCTAATGTACAGAGTAATCTGTTATGATACTTGGGTCTTGCTCTCATTTACCCAGACATTGGGCAGAAAAAAGCTGGGCCCCAATATTAATGGAGAGGTGAAGAGGGTGCGGGGGAGTGCGGTATCGCGGGGAAAAACCGGCAAGGCCAGGGACGTGTATGCCCTGCCGAACTTAACTTAAGTTATGTGCCGTGGACTCCCACCTGACAGCCAACCAAATTGATAACCTGGCCTGTGGGCTGGAGTGGGAATTTGCAGCAGGGGGCCACAGCCGGGGACCCGTGGGAATGGACCCTGGCAGTTAGGTGGGGGGGGGGTCTTGCTGCAATCGGGGTGGGGGGCAAAGGGGGTGTGTGACCATGATCGGGGCAGGGGATCTGGCCACGATAGGGGAGAGAGGGGGTAGCCCAAGACTTACTTTTGAGGCCTGGAGCACTCCTGCTCGTCCTGCCCACAAGGAAATGTGACAAGGATCCAGCTCCCGGCAGGTTTCGCCTGACTGGGAAGCTGACACTGTCTCCCCACTCAGGCCTCAACTTGAAATTGCAAATTGGATCCTGATGATATCATTGGACCCGGTGTGCATATTTAAAGCAGGACCCTGCTTTCTTCCTGCAGGTGTACTGCTCAAAAGAGCAGGTTAACATCGAGACACAGCAGGCAGGGAGTGGGATCAGAGGGAGTAATTGACTCGTGTTATTTTAAATGCCTGGTTTCCACCAGGTGGGGACAGTTAAAATCGGGGCCATGCGCTCTGGATTGTCAGAGATGTGAGGTATGCTTATGGAAGTGTCTGCTGATGCTGAACCTGACAGACTGTCTCATGTAATAACCCAAAAACAGGAAAGAAATACACAAACGAGCTTCATTTTCCAAAAGGTGAGACATGACAGATGTGGATTTCCTGCTACACTTATGCAGAATGTAGATTTTTTTTTATTATTCATTCATGGGATGTGGGCATCGCTGGTAACGCCAGCAGTTATTATCCAACCCTAATTGCCCTTGGTGGTGGTGCAGTCTGCAGTCAGTGTGGTGAAGGTTCTCCCACAGTACTGTTAAGTAGGGAGTTCCGGGATTTGGACCCAGCGATGATGAAGGAACGCCAATATATTTCCAAGTCAGGATGGTGTGTGACTTGGAGAGTAACGTGCAGGTGGTGTTGTTCCCATGCGCGGGCTGCTCTTGTCCTTCTAGGTGGTAGAGGTCACGGGTTTGGGAGGTGCTGTCGAAGAAACCGTGGCAAGTTGCTGCAGTGCATCCTATGGATGGTACGTACTGCAGCCACGGTGTACCGGTGGTGGAGGGAGTGAATGTTTAGGGTGGTGGATGGGGTGCCAATCAAGCGGGCTGCTTTGTCCTGGATGGTGTCGAGCTTCTTGAGTGTTGTTGGAGCTGCACTCATCCAGGCAAGTGGAGAGTATTCTAATCACACTCCTGACTTGTGCATTGTAGATAGTGGCAAGGCTTTGGGGAATCAGGAGGAGAGTGGTTATGTTACTGGGCTAGTAATTCAGAGGCCTGGACTAAAATCCAGAGTCATGATTTCAAATCCCGCCACGGCAGCTGGCGAATTTAAATTCAATTAATTAATTAAATTCAATTAATTAAATAAAAATCTGGAATTAAAATACTAGTATCAATAATGATGGCCATGAAACTACCGGATTGTCGTAAAAACCCATCTGGTTCACTAATGTCCTTTCGGGAAGGAAGCCTGCCGCCCTTACCCGGTCTGGCCTATATGTGAGTCCAGACCCACAGCAATGTGGTTGATTCTTAATTGCCCTCTGAAATGGCCTAGCAAACCACTCAGTTGTAAAATCTCGCTACGAAAAGTCATAATAAGAATAAAACCGGACGGACCACCCGGCATCGGACCACTAGGCACCGGACACGACAACGGCAAAACACCAAGCCCAGTCGACCCTGCAAGGTCCTCCTTACTAACATCTGGGGACTTGTGCCAAAATTGGGAGAGCTGTCCCACAGACTAGTCAAGCAACAGCCTGACATAGCCATACTCACAGAATCATATCTTTCAGCTAACGTCCCAGACTCTTCCATCACCATCCCTGGGTATGTCCTGTCCCACCGGCAGGACAGACCCACCAGAGGTGGCGGTACAGTGATATACAGTCAGGAGGGAGTGGCCCTGGGAGTCCTCAACATTGACTCTGGACCCCATGAAACCTCATGGCATCAGGTCAAACATGGGCAAGGAAACCTCCTGCTGATTACCACCTACCGTCCTCCCTCAGCTGATGAATCAGTCCTCCTCCATGTTGAGCACCACTTGGAGGAAGCACTGAGGGTAGCAAGGGCACAAAATGTACTCTGGGTGGGGGACTTCAATGTCCATCACCAAGAGTGGCTCGGTAGCACCACTACTGACCGAGCTGGCCGAGTCCTGAGGGACATAGCTGCTAGACTGGGCCTGCGGCAGGTGGTGAGTGAACCAACACGAGGGAAAAACTCACTTGACCTCGTCCTCACCAATCTACCTGTCGCAAATGCATCTGTCCATGACAGTATTGGCAGGAGTGACCACCGCACAGTCCTCGTGGAGATGAAGTCCCGTCTTCGCACTGAGGACACCATCCAACGTGTTGTGTGGCACTACCACCGTGCTAAATGGGATAGATTCAGAACAGATCTAGCAGCTCAAAACTGGGCATCCATGAGGCACTGTGGGCCATCAGCAGCAGCAGAATTGTATTCCAGCACAATCTGTAACCTCATGGCCCGGCATATTCCTCACTCTACCATTACCAACAAGCCAGGGGATCAACCCTGGTTCAATGAGGAGTGTAGAAGAGCATGCCAGGAGCAGCACCAGGCGTACCTAAAAATGAGGTGCCAACCTGGTGAAGCTACAACTCAGGACTACATGCATGCTAAACAGCGGAAGCAACATGGTATAGACAGAGCTAAGCGATTCCACAACCAACGGATCAGATCAAAGCTCTGCAGACCTGCCACATCCAGTCGTGAATGTTGGTGGACAATTAAACAACTAACGGGAGGAGGAGGCTCTGCAAACATCCCCATTCTCAATGATGGCGGAGTCCAGCACGTGAGTGCAAAAGACAAGGCTGAAGCGTTTGCAACCATCTTCAGCCAGAAGTGCCGAGTGGATGATCCATCTCAGCCTCCTCCCGATATCCCCACCATCACAGAAGCCAGTCTTCGGCCAATTCGATTCACTCCACGTGATATCAAGAAACGGCTGAGTGCACTGGATACAGCAAAGGCTATGGGCCCCGACAACATCCCAGCTGTAGTGCTGAAGACTTGTGCTCCAGAACTAGCTGCGCCTCTAGCCAAGCTGTTCCAGTACAGCTACAACACTGGCATCTACCCGACAATGTGGAAAATTGCCCAGGTATGTCCTGTCCACAAAAAGCAGGACAAATCCAATCCGGCCAATTACCGTCCCATCAGTCTACTCTCAACCATCAGCAAAGCGATGGAAGGTGTCGTCGACAGTACTATCAAGCGGCACTTACTCACCAATAACCCACTCACCGATGCTCAGTTTGGGTTCCGCCAGGACCACTCGGCTCCAGACCTCATTACAGCCTTGGTCCAAAAAGGACAAAAGAGCTGAATTCCAGAGGTGAGGTGAGAGTGACTGCCCTTGACATCAAGGCAGCATTTGACTGAGTGTGGCACCAAGGAGCCCTAGTAAAATTGAAGTCAATGGGAATCAGGGGGAAAACTCTCCAGTGGCAGGAGTCATACCTAGCACAAAGGAACATGGTAGTGGTTGTTGGAGGCCAATCATCTCAGCCCCAGGGCATTGCTGCAGGAGTTCCTCAGGGCAGTGTCCTAGGCCCAACCATCTTCAGCTGCTTCATCAATGACCTTCCCTCCATCATAAGGTCAGAAATGGAGATGTTCGCTGATGACTGCACAGTTTTCAGTTCCATTCACAACCCCTCAGATAATGAAGCAGTCCGAGCCTGCATGCAGCAAGACCTGGACAACATCCAGGCTTGGGCTCATAAGTGGCAAGTAACATTCGCGCCAGATAAGTGCCAGGCAATGACCATCTCCCACAAGAGAGAGTCTAACCACCTCCCCTTGACATTCAACGGCATTACCATCGCCGAATCCCCCACCATCAACATCCTGGGGGTCACCATTGACCAGAAACTTAACTGGACCAGCCATATAAATACTGTGGCTACGAGAGCAGGTCAGAGGCTGGGTATTCTGCGGCGAGTGACTCACCTCCTGACTCCCCAAAGCCTTTCCACCATCTACAAGGCACAAGTCAGGAGTGTGATGGAATACTCTCCACTTGCCTGGATGAGTGCAGCTCCAACAACACTCAAGAAGCTCGACACCATCCAAGATAAAGCAGCCCGCTTGATTGGCACCCCATCCACCACCCTAAACATTCACTCTCTTCACCACCGGCGCACTGTGGCTGCAGTGTGCACCATCCACAGGATGCACTGCAGCAACTCGCCAAGGCTTCTTCGACAGCACCTCCCAAACCCGCGACCTCTACCACCTAGAAGGACAAGAGCAGCAGGCGCATGGGAACAACACCACCTGCACGTTCCCCTCCAAGTCACACACCATCCCGACTTGGAAATATATCGCCGTTCCTTCATTGTCGCTGGGTCAAAATCCTGGAACTCCCTTCCTAACAGCACTGTGGGAGAACCGTCACCACCACCTTCTCGAGGGCAATTAGGGATGGGCAATAAATGCCGGCCTTGCCAGCGACGCCCACATCCCGTGAACGAATAAAAAAAAAAGAATACCCAGCCTCTGACCTGCTCTTGTAGCCACAGTATTTATGTGGTTGGACCTGTTAAGTTTCTGATCAATGGTGACCCCCAGGATGTTGATGGTGGGGGATTTGGTGATGGTAATGCTGTTGAATGTCAAGGGAAGGTGGTTAGGCTCTATCTTTTTGGAGATGGTCATTGCCTGGCACTTGTTTGGTGCGAATGTTACTTGTCACTTATCAGCCCAAGCCTGGCTGTTGTCCAGGTCTTGCTGCATGCGGGCACGGACTGCTTCATTATCTGAGGGGTTACGAATGGAACTGAACACTGTGCGATCATCAGCGAACATCCCCATTTCTGATCTTATGATGGAGGGAAGGTCATTGATGAAGCAGCTGAAGATGGTTGGGCCTAGGACACTGTCCTGAGGAACTCCTGCAGCAATGTCCTGGGGCTGAGATGATTGGCCTCCAACAACCACTACTATGTTCCTTTGTGCTAGGTATGACTCCAGCCACTGGAGAGTTTTCCCCCTGATTCCCATTGACTTCAATTTTACTCGGGCTCCTTGATGCCACACTCGGTCAAATGCTGCCTTGATGTCAAGGGCAGTCATTCTCACCTCACCTCTGGAATTCAGCTCTTTTGTCCATGTTTGAACCAAGGCTGTGATGAGGTCTGGAGCCGAGTGGTCCTAGCAGAACCCAAACTGAGCATCGGTGAGGAGGTTATTGGTGAGTAAGTGCGCTTGATAGCACTGTCGACGACACCTTCCAACACTTTGCTGATGATTGAGAGTAGACTGATGGGGCTGTAATTGGCCGGATTGGATTTGTCCTGCTTTTTGTGGACAGGACATACCTGAGCAATTTTCCACATTGTCGGGTAGATGCCAGTATTGTAGTTGTACTGGAACAGCTTGGCTAGCGGTGCGGCTAGTTCTGGAGCACAAGTCTTCAGCACCACAGCCAGGATGCTGTCGGGGCCCATAGCCTTTGCTGTATCCAGTGCACTCAGCCATTTCTTGATATCACGTGGAGTGAATCGAATTGGCTGAAGACTGGCTTCTGTGATGGTGGGGATATCGGGAGGAGGCCGAGATGGATCATCCACTCTTACTTCTGGTTGAAGATGGTTGCAAATGCTTCAGCTTTGTCTTTTGCACTCACGTGCTGGGCTCTGCTATCGTTAAGGATATGGATGTTCACAGAGCCTCCTCCTCCCGTTATTTGTTTAATTGTCCACCACCATTCATGACTGGATGTGGCAGGACTGCAGAGCTTTGATCTGATCCGTTGGTTATGGGATTGCTTAGCTCTGTCTACAGCATGCTGCTTCCGCTGTTTAGCATGCATGTAGTCCCTTGTGGTAGCTTCACCAGGTTGGCACCTCATTTTTAGGTACGCCTGGTGCTGCTCCTGGCATGCTCTTCTACACTCCTCATTGAACCATCAGTGTGAACGACTGTGCAGTGATCACTCCTTCCAACACCGTCATGGACAGATACATCTGCGACAGGTAGATTGGTGAGGACCAGGTCAAGTAAGTTTTTCCCTCGTGTTGGTTCGCTCACCAGCTGCCGCAGGCCCGGTCTAACAGCTTTGTCCTTCAGGACTCGGCCAGCTCGGTCAGTAGTGGTGCTCCTGAGCCACTGTTGGTGATGGACATTGAAATCCCCCAACCAGAGTACATTCTGTGCCCTTGCTACCCTCAGTACTTCCTCCAAGTTGTGCTCAACATGGAGGAGTACTGATTCATCAGCTGAGGGAGGACAGTAGGTAATAATCAGCAGGAGGTTTCCTTGCCATGTTTGACTTGATGCCATGAGACTTCATGGGGTCTGGAGTCACTTGGAACAAATGGAAACACTTTGCAGTATTGTGCTTTCGATTGGAATCAAACACTGTTTTTCATTATTTGTTGCAGTAAATCATGAATACATTACAAATGGAAGCCATCAGTACCTTGAACAAGCCTTTAAAAGAAGGCATGCACTGCTTTTTTAGCAAGTTCTGATCAGTAAAAGGGTTAATACTGTTAATGTGTGACGTGCATCTCTTCCATGATTTCTGTGAAAAATCAAAAAAACGTCTTGTTACTTAAAGGAAACATGATCTGTTTAAAGTGCAGATGAAATGAGTCACGGTAGTAGGTGACTATTTATCTATTCCCTTTCCATCAGTAGTATGTCTCTACAGCCTTGTAGCCTGGGAGTAAGAAACAGATAGTCACTGTTGGATTAGATAGTAATGCTTATTTGGGATGGATTCAGAGGATCATTATGGTGTGCTGAAAGGTGTGTCAGTAATTAAGGAAGTGAATTAAATTCACTGTTTGCTGGTTGGGTTTGAATAATACAACGTGAGGTAGAAGTAGTCATGGGGACTGATGATTCAGTGAAGGGAATATCAATTATGTAATAAATGGATTTATAACATCTGCCTACCTTCCAAAAAAATCCTTGATCATTACACAAAGTATTGGATGACATACAAAATACAGCACATTTTTATTCTACCCAGTAACTTGATATTCCAACAAGCATTCAGTTTCCTGCACAGCCATTTTAACTGATTGGTAGTATTTCCACAAGCTTTTTTAACTGCTAGCTGTATGCCTCACCCCAAGGTCCATTCCTTATATATAGATGAACCGAGACAGTGAAGGGCCAATTTTAACCCAGCAGAAATCAGGTGGGTGGGCAGTTAAAATGGCCACAATGATTTATCTCCACCAATCCTGCTACCTTCCCATGGGATGAAATTTTAACCTGAGGCTGCACAAGGAATCCATTGTGTTGTGAAGAGGAGCAGGGACCAGAAGAGGCATAGAAAGGTGAGTTAATTTTATTTTTCTTTGTTTCCTTGTGGGCCAGGAGGAGCATAAGTGCTCCTTTGGACCCCACAAGGAACCCTTGGGCCTCCCCTGCTTTGGGCTTCCCTTCCCCTTCCCTCCTCCGACCGCGATGATCCCCCTGAGTGTTACCTGAGTGTTAGGGACCGTTCCTTCGGGTCCCCGGTAACGGCCTCCTGCCGCCCGAAATCTTGCTCCCACCTGGCAGCTAGTGAGTGCTTCTTGCTGGGTTCGGGCGGGAGACTGACAGGGCCTAGGGCCCATGCAGATGAAGCTGGGGAGTTCAAATCTCCCGGTCCTCATGCTGCGGAGGGTTGAATGGTTTGCCATCCGCCTCGGCTCCCACCCACTGGGAGCTAAATTGGGGTTTGAGTGTCGGCAGGTTTTTGACTCCAAGTGGACATCTAACTCAGCCTCATTCTGTGTTTACCCAATATCCAGACGCGTACACATTTCGACTGGAGTCACTGACTAGTAATGAAGAATGGGAACCCTTCCTGATTTTTCTTCTCTTTGATTCAGAGATATTGAGGCCAATTGTAGCAACCCGATTGCTCTCCTGCAGCTCTCTTTTGTCCTCAGAATTAATCAATATGCCTCTGCAAATTTGGACATCACTCCCTCTAGCCCTATATCTAAATCACGCAGTGAACAGAAGTGGTCGCAGTGCGACATTGCTACCCACTTCCAACCATTCTGTGGAACTGCCCCCCTCCTCTTTGTTTCCTCCTTTCTAACTAGTTTTGAATCCAATTTGCATTGTTCCCCCTAATTCTATACCCCTTAATCTTCTCCAATAGCTTCCTGTGTGGTACTTTGCCAAAAGCTTTCCGAAAGTCCATATACACCACATCCACCGTATTTCCCCCATCCACCATATCTGTCACTTTCTCCATGAACTCTATCAGCTTTGTCAAGCATGATTTTCCTTTTTGAAATCCAAATTGGCTGCAACTAATTATTTTTACTTCATCTAGATGGTTAGTAACTTCATCTTTAATTAAGGACTCCAAAATTATCCCTACCACAGATGGTAAATTAATTGGCCTGTAATTACATGGGATAGTTCTCTCTCCCTTTTTGAAAATGAATACTACTTGGCCACTCTCCAGGCCTCTGACAATTTTATTCCCCATTGATACCAATGGAGAATAAAATCGGGCGGGGTGTAAAATTAGTGTTGCACCCGATCCCGTGGGTTTGCCGCCCAGCGGGTTAGGTTAAAATTACCCCCTTGGTGTCTGTTCAAACTCACCTGCTGCAGAATAAAAGAGACCTGGGGTTCTTCAGCTCCCGGGCCTTATTTAAATGTCGCCAGCTGACTTCCCAACCGGTCCAGGCAGGAATTTGGCTGGAAGCAGTGCAAATTCGCATGGCTAGGAGCCTGCCCGCCGAGGCCAGGTAAATGTCAGGATTGGCTGTCAATCTGTCCAGTGGGGGTCCCCAGGAGGGGAGACCTCAGATTTCCTATCCCCAGAAGGAAAGTAAAACAAAATGTTAAACTTCCCTTCTTCTGGTCTCGATCCACTTCCTTGCTGGGTTGGCCTGGGTTGGGAAACCAACTGCCGCTTTCCACTCAGGCCTTTGTGTAAAAGTTGCAGCCGATGACATTCCGCATTCCAGGTAGGGTTAAAATTGCTCCCACTGCCTTCTCCTCTCAGAGGTCTCACCTTATTTTTAACAATTCTCTTTTTACTGACGTATTTGTAGAGCACTTTACTGTTCTTTTTAATACGTTTTGAGATTCTTTCCTCATACACCCACCTTGATTTCCTTATTCTGCTCTTACTTTCTTGTATTCTTTCTTATTTTTATAATTTTTACCATACCTATAGGCGCCATATATATCCTTTGTTTCAATTTTAGTTTGTTTCTAACCTCTTTATTTATCCACAGTATCCTGAAACTTAAAGTATTCCCCTTTATTAATGGTAAATATTTATTCTGCACCTTTGAAATCTCCTTTTTTAAAAAAATTCCAGTGTTGATTGACAATCTTGTGTGCCAATTTCTCTTTCCACCTCACCTCAGCTAGCTGACTCCTCATCTTTCTAAAGTCTGTCGACAGTTCATATTATCGTCACTGCTCCCGTGATACTCACCCACATTTGACTCATCTATCTGGTCTACTTTGTTACTCATACCTAGACCTACCAACGCCTCTCGCCTTGTAGGCATATGAACATACTGCTTGAGGAAAGAGTCCTGTACACATTATAGGAATTCCATTCCCTGTTTACCTCACTGCATGTCCTAATGAATAAGTTGATAATGAAAATCTCCTGGAAAAATAATCTTATTATTCCTACTCGACAGATTTCCTCTTCCATTTCCCTCCCACAATTAGGGGTCTGTATTCAGCCCTAGTCATGTAACAGTTCCATTTTTATCTTTGATCTCCAACCATATTGACTCTGTCTGAACCTCTTTTTGTGTACATCAGTCCTCTCTACAGTGTGTATTCCCCTTTTCACCAATATTGCCACTGCTCTTCCTTTCTTATCCATTCTTTCCCTCATGAAAATATCCTAACCTGATTTGTGCATTTTCCACTCCTGCCCAGTTTGCAGCCAAGTTTCTGTCAGTGGTATTAAATATATATCATCCTGTGACATAATAGTTTCTATTTCCCCACTTTATTTCCCACACTTTGCAGTGCATACACTTTATATTTTTTGTTCATAATTAATGCTACTCCTTTTCCTTTGATTTTTTTTGGTCCAAGCTAACACCTCATTCCTTTATCTCAGTCTTTTCCCCGCTTATAACGGGGCAATTTGATTTTCTTCCTCTACTCCCTTTATTCTTTCTGCATGCTATTCCTTTTACTAAATTATTTTTATTTGTTTAGTAATCTCATTTTTTTCTACCTTCTCCATTTGGTCTTTCTGATTTATTTTATTTCCCCCGCCTCTCCTTCCTCACTTACTAGTTTAAATGACTCTTCACTTCCCTATTTATCTGTTTGCCAATACATTAGCTCCATTCCTGTTCAGATGTAGCCCATCATTACAGAATAGCTCCCATTTTGCCCCAGAATGCCCATAAAATGGAAACTCCCTTCCTAACACCACCTTTACCCAACCTTCCTATCCTTCACTATTGTAGCACGTGGATGGGGGAGTAATCCAGAGATTACCACCCCTTGAAATCCTGCTTTTAAACCCACTTCCTAATCTCCTAAACTCCTTTTGCAGGCCCTCAGGTCTTCCCTTTCCTATATTGTTTTTATCAAGTGGGCCACAATGACTGGCAGCTGACCCTTCCCTTCCATAATCTTTTCCAGTCTTTTCTAAATGTCCTTCACCCTGGCACCTGGGAGGATCACTTGGTCTGGGCGACAAAAGATAGTGTCCACCCCTCTAAATATCAAGTGCCCTCTTACTACTGCATTCCTAACTGAATTGTTAATCTCCCCCACCCACCCCCCTGAGTCATCTCGGGATTTTTTTTTGGGTCCATTATAATCCATTTGATGGTCCTGCCCAGAATTTGTATCCTCCACTGCACACAACCAGTGCTTCAAACTTGTTGGAGAGGATCTTTGCTCTGGGCAGTCCCGCTCTAGCCTGTTAAGCCTTGCTTTCCTTGACTTGTGGATAGTCACCACTCCTTTCTCTATCACAGCCAGCTTCCTATCTCTAAGTGAGCTGACTACCCTCTGACCATAAGAACATAAGAAATAGGAGCAGGAGTAGGCCATACGGCCCCTCGAGCCTGCTCCGCCATTCAATAAGATCATGGCTGATCTTTGGCCTCAACTTCACTTTCAGGCCCGATCCTCATATCCCTTGATTCCCTTAAAGTCCAAAAATCTATCGATCACAGCCTTGAATATACTCAATAACTGAGCATCCACAGCCCTCTGGGGTAAAGAATTCCAAAGATTCACAACCCTCTGAGTGAAGAAATTTCTCCACCTCTCAGTTCTAAATGGCCGACCCCTTATCCTGAGACTATGCCCCCTAGTTCTAGACTCTCCAGCCAGGGGAAACAGCCTCTCAGCATCTACCCTGTCAAGCCCTCTCAGAATCTTATGTTTCAGTGAAATCACCTCTCATTCTTCTAAACTCCAGAGAATACAGGCCTACTTTACCATTCTACTCATGAACTCTTGCTCCAAAACCTTTCTCCCTGTCTGATGTACCAGATTGTCTCCAACTCTGCCTCAAGTTCTGAGATCTTGAATTCAAGTAATTTCAGTTGGAGACAGTATCTGCAGATGTGTTTTTCTGAGTGAACATCTTCTACTCAAAACCTCCACTCCCTGCAGAAACTGCACATCACTGTTTCTTACTGTAAATGTTAGTTAAATTAAATTTGGGGCTCGGTGCTATAAAGAACCAAAAGTCTCAGACATTGCAGTGATCCAAATTGTTTCAAACATAAAATGGCTACCACGCCCCTTTAAGCTGCTGCAGCCAGTTTAATACTGCAGCAGCACCAGATTTCCCTCCCTCATGCCCAAGGGCAGGCTTCATATAGAGAGTACAATTAGCACTGGGAATTTGCTGATAATATTTAAATGAAGTTGACGAAGGATGGAGTCATGGTGGGGTTACTCTGGATGGTGGGAGTGCGGTTCCGACACATTCACAGTAGTAACCCACTATGGAGGAAAATCTAGCCCTTGTTCAGCTGCATAAACTAAATTTGCTCTTTATAAATTCTCTCCCACTATTGGGCGTGCACTGAATCCTAGGAGGTAATCCTGCCTCCACCTCTTCCCCCTGCATGCCCACAATATGCAAATAAGCTGAACCTATAATTTCAGCCAGGTCAGCAAAGTTCAAGTTGGTGGTGGGGGGGATTCAAATAACTTATACTGGGGTGGAGGGGTGGGTGGGGGGGGGGGTGGGGGCAGGGTGTGCAGGAAGTGAAATTGGTGCTAAGTATAACTAATGAATGTTCCAAGTCTGTTACAAATGTCTTGATTAATACTGCAGATATGCTACCCCATTGTTTTCCATTGGTGATTCTGTTATATGCTGCAAGTATAACAAGATATCTAGATTGAGATATAGATCAGCATCATCCTAGAGGCGAAGGACAATCCAAGGTTCCTCTTCTCCATACCGAGCTGCCCCCTCAAAATGTTCCCTCAACCTCTCCAATACCAGGACAGTAAGTGCAGCACAGCTATTTTAGGGCCACTATTACCCTGTTTCCGCCAAGCAAAATGAGTTAAAATCGACCCTCATGTCTCTCCACTAATGATGGTTCTGTTTTCCACAAGAGTCTCCAGTTCCTCCTAAACACCTTCTTGTCTTCAGTTCTTACATTGTAGGATCCGTCCATACAGTTCATTTGTGTAGCAGTTCTGACGTCTTTTAACTGCTCAGAAATATAGAAACATGGAAAATAGGAGCAGGAGTAGGCCATTCGGCCCTTCGCCATTCAATATGATCATGGCTAATCCTCGATCTCAATACCATTTTCCCTCTCTCTCCTCATACCTCTTGATGCCTTTTGTGTCTAGAAATCTATCTAGCTCCTTCTTAAATATATTCAGTGACTTGGCCTCCACAGCCTCCTGTGGTAGAGAATTCCACAGGTTCTCCACCCTCTGAGTGAAGAAATTTCTCCTCATCTCAGTCCTAAATGTCCTACCCTGTATCCTGAGACTGTGACCCTTCGTTCTAGACCCCCCAGCCGGGGGAAACATCCTCCCTGCATCCAGTCTGTCTAGCCCTGTCAGAATTTTATATGTTTCAATGAGATCCCCTCTCATTCTTCTAAATCTAGTGAATACAGGCCGAGTCGACCCAATCTCTCCTCACACGACAGTCCTGCCATCCCAGGAATAAGTCTGGTGAACCTTCACTGCACTCCCTCTATGGCAAGTATATCCTTTCTTAGGTAAGGAGACCAAAACTGCACACAGGTGTGGTCTCACCAAGGCCATGTATAACTGCAGTAAGACATCCTCGCTCCTGTACTCAAATCCTCTTGCAATGAAGGCCAACATACCATTTGCCTTCCTAACTGCTTGCTGCACCTGCATGTTTGCTTTCAGTGACTGGTGTACAAGGACACTCAGGCCCTTTGTACATCAGCATTTCCCAATCTATCACCATTGAAATAATACGCTGCCTTTCTGTTTTTCCTTCTGAAGTGGAAAACTTCACATTTATCCACGTTATACTGCATCTGCCATGTATTTGGCTCACTCATCTTGTCTAAATCGCCTTGAAGCCTCTTTGCATCTTCCTTACAACTCACAATACCACCTAGTTTTGTGTTGTCAGCAAACTTGGAAATATTACATTTGGTTCCCTCATCCAAATCATTGATATATATTGTGAATAACTGGGGCCCAAGCACTGATCCCTGCGGTACCCCACTAGTCACCGCCTGCCATCCTGAAAATGACCCATTTATTCCTACTTTCTGTTTCCTGTCTGTTAACCAATTTTCAATCCGTGCCAGTATATTACCCCCAATCCCATGTGCTTTAATTTTGCCCACTAACCTCTTTGGTGGGACTTTATCAAAGGCCTTCTGAAAATCCAAATACACCATATCCACTGGTTCTCCCTTATCTATTCTACCAGTAACATCCTCAAAAAACTCCAGTAGGTTTGTCAAACACGATTTCCCGTTCATAAATTCATGTTTACTTTGTCTAATCCCGTTAATATTTTCTAAGTGTCCTGTTATTACATCCTTTATAATAGACTCTGGCATTTTCCCTACTACTGATGTTAGGCTAACCGGTCTGTAGTTCCCTGTTTACTCTCTCCCTCCTTTTTTAAATAGTGGGGTTACATTTGCCACTCTCCAATCTGCAGGAACTGTTCCATAATCTATAGAATTTTGGAAGATGATCACCAATGCATCCACTATTTCCATGGCTACCTCTTTTAGTACTCTGGGTTGCAGATTATCAGGCCCTGGGGATTTATTGGCTTTCAGTCCCATTAATTTCTCCAGCACTATTTTTTTACTAATACTAATTTCCTTTAATTCCTCCTTCTTACTGGACCCTTGGTTCCCTAGCATTTCTGGGAAGCTATTTGTGTCCTTTTCCGTGAAGACAGAACTGAAGTATTTGTTTAATTGCTCTGCCATTTCCTTGTTCCACATTATAAATTCTCCCATTTCTGACTGTAAGGGACCTACATTTGTCTTCACTAATCTTTTTCGTTTTGCATACTTGTAGAAGCTTTTACAGTCAGCTTTTATGTTACTTGCAAGTTTACTCTCATACTCTATTTTTCCCCAATATTCAATCTCTTGGTCCTTTTTTACTGAATTCTAAACTGCTCCCAATCCTCAGGCTTGCTACTTTTTCTGGCAACTTTATATGACTCCTCTTTGGATCTAATACTATCCTTAATTTCTTTTGTTAGCCATGGTTGGGCCATTTTTCCTTTTGTGAGACTTGATGTAATCTCATGATTTTCTCACATTCTTTTAAAGCTTTTCCAATCGCTGACTGGATTACCTGCCAAGTCTAGTTTCACAGGGAATGGTGCATTTTGAATAATTGGCTCACAGAACTGAGCAGTATTCCCAATGCTTAACATTTTAATTTTCTGTTTTAAAATGATTTTTAACCTGGTACAGTCACACACACCAGGATACAGTCAAACGCAAATAGTATAGATGCTGAATTGTATTGGTTCAGAGTGCATTCAGATACTTAGCTGAAAGCACATGGAGCTATAGGAAGTTCTGTCCAGGCTGTTCCTTTCTTCTGTTTCTCCTTTTAAAATATTCCGCTAGATTCAAAGTTAGTTACTATATTGTTTTTTGTTCAGTTCAGCGAGTAACAAACTAGAAAATATTTCACAACTTTAAAACATGTCGGCCTGGATATTCTGGTCCCCACCTGCCCAAAACCTGTGCAGGTAAGGCAAGCATGGGCGGAAAGGGACTCGGGATTGCACAGTGTCCAGTCTCAACCTATGCAGTGCTTGCACGTGGGTTTAATGCTCCAAAAGCAACATTTTTTGAAAGCATGAGATCCTTGTGCTGAAGCTGCTCAGCCAAGGTCTTATACCTTTGGACCCTCTGAACATAGATGTCATCATCTTCTTTCTCTATCCCTCCTTCTTCCTTGTCACTTCCGTATTGTGCATTGCCCAGTGCCTTCCCTGTCCTGTCACTAATAGAAGCCCCTGGGTGCTTGTCTCTAGGCTAGTGCTTGGAAGTAATGGAATGAATGATGGTGTGTGGACAAGGCAGAAGCCGAAGTGAGAGAGCTCCTCTTCCTCCATGTCATCAGGCATGTGTTTCCTCTGGTTGGAGGACACAGTAACAGGATTAATATGAGGTCATTCAACAGTGAGCTACAGTGAATCTTCCAAAGTGCAATACAATTGCAACAGGCTAGCTGAGGACACATATTGTCTGCTGATGTCTCAGAAGCCAGAAATGGTCATTCCATACATAAACTTGTGCCACCTGCCCACAAATGTCTCCAAAATCCATCTATCACTGGATGTCCTATGATGCTGAATGCGTCTTCCTCATGGAAGCTCAACTTGCACCTATTTGGCACTTCTTTCCCTGTGGACTTTCTCTCCTTAGTATTATGTGTCATCTTTTCCTGCAGCATAAATGCAGGCTGAGTTACATGACAGTCTTATTCTTTTCATTTGGGGACCTGGTAAGTGGCTACATGCAAACTGTGACATACAGAGGGCTGGCAGTAATACTTTCAGTGGCAGGGATGCGGGGTGCTGATGATCGTGCAATATCCAGCATGGATGACAACTGTGTGTGACAGCAATGGTGCTTTGCAATGTCTGTATGAGCAGCACATGCAACACTGAGACACTAGCAACGAACAAGGTGGTGCAGGGAAGACCTTTATTGGGGTGTGTGATGCACTTACATTGCCCATTCTGATCAAGTCACTAAATCTTTTCTCTGCCACCGAGTTGTTGATTTTGGGATTGTGGAGGTGGCACTAACTGCTTCAGCCACCTCCTTCCACTGTGTTCTTATTGTGACACAAAATGATCTCTTTCCCTGTGTGCCAGAATCCTACACACCTTGCCCTTATTGCTTCCACCTCGGCATCACTGAAATAAAAACAGAAAATGCTGGAAATATTCTGCAAGTCAGGCAGTATCTGTGGAGAAAGAAAACAGAGTTAACGTTTCAGGTTGATCACCTTTTGCCAGTTCTGACGAAAGATCATCGACCTGAAATGTTAACTTTGTTTCTTTCTCCACAGATGCTGCCTGACTTGCTGAATAATTTCCAGCATTTTCTGTTTTAATTTCAGATTTCCAGCATCCACGGTATTTTGTTTTCGATTCAGCATCACTGAAGTTTGATGCTTCTCCTTCCTGCAGGTCTTTTGGCGGGCACAACTTTGAACCTCCTCTGCTGGTTTGTTCCTTAAAACTACTGCAGGACTTTAAATTCTGTAGCAGCACCTCAGTTTCTGCCTCCACACGCAAATGCACTCAATCATTGGCAGGTCTCCAGCAGGAGAGTTCCAGGTCAAAGGGAAACAGTCAGGGAATTTCCTGTGTGGATACAAATATATTCCAATATTGATATAATACATGGACAAAACTAACTAAAGAGACAATTTTTTTTAAATGAGCAATCCTTGCTCCAATGTTATCCACAGGCCTGAGCAGATCTCGATAGGCTAAGCAACTGTATAAAAGATTCCTTATTGTTAAAGGGACATTGCTGCTCTCCTTGGGTTTTTGGCACATTGGGGGAATTATTGGGGCTGGCAGATGCGGATATTAGGATGAAGCATGTTTACGCTGGGTCACCAACCTACTTTGGTTGTGCCGCTGTTTCCTGGGATAGTCTTGCGTCTGGCTCCTTTGCTGATGACATAAGAGAAAGAGGTGGTACTGGTGAGGTGACTGGCAGGACAGGTGGCCTACAGCAGGCATACAGTACTGGCAGGTGGCAGAAATAGGACCCATCAAATTTGGAAGAGTTTGGTTACAGCAGCGATCAAGTGCCATAAAGAAAGTGGCCTTCGAAGAAAAGGGTCAATTCTTTGCAATACTGGAATTCTTCAGCCAGACCTGCGACACATCTGTTAGCAGCTGGCTAACACCACTATTTCTTTCTCCCCTATTTCGCAGGCACCCAGCTGTGCCGATATTAGCATGAGCACCAGCCCATTTTATTCTAATATCCCGACCTCAGGAAGTCCAACAGGGTCAGGACCACCTTGGGCCAGTAGGGAGAAGACCTTCCTTGCTGTGGTTACAGTGGCTGTGCGCGTTATAGATTTTCATAGCCACTTTATCTGCATTATTTTGGTCTTAGAGGAAGAAAGTTAGAGGAACTTCTTGGGGCCTTCCTTACCATTAGTTAAGGTACCACTTACCTGTGACTGTACAGCTGAAGCTATTAGTGAGCTTATTTGTGTGCAGCTATGAGTATCCCACAGACGATCCTCTCTAATTGTAGGTTTTGGAGGAGAGGGATGAGGATCATAGGAGGCATGGCACACAGATGTGTTTGCACTTTAGACACTCCATTATGCCCTTTGTGTGTACAGTGCTAGCCTCTTGTATCCTAACCTGTCTCAGGACACCTGCCCGAAGAATGCCATAACAGAACTATATTCTTTTACAGCTGGAGCTGCAAAGCAGTTCCAGCACAGAAACAGCTCTGTGAATCATTTCAAGGTTGCAGCTGCGTTCAACTTTTGTGCAGCAGGCTCCTTCTAGGCAAGTGAGGGAAATTTCTGTCACGTCTCCCAACCGTCAGAACACATTTTCATCAAGCAGGTCACCGGGGCATTGTTTGTCAGGGCCAGTGATTTTGTTAATTTTTTTCTGGATAACAGCCAGCAACAGAAAGAGCCCTCCACTTCGACCATGTGATAAGATTCCAAGAAGTGCAGGGCATAATTGACTGCAGTTGTGTGGCCATACATGCCACTACTCCCAATGCAACTCCATTCATAAGTAAAAAGGGCTACTGCTCCACAACTTGCAGATGGTCTGTGACTATAAGAACAGAATTGTGCATATCAGTGCTCTTTACCTTGGCAGCTCCCATGATTCCATTATCCTGTGGTAGTCAACAGTGCCATCATTATTTGAAGGGCCACGACGACGGCATGGATTACTTTTGGGAGACCAAGGATATGCCCTACAGCCATAGCTCGTGACATTACTGAATGATCCAGGACAACACCGGAGGAGAAGTACAATTGTCCATGCTTCCACCAGGGTTACAGTGGGACACATTTATACACCCTCAAGCAGCAATTCCATTGTTTGGAAATAGCGGGGGTTAAATTCGATAACCCCTGAATCCAGGCGCAGGGGTCATGGTGTGCAATTAACCCGCACCCGGCCGTTGTGATGCAGGCAGCACCTGATTTCTGCGAGAAGCCAGACCAAGCTGCGCTGTTGAGTGGCTGCTCACCAGTAGGGGGGGCCCAGATATCGTGCGAGTAACTAGCAACACTCAAAGGCAGCCTGCACCTCTTATTTACAAAATATAAGATACGGGTCTGCACAGGGTCTGAACAGAGATCAGACATTGCACATGTAAAACACAGATGCAGGTCCCGTCCCTATGTTTACAAACTGTTGAGGTATGTTAAAACATTGAATAAAGAGTCCGAGAGGTGAGCGCAGTGTAAAAGGAGAGTCCGAGAACAGGAGGAGAGTCCGGGAGGTGAGCGCAGTGTAAAAGGAGAGTCCGAGAGCGGGAGGAGAGTCCGAGAGGTGAGCGCAGTGTAAAAGGAGAGTCCGAGAGCGGGAGGAGAGTCCAAGAGGTGAGCGCAGTGTATAAGGAGAGTCCGAGAGTGGGAGGAGAGTCCGAGAGGTGAGCGCAGTGTAAAAGGAGAGTCCGAGAGCGGGAGGAGAGTCCGAGAGGTGAGCGCAGTGTAAAAGGAGAGTCCGAGAGCGGGAGGAGAGTCCGAGAGGTGAGCGCAGTGTAAAAGGAGAGTCCGAGAGCGTGATGAAGGTCCGAGAGGTGAGCGCAGTGTAAAAGGAGAGTCCGAGAGTGGGAGGAGAGTCCGAGAGTGGGAGGAGAGTCCGGAGGTGAGCGCAGTGTAAAAGGAGAGTCCGAGAGCGGGAGGAGAGTCCGAGAGGTGAGCGCAGTGTAA
Source organism: Heptranchias perlo (assembly GCF_035084215.1). Classification (NCBI taxonomy): domain Eukaryota; kingdom Metazoa; phylum Chordata; class Chondrichthyes; order Hexanchiformes; family Hexanchidae; genus Heptranchias; species Heptranchias perlo. The sequence continues at coordinate 37,843,593 of NC_090336.1, forward strand.
AAGGAGAGTCCGAGAGTGGGAGGAGAGTCCGGAGGTGAGCGCAGTGTAAAAGGAGAGTCCGAGAGTTGGAGGAGAGTCCGAGAGGTGAGCGCAGTGTAAAAGGAGAGTCCGAGAGTGGGAGGAGAGTCCGGAGGTGAGCGCAGTGTAAAAGGAGAGTCCGAGAGTTGGAGGAGAGTCCGGAGGTGAGCGCAGTGTAAAAGGAGAGTCCGAGAGTGGGAGGAGAGTCCGAGAGGTGAGCGCAGTGTAAAAGGAGAGTCCGAGAGTGGGAGGAGAGTCCGGAGGTGAGCGCAGTGTAAAAGGAGAGTCCGAGAGTTGGAGGAGAGTCCGAGAGGTGAGCGCAGTGTAAAAGGAGAGTCCGAGAGTGGGAGGAGAGTCCGGAGGTGAGCGCAGTGTAAAAGGAGAGTCCGAGAGTTGGAGGAGAGTCCGAGAGGTGAACGCAATGTAAAAGGAGAGTCCGAGAGTGGGAGGAGAGTCCGAGAGCGGGAGGAGAGTCCGAGAGGTGAACGCAATGTAAAAGGAGAGTCCGAGAGTGGGAGGAGAGTCCGAGAGGTGAGCGCAGTGTAAAAGGAGAGTCCGAGAGCGGGAGGGGAGTCCGAGAGGTGAGCGCAGTGTAAAAGGAGAGCCCGAGAGCGGGAGGAGAGTCCGAGAGGTGAGCGCAGTGTAAAAGGAGAGTCCGAGAGCGGGAGGGGAGTCCGAGAGCGGGAGGAGAGTCCGAGAGGTGAGCGCAGTGTAAAAGGAGAGTCCGAGAGCGGGAGGAGAGTCCGAGAGGTGAGCGCAGTGTAAAAGGAGAGTCCGAGAGTGGGAGGAGAGTCCGAGAGCGGGAGGAGAGTCCGAGAGGTGAACGCAATGTAAAAGGAGAGTCCGAGAGTGGGAGGAGAGTCCGAGAGCGGGAGGAGAGTCCGAGAGGTGAGCGCAGTGTAAAAGGAGAGTCCGAGAGCGGGAAGAGAGTCCGAGAGGTGAGCGCAGTGTAAAAGGAGAGTCCGAGAGCGGGAGGAGAGTCTGAGAGGTGAGCGCAGTGTAAAAGGAGAGTCCGAGAGCGGGAGGAGAGTCTGAGAAGTGAACACAGTGTAAAAGGAGAGTCCGAGAGTGGGAGGAGAGTCCGAGAGCGGGAGGAGAGTCCGAGAGGTGAACGCAATGTAAAAGGAGAGTCCGAGAGTGGGAGGAGAGTCCGAGAGCGGGAGGAGAGTCCGAGAGGTGAGCGCAGTGTAAAAGGAGAGTCCGAGAGCGGGAGGAGAGTCCGAGAGGTGAGCACATTGTAAAAGGAGAGTCCAAGAGCAGGAGGAGGGTCTGAGAAGTGAGTGCAGTGAAAAAGGAGAGTCCGAGAGTGGGAGGAGAGTCCGAGAGGTGAGTGCAGTGAAAAAGGAGAGCCCAAGAGTGGGAAGAGAGTCCAAGAGGTGAGCGCAGTGTAAAAGGAGAGTCCGAGAGTGGGAGGAGAGTCCAAGAGGTGAGTGCAGTGAAAAAGGAGAGTCCGAGAGCGGGAAGAGAGTCCAAGAGGTGAGCGCAGTGTAAAAGGAGAGTCCGAGAGTGGGAAGAGAGTCCGAGAGGTGAGCGCAGTGTAAAAGGAGAGTCCGAGAGCGGGAGGAGAGTCCGAGAGGTGAGCGCAGTGTAAAAGGAGAGTCCGAGAGCGGGAGGAGAGTCCGAGAGGTGAGCGCAGTGTAAAAGGAGAGTCCGAGAGCGGGAGGAGAGTCCGAGAGGTGAGCGCAGTGTAAAAGGAGAGTCTGAGAGCGGGAGGAGAGTCCGAGAGGTGAGCGCAGTATGAAAGGAGAGTCCGAGAGCGGGAAGAGAGTTCTCGAGGTGAGCACAGTGTAAAAGGAGAGTCCAAGAGCGGAAGGAGAGTCTGAGAGGTGAGCGCAGTGTAAAATGAGAGTCCGAGAGCGGGAGGAGCTTAAGCGTCAGGGCGAGAGGTGAAAAAAAATACCTACAGTAACGTCAGCACAGGGGAAGGAGCTGATTGGTGTGTAGCTGGTGAGTGTTCTTTTTTTGGTGAGTGTTTTCTTTTTAAGTCTTCAAGTTTATTTTTGTTAAGTTTAGTTAATAATCTAATAAATAGAGGCATGACAGGGCACCTCAGTCCCGTCGAATGTGCATCCTGTGCTATGTGAGAACTCCAGGTCACTTCCCATATTCTGGACAACCACAGGTGCAGGAAGTGTCGTCAGATAGAGGAGCTCGAGCTCTGGATTTCGGAGCTTGAGCAGCAGCTGGAGTCACTGCAGTGTATCCGTGAAGCTGAGAGCTACATGGATAGCACGTTTCTGGAGGTGGTCACGCCACAGCTTAGGAGAGTGCAGGCAGAGAGGGACTGGTGACCGTCAGACAGACAAGGAGGACCAGGCAGGTAGTGCAGGAGTCCCCTGAGGGCATCTCACTCTCTTCCAAAAGGTGCACAGAGAGAGCTCTGTGATCAGCAGCCTGAAGGAAGAGGACGGCTCGGTCACGTCCTCGCAGCCCGACATACTGAGGATCTGCAAATCCTTTTATGCCAGACTGTACGACGCAAAGCCCACAGACAGCGCAGCCTCCCAGTCCTTCTTGTCGTCTATCACGGAGGTTCCAGACGACAGCAAGCGGGAGAGTCTGGATCACCCGCTAACTCTGGATGAACTGACAAAGGCTGTCCGTTCCTTCGAGAAGAGTAAGACTCCCGGAAGCGACGACTTACCGGTGGAGTTGTACTCGGCTCTGTGGGACTGGATAGGCCCAGACCTGCTGGAAGTGTACGGGGGTATGCTCCTGGCAGGCAGCATGTCAGACTCCATGAGGAAAGGCATCATCACCCTCATCTACAAGCGGAAGGGGGAGAGGGAAGAAATCAAAAATTGGCGACCTAGCTCACTACTTAACGTGGACTACAAAATCCCGTCCAAGGTCATCGCCAATCAAGTCAAGTCAGCCCTGGAGGTGGTGATCCACCCCGATCAGACCTGCGCTGTACCCAGCAGGAAGATCTCTGATAGCCTGGCGCTACTCAGGGATACGATCGCCTACGTACAGAACAGGGGGGTGAACACATGCCTGATCAGCCTGGACCAGGAGAGGGCCTTTGACAGAATATCCCACACGTACATGATGGACATGCTCTCCAAAATGGGGTTTGGGGAGGGAATCCGCAATTGGATCCAACTGCTCTACACAGACATCAGTAGCGCCGTTTCAATCAATGGGTGAGAATCAGAAAGCTTTCCGATCAAATCTGGAGTCAGGCAGGGCTGTCCTTTCTCCTCCGTCTTGTTCGTGTGTTGCATCGAACCCTTTGCCGAGTCCATCAGGAGGGATGCGAGCATAAGAGGGGTGACGATCCCAGGCAGCGGAGGCACTCAGGTCAAGGCCTCCCTGTACATGGACGACGTCGCCGTCTTTTGCTCGGATCAGCTGTCGGTCCGCAGATTGATGAGCATCTGTGACCAGTTCGAACTGGCCTCGGGGGCCATGGTAAATCGTACCAAGAGCGAGGCCATGTTCTTTGGGAACTGGACCGACCGATCCTTTGCCCCCTTCACCGTCAGGTCGGATTACCTGAAGGTGCTGGGGATCTGGTTCGGGGGGGGCTGGGCGTGCACCAAAAACTGAAAGGAACGTATTGCCAAGGTCAAGCAGAAACTGGGATTGTGGGATCGACGATCCCTCTTGATCATGGGTAAGAACCTGGTCATCAGGTGCGAGGTGCTCTCAGTGTTGCTGTACGTGGCGCAGGTCTGGCCCATACCTCGCTCGTGCGCCGCAACAGTCACCCAAGCCATTTTCCACTTTATCTGGAGATCAAAAATGGACCGTGTCCGCAGGGACACAATGTACAAATCTCCAGAGAAAGGGGGGAAAGGCGTGCCCAACGTGGCCCTCATCCTGATGGCCACCTTTGTGTGCGGCTGCATCAAGCTGTGTTTAGACCCTCGGTACACAAATACAAAGTGTCACTACGTGCTGAGGTTCTACCTGTCCCCGGTGTTGAGGAGGATGGGCCTGGCCATGCTGCCACGGAACGCTCCGTCCAGTTGGACCGTTCCGCCCCACCTGTCCTTCGTCGAAAAGTTTATGCAAAAAAACACCTTTGACCACAAGGCAATCAGCAAGTGGTCCACACGCAACGTCCTCGAGACCCTGCGGGAAAAGGAGATGATGGATCCTGTCGGTTGTTTCCCTGAAGAGACTGTCGATGTCATTTGGCAGAACGCCTCATCGGCAGAGCTTTCAAACAAGCACCAAGACCTAGTTTGGCTGGTGTTGAGAAGGGCCCTTCCCGTCAGATCCTTCATGCACTCACGAAGTCTCAGTGCCACCGTGCGCTGTCCCCGAGGAGGCTGCAGTGGAGACGAGACCGTCACCCACCTCCTCCTGGAATGTGCCTTTGCAAAGAAGATCTGGAGAGAGATGCAATGGTATCTGTCCAGGTTCGTCCCGAGCAGTTCCGTAACACAGGACTCTGTGCTCTATGGGCTGTTCCCGGGGACGCACACCGAGACGGACATCAACTGCTGCTGGAAGACCATCAACTCAGTGAAAGACGCCCTTTGGTCTGCCCGAAACTTGCTGGTCTTCCAGTGCAAGGAGCTGCCCTCGACCGAGTGTTGCAGACTGGCACATTCCAAGGTCCAAGACTACGTGCTCAGGGACGCACTGAGGCTCGGTGCGGCCGCCGCATAGGCTCTGTGGGGAAAGGCAACCGTTTAGAGCCTTCCCGCCATTGTATACCGAGGGGCTGCAATCAGGGAAAAAACCCTCGGACAGAATGTAAAATTCAAATTGATGTAATGTACCTGTAATGAATCTGTAATGTACCTGTAATGAATCTGTCATCAATAATCTGTATTGAGTGTAATGCAATGAGGCACCCTAGACTGTCATGAACTGTAATTATGTACAATGATTCATTGAACTGTACTTGATGTAACCTGCAAATTGTATAATCTGTATTGTGTACATTTGGAATGTGATATGACAATTGTATTGTATGTATTGCTGCAAATTTTATCAATAAAGCATATTTTTTTAAAAAAAAATCTCACTCTCTAACCAGTATTCAGTTCTGAATACTGATGAGGGAGAGGGTTCCTCTGGGGAATGCAGTCTGAGCCAAGACCATAGCACCATGGGTGGCTCAGCTGTATAGGGGGGGAGGAGAAAGATCAGGAGAGCAATGGTAATAAGGGATTCTATAGTTAGGGGAACAGTCAGGCATTTCTGTGGCTGCAGACGTGATTCCAGGATGGTATGTTGCCTCCCTGGTGCCAGGGTCAAGGATGTCACTGAGCAGCTGCAGAACATTCTGGAGGGGGAGGGTGAACAGCCAGAGGTCATGGTCCATATCGGTACCAATGACATAGGTGGAAAGATGGTTGAGGTCCTGCAGGCAGATTTTAAGGAGTTAGGAAAGAGATTAATAAGCAGGACCTCAAAGATAGTAATCTCTAGATTACTCCCGATGCCACATGCTAGCGAGTATAAAAATAGGAGGATAGAGCAGATGAATGTGTGGCTGGAGAGATGGTGCAGGAGGGAGGGCTTTAGATTCCTGAGTCATTGAGACCAGTTCTGGGAGAGGTAGGACCTGTACAGGCCTGACGGGTTGCACCTCAATGGAGTTAGGACCAATGTCCTCGCGGGGAGGTTCGCTAGTGCTGTGGTGGGGGGTTTAAACTAATTTGGCAGGGGGATGGGCACCAGGATGTAGCATTGGAAAGGAGAAGCAAGGTGCACAAAGGATTGGGAGAGAAAGATAGCACTAGAGCAAGGAATAGTATGGTAGTCGTTGGGACCAGACTAAGAGAGAGTACAAGAAAGTCTAAGATAGGTTTACAGTGCATGTGTGTAAACACACAAAGCGTAGTGAACAAGGCGCAATTAGGCACATGGGAATATGATATTGTGGTGATAACGGAGACCTGGGTCAAAAAAGGGCAGGATTGGGTACTAAATATTCCTTGATACAAGGTGTTCAGGAAAGATAGGGAAGGGAAGAACGGAGGTGGTGGGGGGGTGGAGGTGGGGGTGGCAGTATTGATTAAGAAGAATATTGCGGTGCTGGAGAATCTATTTGGTTGGAGTTAAGAAACAATAGAGGTGCCATTACACTACTGGGTGTATTCTATAGGCCACCAACTAGTGGGAAGGAGATGGAGGAGCAAATTTGCAGGGAAATTACAGAGAGGTGCAAAAGCCTTAGAGTAGTGATAACGGGGACTTCAACTACCCTAATATAGATTGGGATAGTAATAATATAAGGGGCAAAGAGGGGGTGGAATTTTTGAAGTGTGTTCAGGAGAACTTTCTTGACCAGTACGTTTCCAGCCCAATGAAGAAGGAGCAGTAACTGTACGGGGAATGAGATGGGCCAAGTGGAGCAAGTGTCAGTGGGGGAACATTTAGGGAACAGCGATCATAGTATCATAAGGTTTAGAATTGCTATGGAAAAGGAAATGGACCACTCTAAAGTAAAAATACTCAATTGAAGAAACGATTGGATGCTACAATAGGGGGAAAATGTACGGATATCTCTGGATGATGAATTAAGAGCGGCCAAATGGTGTTCCTCATTTGTAATTATCTTGTGATCTTGTGATTAAACTTATCTTTCATTGTAGCCGTAAAGATCCCAAGTGTTTACATTACAATATTAACTTAATTCCCAGTGATGGTGAGTCCACAAACAAAACTGCCAATAATTTACTATGTGTGAGCACTAAATTGGCAGTCTCATTTGGAAAGGCTACATGGCTGTTGTGACAAATGGAAATGTCATTCGGATGGAAGCGGTGCTCTTCTCAGTGGGAGTGAAAGATGAAAGAAAGAAAGAAAGAATGAAAGAAACTTCATGTATACAGCACCTTATCATATACTTAGGACAGTCCAAAGCCCTTTACAATTACTTTTGAAGTACAGTTACTGCTGTTATGTAGCAAATATGAAATTGAGCTTATGCACAGCAATATCCTACAAACAGTAAATGGGATAAATGACCAGTTAATCTGATTTTGGCGGTGTGGGTTGAGAAAAGAATGTTGGACAAGCTACCAGGAGAACTTCCTACTCTTCTTCAAATAGTGCCTTGGGATCTTTTATGTCCACCTGAGTAGACAGGATGAGGCCTCAATTTAATGTCTCCTCCAAAAGATTGGTTAGAGTACACTGAGCTTTAAAGGAAGAAAGACTTGCATTTATATAGCACCTTTCACATCTTCAGGATGTCCCAAACCCCTTCACAGCCAATAAATTACATTTTGAAATGTAGTCACTGTTGATTTTACAAAGGTAAACATGGCAAATAACTTGTGGACAGAAAGGACCCACAACCAACAGTGAGACGAATGCCCAGTTAATTAGTTAATTGGTATTAATCAATTTCACTTGTACTAACCTTTACATACACTGAGGTGCCAACCAGCAGGAGATAAAGTCAGTGTTTTCTCTCCTTATTTAGGTCTCCACATTGTGCAACATTTCCAAGTCAAGAGGAGAGATTAAATGCTCCCAGATCTATCCAAATCCGCATGGGAGCTAAGAGTGTACAAGACCAGCCTTGGCTTGCTTTTGCTTATTCTTAGCTCACAAATGGTAATGAAATAGACTTGGGAGCATACCATCGAACTGCACCTCTCAACTGGGGAATGTTGTGCAACATGAAGACCTAAATAAGAAAAGAAAACAAGAATAAATATTTTAAAAATAATTTGAGATCCTTTAGAAGTGGTAACCCATCAGCAAGCAAATTTTTTTTTTATTATTCGTTCATGGGATGTGGGCGTCGCTGGCGAGGCCGTCATTTATTGCCCATCCCTAATTGCCCTTGAGAAGGTGGTGGTGAGCCGCCTTCTTGAACCGCTGCAGTCGGTGTGGTGAAGGTGCTCCCACAGTGCTGTTAGGTAGGGAGTTCCAGGATTTTGACCCAGCGACGATGAAGGAATGGCGATATATTTCCAAGTCGGGATGGTGTGTGACTTGGAGGGGAACGTGCAGGTGGTGTTATTCCCATGTGCCTGCTGCTCTTGTCCTTTTAGGTGGTAGAGGTCATGGGTTTGGGAGGAGCTGTCGAAGAAGCCTTGGCGAGTTGCTGCAGTGAATCCTGTGGATGGTACACACTGCAGCCAGTGTGCGCCGGTGGTGAAGGGAGTGAATGTTTAGGTTGGTGGATGGGGTGCCAATCAAGCGGACTGCTTTGTCCTGGATGGTGTCGAGCTTCTTGAGTGTTGTTGGAGCTGCACTCATCCAAGCAAGTGGAGAGTATTCCATCACACTCCTGACTTGTGCCTTGTAGATGGTGGAAAGGCTTTGGGGAGTCAGGAGGTGAGTCACTCGCCGCAGAATACCCCAGCTTCTGACCTGCTCTTGTAGCCACAGTATTTATGTGGCTGGTCCAGTTAAGTTTCTGGTCAATGGTGACCCCCAGGATGTTGATGGTGGGGGATTCGGCGATGGTAATGCCGTTGAATGTCAAGGGGAGGTGGTTAGACTCTCTCTTGTTGGAGATGGTCATTGCCTGGCACTTATCTGGCGTGAATGTCACTTGCCACTTATGAGCCCAAGCTTGGATGTTGTCCAAGTCTTGCTGCATGCGGGCTTGGACTGCTTCATTATCTGATTGGTTGCAAATGGAACTGAACACTGTGCAATCATCAGCGAACATCCCTATTTCTGACGTTATGATGGAGGGAAGGTCATTGATGAAGCAGCTGAAGATGGTTGGGCCTAGGACACTGCCCTGAGGAACTCCTGCAGCAATGTCCTGGGGCTGAGATGATTGGCCTCCAACAACCACTACCATCTTCCTTTGTGCAAGGTATGACTCCAGCCACTGGAGAGTTTTCCCCCTGATTCCCATTGACTTCAATTTTACTAGGGGCTCCTTGGTGCCACACTCGGTCAAATGCTGCCTTAATGTCAAGGGCAGTCACTCTCACCTCACCTCTGGAATTCAGCTCTTTTGTCCATTTTGGACCAAGGCTGTAATGAGGTCTGGAGCCGAGTGGTCCTGGCGGAACCCAAACTGAGCATCGGTGAGCAGGTTATTGGTGAGTAAGTGCCACTTGATAGCACTGTCGACGATACCTTCTATCACTTTGCTGATGATTGAGAGTAGACTGATGGGGCGGTAATTGGCCGGATTGGATTTGTCCTGCTTTTTGTGGACAGGACATACCTGGGCAATTTTCCACATTGTCGGGTAGGTGCCAGTGTTGTAGCTGTACTGGAACAGCTTGGCTGGAGGCGCAGCTAGTTCCGGAGCACAAATCTTCAGCACTACAGCTGGAATGTTGTCAGGGCCCATACCCTTTGCTGTATCCAGTGCACTCAGCCGTTTCTTGATATCTCGTGGAGTGAATCGAGTTGGCTGAAGACTGGCTTCTGTGATGGTGGGGATATCGGGAGTTGGCCGAGATGGATCATCCACTTGGCACTTCTGGCTGAAGATGGTTGCAAACGCTTCAGCCTTGTCTTTTGCACTCACATGCTGGACTCCGCCATTATTGAGGATGTGGATGTTTGCAGAGCCTCCTCCTCCCGTTATTTGTTTTATTATCTACCACCATTCACGACTGTATGTGGCAGGACTGCAGAGCTTTGATCTGATCCGTTGGTTGTGGAATCGCTTAGCTCTGTCTATAGCATGTTGCTTCCGCTGTTTAGCATGCATGTAGTCCTGAGTTGTAGCTTCACCAGGTTGGCACCTCATTTTTAGGTACGCCTGGTGCTGCTCCTGGCATGCTGTTCTACACTCCTCATTGAACCAGTGTTGATCCCCTGGCTTGTTGGTAATGGTAGAGTGAGGAATATGCCGGGTCATGAGGTTACAGATTGTGCTGGAATACAATTCTGCTGCTCGCTGATGGCCCACAGCGCCTCATGGATGCCCAGTTTTGTGCTGCTAGATCTGTTCTGAATCTATCCCATTTAGCACGGTGATAGTGCCACACAACACGTTGGATGGTGTCCTCAGTGCGAAGACGGGGCTTCATCTCCACGAGGACTGTGCGGTGGTCACTCCTACCAATACTGTCATGGACAGATGCATTTGTGACAGGTAGATTGGTGAGGACGAGGTCAAGTAAGTTTTTCCCTCGTGTTGGTTCACTCACCACCTGCCGCAGGCCCAGTCTGGCAGCTATGTCCTTCAGGACTCGGCCAGCTCGGTCAGTAGTGGTGCTACCGAGCCACTCTTGGTGATGGACATTGAAGTCCCCCACCAAGAGTACGTTCTGTGCCCTTGCTACCCTCAGTGCTTCCTCCAAGTGGTGTTCAACATGGAGGGGGACTGATTCATCAGCTGAGGGAGGGCAGTAGGTAATAATCAGCAGGAGGTTTCCTTGCCCATGTTTGACCTGATGCCATGAGATTTCATGGGGTCCAGAGTCAATGTTGAGGACTCCCAGGGCCACTCCCTCCTGAGTGTATATCACTGTACCGCCACCTCTGGTTGGTCTGTCCTGCCAGTGGGACTGGACATACCCAGGGATGGTGATGGAAGAGTCTGGGACGTTGGCTGAAAGATATGATTCTGTGAGTATGGCTATGTCAGGCTGTTGCTTGACTCGTCTGTGGGACAGCTCTCCCAATTTTGGCACAAGTCCACAGATGTTAGTGAGGAGGACTTTGCAAGGTCAACTGGGCTTGGTTTGCCATTGTCATGTCCGGTGCCTAGTGGTCCGATGCCGGGTGGTCCGTCCGGTTTTATTCTTATTGGAACTTTTCGTCGTGAGATTTTACAACTGAGTGGCTTGCTAGGCCATTTCAGAGGGCAATTAAGAATCAACCACATTGCTGTGGGTCTGGAGTCACATATAGGCCAGACCGGGTAAGGACGGCAGGTTTCAGAACCAGATGGGTTTTTACGACAATCCGATAGTTTCATGGCCACCATTACTGGTACTAGTATTTTAATTCCAGATTTTTTATTTAATTATTTGAATTTAAATTCCCCAGCTGTCATAGCAGGATTTGAACTCATGACTCCGGATTACTAGTCCAGTAACATAACCACTATGCTACCGTACCCGTATCTTTCCTGATGTTGCTGTCTCTCCTACGTCAGCACTTGTCTGCCTGATCCAGATAAATATCGGGCTCAGTTTTTAAATGTTTTTTATGCATTTGTTTCTTTGGATCAACATCTCCATCAATGTTGATCAATTCCCCTAACTTTAATAGAGGTCCCAGTACAGTGTGTTGCCTCTCTGGTCCCAGGGTAAAGGATATCACAGAACGGGTGCAGAACATTCTGCAGGAGGAAGGGGAACAAACAGAATCTTGGTCCATGTTGGCAGCAACAACATAGGAAGGAAAAGAGTTGAGATCCTGCAGTCAGAGTTTCAGGAGTCAGGGAGTAAGTTAAAGAACAGGACCTGAAAGGTAGTAATGTTTGGATTACTCCCAGTTCCACATGCTAGTGAGTATAGTGAGTATTGGGCAGTGTCCTAGGCCCAACTATCTTCAGCTGCTTCATCAATGACCTTCCCTCCCTCATAAGGTCAGAAATGGGGATGTTCGCTGATGATTACACAGTGTTCAGTTTGCAACCCCTCAGACAATGAAGCAGTCCGTGCCTGCCGCAGCAAGACCTGGACAAAATCCAGGCTTGGGCTGATAAGTGACAAGTAACATTCGCACCAAACAAGTGCCAAGTAATGACCATCTCCAACAAGAGAGAGTCTAATCACTTCTCCTTGACATTCAATGGCATTACCATTACTGAATCCCCCACCATCATCACCCTGGGTGTCACCATTGACCAGAAACTTAACTGAACCAGCCACATAAATATTGTGGCTGCAAGAGCAGGTCAGAGGCAGGGTATTCTGCAGTGAGTGACTCACCTCCAGACTCGCCAAAGCCTTTCCACCATCTACAAGGCACAAATCAGGAGTATGATGGAATACTCTCCACTTGCCTGGATGAGTGCAGCTCCAACAACACTCAAGAAGCTCAACACTATCCAGGACAAAGCAGCCCGCTTGATTGGCACTCCATCCACCACCCTAAACATTCACTCCCTTCACCACCGGCGCACCGTGGCTGCAGTGTGTACCATCCACAGGATGCACTGCAGCAACTCACCAAGGCTTCTTCGACAGCTCCTCCCAAATCCGCGACCTCTACCACCTAGAAGGACAAGGGCAGCGGGCATATGGGAACAACACCACCTGCACATTCCCCTCCAAGTCACACACCATCCCGACTTGGAAATATATCGCCGTTTCTTCATCGTCGCTGGGTCAAAATCCTGGAACTCCCTACCTAACAGCACTGTGGGAGAACCTTCACCACGCGGACTGCAGCGGTTCAAGAAGGTGGCTCACCACCACCTTCTCAAGGGCAATTAGGGATGGGCAATAAATGCTGGCCTTGCCAGCGACGCCCACATCCCATGAACGAAAAAAAAAGTAAGATAAACTAATTTGGCAGGGGGAAAGGCACCAAGATGAAGCATTGGAGAGGAGAAACAAGGTGTACAGAGGATTGGGAGAGGCAACCAGCATTAGAAAAAAGAGTATTCAGAAATATGAGAAATGCAAGGCAGACTAGGATGGGTTTGGAGTGCGTGTGCGTAAATGCCTGGAGCGTGGTAAATAAGGTTGGTGAGCTGCAGGTACAAATTGCCACATAGGATTATGATATGGTGGCAATTTATGGAGCTTGGCCTGGTTCAAACAAGGGGAGGATTGGGAACTTAATATTCCTGGCTACAAAGTATTCAGGAAAGATCGGGAAGGAAATACAGGAGAGAGGGTGGGGAGGGGGGGTTGGTGGTGGCAGTATTGATCAAAGATACTATTACAGTACTAGAAAGGAATGATGTACTTGAGGGTTCAAAGACAGAATCTATTTGATTTGAAATAAGAAACAATCGAGGAGCTATTACGCTGCTGGGTGTACAATATAGGCCACCAAATAGTGGGAAGGAGATAGAGGAGCAAATTTGCAGCCAAATTTCAGAAAGGTGCCAGACAAGTGCCAGGGTATGAAAATCTCCAACAAGAGAGAGTCTAACCAGCTCTCCTTGACATTCAATGGCATTACCATTGCCAAATCCCCCACCATCAACACCCTGGGGGTCACCATTGACCAGAAACTTAACTGGACCAGCCACATAAATACTGTGGCTACAAGAGCAGATGACATGAAACTCGGAAATGTAGTAAACAGTGAAGAGAATAGTAACAGACTTCAGGAGGACCGACACATGGCAGATGAAATTTAATGCAGAGAAATGTGAGGTAATGCATTTTGATAGAGAGAATGAGAAGAGGCAATATAAACTAAATGGTACAATTTTAAAGGGGTGCAGGAACAGAGAGACCTGATGGTGTATGTACACAAATCTTTGATGGTGGCATGACATGTTGGAAAGGCTGTTAAAATAGCATACAGGATCCTTGGCTTTATAAACATAGGCATAGAATACAAAAGCAAGGAAGTTATGCTAAATCTTTAAAAATCACTGGTTAGGCCCCAGCTGGGATACTGTGTCTAATTCTGGGTACCACACCTTAGCATGGATGTCAAGGCCTTAGTGAGGGTGTGGAGGAGATTTATTAGAATGATACCAGCGATGCGGGACTGCAGTTATGTGGAGAGACTATAGAGCTGGGGTTGTTTTCCTTAGAGCAGAGAAGATTAAGTGGGAATTTGATAGAGGTGTTCAAAATCATGAAGGGTTTAGACAAAGTAAATAAGGAGAAACTGTTTCCATTGGCGGAAGGGTCGAGAACCAGGGGGCACGGATTTAAGGTGATTGGCAAAAGAACCAGAGGCAACATGAGGAAAAACATTTTTACGCAGCGAGTAGTTATGATCTGGATTGTGCTGCCTGAAAGGGTGGCGGAAGCAGATTCAGTAATAATTTTCAAAAGGGAATTGGATAAATACTCGAAGGGGAAAAATTTGCAGGGCTAGGGGGAAAGGGTAGGGGAGTATAGAGCCAGCACTGACACAATGGGTCGAATGGTCTCCTTCTGTGCTGTATCGTTCTATGATTCTAGGAGGGGAAGAAGCTTTTCCTTTTGTTTGAAAATTAATTCCATTAACTTCAGGACACCTTTGTTCAGTGTTTGGAAGATATAAATGAAATGAATTTTTGAAAAGTGACAGCAACTTTATAGTGAAACCGTAAAGAACTAATATTTATTTTTTGATAACATAATGTCAAATAATACTCCATAATCAAAATTAGACCAAACCCTATTATATGAAATACCTCTTTAAGTTGAGGTAACACAGCAATACCCTTTAAAAGCCCACAACAGTGCCCACTCCATACTAAAGTGAAATAGTGACGCCGATGAGACTCTAAGTTTGTGATCTTCTTTACTCAGAGTAAATTGTGTGCGACCGTGACATAATTTATTTGCAACTTCCCTCTATCAATAATGTAAGGACAAAACCCCTTGTTTCTAGTAGACTGTTGCTGTGATGATTGATTTCTCCCTCCTGAATCCTGTCTCCCGATGGAACAAGTGCTTAGGGGTTTAATTTACTTTGCAACAGCACAAACCAGTAGCTTTTTTTTTTCTTGGAAGGGTGGGGGGAAGAGAATGAGAGAAATAATCCTACCAACCCCACACTATGAAGAGAAAAAAAAAGCAAAACAAAAATATACTACATGTTACTGGACTTAAGTTCCCAATAATGTTAATGCAACCAAGGGGGAAGATTCTGTAATGCTCTTTAAAAAAATAAATGCCCTGGCTTGTTTTTTTTTGTGAAAAAAATGCATGAATTGAAAAGTAGAGAGGAGCTGCAGCCCGAAGATCTGGCTATCTTGTCATCATGGTTGTAATGTTAAAGGGAAATGGATTGTTTGGAGTGAGAGAGCGAGAGCGAGGGAGGAACTTTTTTTTTGTATCCGTCCGCGGGTTGGATGAGAGGGGATTTAAATTAATAATAAAAAAAAAGCAACCGCACCCTGGTTCAAAAAAAAACATCAAAACCGGTAAAAAAAACCTTTCGGTCCGCCTTTCTTCTACAGGAGGAAAGTTGTATGCGAGGCGGCGGTGTGTGTGTGTGTGTGTTGTTTTATTTTTCTGTTGTTGTTGTGGGTCCGGTGACGGAGCGGCCGCCGGACGGCTGGAGGGGAGCGGACTATTTGCGGGATTACTTTGCCGTTTTGCTGCGGGAGCCGCTGTCAGCCGGCCGCCGCCATGTTGAATTATAATGTTAATTTTCTAGAAATTGTCCCACAAATTTGGACGGAGATACCCGGCTCCTCCTGAGAGTGGAGTGGAGTGGGGCGGCGGCGGCGGCGGCGGCGGCGGCGGGGGGGTGGTGGGAGGGAAAGGAAAAAAAAAAGAGAAGGGGAGTTTAAATTAAAAAGAAAAAAAAAAGACGACTTGGGCGTTCGTCGTATTTATGTTCGCCCCCTCTGGTCGCAGAAAGCAGAGAAGTTGGGTAAGGTGTGAGAAATGGTGGCCGGGGTTTGTGTGTGTGTTTGTGTGTGTTTTTTTTTGAAAAAAAAAGATAGAAAATTCTTTACTACTTTTTTTTTTCTGGCTGCTTCTTGAACGAGTGGGGAATTGTTTACAGCGGCAGCGTCACGGGGCGGGAAGGAGAGGGGAGCCGGCAGCGACTGTCCTGGAGATCAAGTTTATGGGGAGGCTTCGCTTTCGGCCTGAAAATTTTTTTCTTTTATTTTTTTCTCCTCTCTCTTTCTCTCTCTCTGTTAGTGATACAAAATGGAACCGGTTTTAACTTCACTTTCCATCGTCTGCTTTAACTGCAATTTGTTTTTAACAGTAACTTTTTAAGGCTGGATTTGTTTCCCTTGCCGTGAGTGGGTTTTTTTTTTGTGTTTTGTTGACAGGTGTAAGTTTAAATTTCTACATTCTCTTGTCTTTGTATGATATATATGTGTGTGTGTGTGTGTGTATATATATATATATATCTTGATGATTTAAAGAGACTAACCAATTTTAAAGAATCACACGCGCCGCCAGGTGGAGGAGAAAGGAAACGTGCCATTTGGCAAAATAGGATTAAATGCTGGTAACTCTCAGTATAAGTTGGAGCCTTTTTTATTATTTGTTTTTTTTTTGTGTAACGTGGCGTTTGCCTTTGGTTGTCGAGGGTTTTATTCTCCCCTGTGTTTCTTTCGACTTGCTGCAAATTGTCCAGAAACTAGCTTTGGGTTTGTTGCTGAGGTTTCCTTTCCATTTCAATCGGAAGGGGGCAGTGAGGTATCGAGAGAGAACTGCAAACTCTCTAAATCATGTTACGTCTCTGTTTCGTGTTGAGGTCAAGGGTAAGAAATCTACTATACTGACAGATCCGGCATGGTACGGTGTAGTCAGTCATTCTGTATGCGGTCCGATCAACGTTGCCGTATTATATAAATATACTAAGTGTTTATACTCTTCTACAGTAGGTGAAAGTTGGAGAGAATTTCCCCGTAACCATTGTTATTTTCTTGCACTATTGCAATGATTGGAATTTATGTGGGATGCAGAATATAGCCTCCTGTTCTTAACTGTATGACTGGGATATGTGGGAGATCTCACTAACTCTTGAAAGGGAATTCTACTTATTGTATGTGTGTAACCAACCTCTAGATAAATTTGTATGTGTATGTGATAAATAAGTACATAACATGGTATAAAGATATAAAATATTTTTTCTACTATTAATGGTTGGTTCCCAGAAAAGTGTGTGTTTATTTGCAAAAATGAAAATAAACATGCAGTGAGCAGAGAATGTGTTTTAATGTATATTACACCAATTGAGTTAACATGAAATTTTGAATATGTAACTTTAGATTTAAATTGGAGTTTTTTCAAAAACAATATAGTGGAAAGTAGTAGAGTTCAAGCCTGAGAAAGTCATGCTTAAACTTAAGAGTGCTTGGTCAGACCACACTTTAGATGTTGTCCTGTCACTGATAAATAAACTCAAGCCCCGAAAACAGACTCGTACTTTTCCTTCACACAGCTTGTGTCAGAGGACATGGTTATGAGGAAAGAGTTGAGAAACTTGAGGGGGGGGGGGGGGCGGGGAGGTGACCTTATACATGAGAGTAAACTATAGAATAGGTAAATGTGGATCACGACTACAACAACAACTTGCATTTATATAGCACCTTTAACTTGGTAAAATGTCCCAAGTCGCTTCACAGGAGCAATTTTTCAAGTAAAACTTGACACCGACCCACGTAAGGAGAGGTGACCAAAAGCTTGGTCAAAGAGGTAGGTTTTAAGGAGTGTCTTAAAGGAGGAGAGAGAGGTGGAGAAGGTTAGGGAAGGAATTCCGGAGTTCAGGACCTAGGCAGTTGAAGGCACGGCCGCCAATGGTGGAGTGATTAAAATCGAGAGATGCGCAAGAGGCAGGAATTGGAGGAGCGCAGAGATCTTGGAGGGTTGTAGGGCTGGAGGAGGTTATGGAGATAGGGAGGGGCGATGCCATGGAGGGATTTGAAAAAAAGAATGAGAATTTTAAAATCGAGGCATTCCCAGACCAGGAGCCAGTGTAGGTCAGCGAACACAGTGGTGATCGGTGAACCGGACTTGGTGCGAGTTAGGATAGGGGCAGCAGAGTTTTGGATGAGCTCAAGTTTATGGAGGGTGAAAGCTGGGAGGCCAACCAGGAGAGCATTGGAATAGAGGTAACAAAGTCATGGATGAAAGTTTCAGCAGTGGATGAGCTGAGGCAGGGGCAGAGACGCACGATGTTATGGAGGTGGAATTAGGTGGTCTTGGTGATGGAACGGATATGTGGTCGGTAGCTCATCTCCGGGTCAAATAGGACACCAAGGTTGTGAACGGTCTGGTTCAGCCTCAGACAGTAGCCAGGGAGAAGGATGAAGTTGGTGGCTAGGGAACGGAGTTTGTGGTGGGGACCGAAGACAATGGCTTTGGTCTTCCCAATATTTAGTTGGAGGAAATCTTTGATCATCCAGTACAGGATGTCAGACAAGCAGTGTGATAAATCAGAGAGAGTGGTGAAGTCGAGGGAAGTGGTGGTGAGGTAGAGCTGGGTGTCATTAGTGTACATGTGGAACCTGATGTGTTTTCAGATGATGTTGCCAAGGGCTAGCATGTAGATGAGAAATAGGAGGTGGCCAAGGATAGATCCTTGGGGGACTCCAGAGGTAATGGCGGGGGAGTAGGAAGAGAAGCCAATGCAGGTGATTCTCTGGCTTTTACTGGATAGATAAGAATGGAACCAGGCAAGCACAGTCCCACCCAGCTGGACGACTGAGGAGGATGGTGTGGTCAACCATGCCAAAGGCTGCCGATAAGTTGTGGAGGGATAGTTTACCATGGTCACAGTCACATAGGATGTCGTTTGTGACTTTAATAAGGGCAGTTTCAGTACTGTGGCAGGGGCAGAAACCTGATTGGAGGGATTCAAATATGGAGTTGCGGGAAAGATGGGCACAGAATTGGGAGGCGACTGCATGGTCAAGGACTTTGGAGAGGAAAGGAAGGTTGGAGATGGCCAGTAGTTTGCAAGGACTGACGGGTCAGGGGTGGGTTTTTTGAGGAGGGGGGTGGATGGTGGCAGATTTGACGAGGAGGGGGCAGTACCTGAGGAGAGGGAACAGTTAACAATATCAGCTAACATGGGGGCCAGGAAGGAAGTTGGGTGGTCAGCAGTTTGGTGGGAATAAGGTCGAGGGAGCAGGAGGTGGGTCTCACGGTCAAGATGAGCTTGGAGAGGGCATGAGGAGATAGGAAAGAAACTAGAGAAAGATTTGAGTTCAAGGCTAGGGCGGGATGGAACCATAGGGTAAGTTTGGCTTGGTGGGCTAAGGGAAGGGAGGGAAGCAGCTGAACGGATGCTCTCAATCTTAGTGACAAAGAAGTCCTCGAGCTTCTCGCACTTGGTGGAGGAGGCAGGGGAGAGGGGTTTAAGAAGATGGTTTGTAGTGAAGAGAAGACGGGGATTATCTTTGCATTCCAGGATGATCCTGGAATAGTGAATGGTTTTGGCAGAGGAGAGCAGGACCTGATAGTGCTTTATGAGGCCCAGCCAGATCTAGCAATGAATGGCTAAACCAGTTGTCTGCCATAAACAAGTCTGCGTCCCTTGGACTTAAGGGAGCAGAGATGATGGCTATTTCAAGGGGAACGACCAGGGTGAGAGAGGGTAATGGTTTTGGTGATAAAACATTTGCTTTATGCTTTTTCATCAACGTACTGGAATAAAAATATTTTACCAGTAGCTGAGAATTGGAGGACCTGTTTAATCAAATTGTTAACAAGCTGTAGGTATGTGACTTATAAAGGAGCTTGTGTCCTTGCAGTGATGTAAGATTCTGTTTATAATTATTCGTTGTTTTTGAAGTGGTTTCTTAGACTGTAATAGTATAATAGCATATATAGTAATACAAAGAACATGTACTGAACCTCTTATTCACAGTAAAGTTAATAACATGAAATTATAAACATTGAATTGCAGAGTATGGTTATATTAAACAAAATATCTAATGATGAGGACAACTGTTAATGTTGAGGGTCGGAGTAAAATTTTCTACTTAAAATTCGCCAGCTGGATCTATGTATGTCCTCTAACTCCAATTCTTGACTCAAAGAAAATGTTATGTTATGTAAGAAAAAATGGCACTGAATTTGCACACAGCAAGGTCCCACAAACAGTAAATGAATGAATGACGTATGGTCCTCTGTTCACTGTGTCTGCGTTTAGAACAACCCCCTCAAATAATTGAGAACCTCCCCTTATAAATTTAATTCATTTTCAGTCATGTTACTTCGAGAAATCTTAAATCATGACTTCAAAAAAAATTCCCCTTCCACTTGGTTTCTGTTTATGAATGTGTAAGTATCCCGTTATGACGAGGAAGTATAGTTGTAAACAACAATCGTGTGCCATGTCATAGGTGTAGTAAAGCACAGAGGACATCTGACATTGGGGATACAGGTGACAGGAATATGGTCTCTGTATCTTGATGAGACGAGTATATACAGAGATAATTTCAGAAAATATAAAATGTAAGTAGATGACTTGTTAGTATAGTTTCAGTTATGTATTCAAAAAAAATCTTTGTTGTAGAATAATCTAACTGATAAGATTGTGTTACTCACTACTGGGGGCCACTGGATTCTGCTTTGTCCACTGCATGGTTAATAGTCCCATCATGATTATATAGTTTTTATTTTTTTATTACTCGTTCAAGGCCAGCCAGCATTTATTGCCCTTGAGAAGGTGGTGGTGAGCCACCTTCTTGAACCGCTGCAGTCCGTGTGGTGAAGGTTCTCCCACAGTGCTGTTAGGTAGGGAGTTCCAGTTTTTTGACCCAGCGACGATGAAGGAACGGTGACATATTTCCAAGTCGGGATGTTGTGTGACTTGGAGGGGAACGTGCAGGTGGCGTTGTTCCCATGTGCCTGCTGCCCTCGTCCTTCTAAGTGGTAGAGGTCGTGGGTTTGGGAGGTGCTGTTGAAGAAGCTTTAGCAATTTGCTGGAGTGCATGCTGTAGATGATACACACTGCAGCCACGATGCGCCAGTGGTATAGGGAGTGAATGTTTCGGGTGGTGGATGGGGTGCCAATCAAGTGGGCTGCTTTGTCCTGGATGGTGTCGAGCTTCTTGAGTGTTGTTGGAGCTGCACTCATCCAGGCAAGTGGAGAGTATTCCATCACACTCCTGACTTGTGCCTTGTAGATGGTGGAAAGGCTTTGGGGAGTCAGGAAGTGAGTCACTCGCCGCAGAATACCCAGCCTCTGACCTTTTGTAGCCACAGTATTTATATGTTTCTGGTCAATGGTGACCCCCAGGATGTTGATGGTGGGGGGTTCAGCGATGGTAATGCCGTTGAATGTTAAGGGGAGGTGGTTAGACTCTCTTGTTGGAGATGGGCATTGTCTGGCACTTGTCTGGCGCAAATGTTACTTGCCACATATCAGCCCAAGCCTGGATGTTGTCCAGGTCTTGCTGCATGTGGGCACAGACTGCTTCATTATCTGAGGGGTTGCGAATGGAACTGAATCGCATTGCAGCTTCCCACATCACGATGTGCATTTAGTGTATTAAGCCAGGTTTAATCCACTTTTCCTAAAAATGGTGACTGCATTGTGATTTTTTTTTCTTAACTCCAAACTTGGACTTGTTCTTTTTGCTCCAGGTAATTTGGTTGTTCTCTCAGACTTGCTTGCCCTGTAATAAAGTCTACTACTCTTAATTCCAAGTCACTTAACTCAAACTACCTGATTTTTTAAAAAAAAGTACCAAATTCCTACTTTGTTGCTTAATTTAAATTATTAGATATCGAATTGTTTTAGCACTTTGAATTATCTGGAACAGATTGACTTATTCCTAAATTTATTCGCTGTATTGAATTAAGCATTCTCTAGTAACCAAAAAATAGCACATCTTTGCAAATGAGGAGGGGGGGGGATCAGTTTAAACTGACAAATCTGTAATTAAGATTGTTGTGTATATAATATAGTAATATTTATGATGAAGGGGTGAACTTTGCAAAGTGTTTTGTTATGATTCCTGATGAGCCATTGGTTACTGTTTACTAACATACCCAGCTAATGGAATACATCAAGTCTGAGACTTTTTCCTCAGTGTAATGCTGCTGGAAACTGAAAAAAAGTATTGTTCAATGACTTTTCTTTTAAAAGTTTACTTTTTAAGAATTTTGCCTTGGCATGGAATTTCATGTTTGCTTACACTTAATTTGCAGCTACAATTCATTAATTCAATGAAGCTGTTGATACAGCTACATGTACTTAAGTTGTATTGAATGCTGGAGGTCTGGGTATCTTGTTAGCAGATGCCAAGATGAATAGTGGGGTTTGGGTGTTTCCTACTTTATTATGCATTTGCGTTGTATTGCTCTTGTGATGCCTGGAGAACCACAACAACTTGCATTTGTATAGCACCGTTTAATGTAGAAACTGTCCCAAGATACTTAATGGAGGAAAAAAGAAGTGGCACTGAGCTTTTATGGGAGGGTTAGAAGAAATGACTCAAAGCTTGGTTGAAGAGATGTGTAGTGAGAAGTCATTTAAAACTGTGAAGAAGATAAAGGTGGAGGGGTTTTGGTTGGAGTGTCAGAGTAGCACCTAGACGGCTGTATGCTCTGTCACTGTTGGTGGGGAGTTGGCCTGTGCGTACGGTCAGAAGACCAGAGAACAAGGGAGGGGCTATGGTTGTGGAGGTAGGATGAGGTGAGAAGGATGATTTTAAGTTTGATCCACTGGGGAACAGGAAGCCAATATAAATCAATGAGGATGGGAATGATGGATGCAAACAGCAGAGTTTTGGATTACTTAGAATTTATGAAGGGTGGGCAAAGAGGGCATTGGAGAAGTTGAGTCTAGAAGTGACAAGGGCATGGTGTTTTGGTGGCAGTCCAGTTGCAAAGTGGAAACAAGCAGTCTTGGTAGTGAATAGACTGGTTTGAAGCTCAGCTCTGGGTGCAACAGAACACTGAGGTTGCATGCAATCTGATTCAGCCTGAGTGAGCTGCCAGAGAGGGAGAATGGAGTTGGTGGCAAGGGTACAGAGTTTTTAGTTGGGGCCGAAAATGGTATCTTCGGTCTTCCTGATGCTCAGTTGTAGGAAATTTTGACTCATCCACACTATAATGTCAAACAGGCAGTCATGGCAGCATGGAGATGGTCGAAGGAAGTGTTGGAGAGCTAGAGCTGAGTGTCATCGGCATGTATACGGAACCTGGCTCTGAATTTAAGAATGTCACCACAGGATAGAAGTAGATGAGGAAGAGAAGGGAATCACTGGTGGATCATTGGGGAACTCTGAAAGTTACAGTGTAGTACCTGGGGTGGGGGGGTGGGGGAAGCTATTTCAGGAGCTACATTAGTACAGGTAAGTGTGGAACAATGCAAAGGGTGTCCCAAGGCAGTAGAGGAGGATGACATAATTGATTGTGTTGAATGCTGTAGAGAGATCAAGAAAGGATAAAGCGCCATGGTTGCAGTCACAGAGGATATCATTGTTGATTTTGACCAGGACAATCATGGTGCAGGGTACAAACTAGACTAAAGGAATTCGAATAGATAGTTGTGGAAGAGGCTGGGAAGTAACAAAATGTTTAAGCACCTTAGACAAGAAGGGTAGGTTAGAGCTAGGGCAGCAGTTGGGGGGTGGGGGGGTGAAGGGGTATAGATCAAGAATGATCGTTTTGAGGAGAGAGGTGGCAGTATTGGTTTTGAAAGGGAAAGGGACAGTGGCTGATCAGAAAAGGCCATTAAGGTAGTTGATTGGCCCAGAAGTTGATGGGGAGAAGTTCAGGGGGCTAGTGGTAGGTCTCATTACAACAGTGACTTCACTTCAAAAAACTGGCTGTAATGCACTTTGGGACCGCCTGAGGTTGTGAATGGTGCTATATAAATGCAAGTTCTTTGTTTCTTATACGAGAGGAGCTTGGAGAGGGCAAGAGGGATTGGAAAGTAAAGTGGTGTTGGGGTTAAGATGTATGAGGTGGTCAGTGGTGGAGGGGCATATGGCATCTGAGGCTGCTACGCACTGTTGTATTCAACTTCCCTCTCCTGTTAGATTGCCCTCCCTCTGGAAGTGCTGTAATGTTTATGATTAGGATCTTGCATAGATCTTGGGAAGAGGTCCAGGCTGCTTGGTACTTCTGTAGCTTTAAGTTGAGGCCAAGCTCACTATAATTGTTGTGTGTCTCAAAGGTGCTTTGTAATTTAGAACAAGATTCTTCCTTAGGGGCACAAACCTCCTGAGTACAAATGGTAAGAATTGTGATGTATGGGGTCTTTGAACAGTTTGAGCTGAAGGGATCACAAAATCATGGCCGTGATCTATCCTGAACAGCTATTTGCTGCTGTTCCTTCAGGGTGGGGGCATAAAAGAACTGTGTACTCTGGAATTTTTTTAAAATGCTGGAAGTGCACGACACTTCACACGCGAAACATAAAATTACTTTTCTCCTTGACCATTCATTCCAATTCCTTGGAGAGTTGGAGTCTGTGTTGGGTGGGATAGGATACATTTGATATTTTTTCATTGCATTTTGCTGCTTGTATTTCTGAAGGCTTGATTCTATAGTTTCCTGCTTTCGCTGGCAGCCAGGTCTTATTCCTGGCCTTCCTTCATGCTGTTCAGAATCTACAGAGATGACGGAGATATATGTTTTTGTACCTTTTGAGTCTGAATCGGTCTAACAGGGTTGATTGGAGTTTGTGAAGTGTTGCTGCATCTCAAAGGAAGTGCTTGGTTATGAAGTACCAGAACAGGTCTAGTTGGATGAGAGAGAACTTGTCAGCTAGCAGCTGGACTGTTATGATCATGTGGAGGAGCTAGCCTAGCCAGCAATTATGCCATTATGTTAGACTTGAGATTTATTTGTAATAAGCACTCCAACCATTTCCCTTATTGCACTAGATTGGGAGGGAGGAGGTTTGATAATGTGACTTACAACAAAGGGCTGGTTGATAACTTCAGTGCAACTTTGGGTGGAGTGCTTCTAGACTTCTGTTCTTTTCAGGGTTCTTTTAATGGTCGTGCAAGGATATAGGCTGGATGGGAAGCCTCTGCCTCTATACCCAGGCAGCCATTCAGTTTGTCTGGAAAAGTTCCAAACCACAATTCCTTGAAATTGGGCTAACTAATAACGTCTGGGGTTTGGAACGTTAAGTCTACTTTTAATTTTGAGATTTACAGGGAACTGAGAGATACTCTGATTCGCTTGCCTACCTATAGGAATTAGGAGATGCACTTTTACAAGTTATGTAGCTGGAATCTAGAAGTTATGTGCCAGGAATCTAACTTGTAGCATTTAGAATAAGAGGGGCTGGTGGGAAATTATGTTGGTGAATTTGTGCCCCCAGCCCCAGAAATGACACATACTCCACTTGTTCAGGTCAGCATGTATACTTGTGGAACTACTTTCAGGGGAGTTGACTGTGGGTGTTGCTGTCACCTCCTAAATATCTCACATCTGTTTTTGATCATGCAAATGAATAGGATTCTCATATGTACACAGGGATGCCCTGTGCAAGGGACATGTTTTGGGAAAGCTGGATGAAGTCCTTGATGGTTAGAAAATTATAGCTAGTGAGGTGGTAGGGCTGGTCACATTTAGTCATGTGTTATTAATACAATAACCTTGCCTTAATGAAAATCTTTATAGTGTACAGTCGCTTGTAATGGACCATGTTATGTCCCTGAAGTTACTGGGAACTGGTGATAGTAATGCAATACCCTGAACTACTTCTATTAATTTTCACTTTACTGTCCCATTCAGTTTCATGGAATTCATGTTAACATTGAAATTGAAAGAGATAATGAAGTGGTAAGTAATTTATAGTGGTAGCTAGTGTTTATTTGAGTCTGTGATTGCATTGCTGGTGTTACTTGAGCATTATACTTGCAACTCTGTAGCTGGGAATTGCTCATTGCTCATGGCTGTGCAAAGTAGTGGTGCCTGACTTGTTTAAAACTGTTAACTTTTGTTTAGAAATGGTAGACATGGTGCTGATTTCCAGGAAGGTTTTACACTACATTCATTGCATGTATTTGATGTTTAAAGCTTTGTTTGCCTTTCAACTCAGTCATGCTAATGGAGTACTGTACTTGCTGGCTATGCTTGTGATGCTATGGCCAAATGCTGAGCTGATCCGAGCTGCAGCATTGCAAGTACAGTCAAACCTGTACAAACGGACACCCCCAAAAAATGGACACTTAATGACAATCCCAAATAACTTGCATTGTAATAGGTACAAGGTGCACCTTGAAGCCATAGACACTCGTAAATTCCGAACTATGGTTAGTTTTCAATGCACCAAGTCCGTTTACAACTTAGAACACGGGACACGCAGGTAAGTGCGAGGCAGCAGTGGGTGAAAGAAACGCCTTTTGTGGAATGGAGATCTTCTTACCCAGCATCCATAGCAGCAGAGAAACTGCTCCATCTCAGTGTGAATGCTTGCGGGGCTCTATTCCAGGGATAGAGCGGTATATCTGCCGCTATGGATTCTGAGTAAAGATCTCTCCATTTCACAAAAGCTGGGAACTGCCAGGTGGGGTGGGAGGTGAGGGTGGAAATGAGAATCGGGAGCCCTGAAATTTGGGGGGGGTGGGTGGGTGGGGCCCAAAATTGTGTGGTGGCCTCGAGTTGGAGGGAGATGGAGGCTCAGGAGGAGATGGAGAATGGGGACAGTGGTGGGGGAGAGAGGTAGACTGGGGAATGGGGACTCGGAGAGATGGAGACAGGGAATGGGGGCTCGGGGGCAGAGGGAGAGATGGAGACAGGGAATGGGGGCTCGGGGGCAGAGGGAGACATGGAGACAGGGAATGGGGGCTCGGGGGCAGAGGGAGACATGGAGACAGGGAATGGGGGCTCGGGGGCAGAGGGAGAGATGGAGACTGGGGAATGGGGGCTCGGGGGCGGAGGGAGAGAGACTGGGGAATGGGGGCTCGGGGGCGGAGGGAGAGAGACTGGGGAATGGGGACTCGGAGAGATGGAGACAGGGAATGGGGGCTCGGGGGCAGAG
Source organism: Heptranchias perlo (assembly GCF_035084215.1). Lineage (NCBI taxonomy): Eukaryota > Metazoa > Chordata > Chondrichthyes > Hexanchiformes > Hexanchidae > Heptranchias > Heptranchias perlo. Next base: position 37,870,017 of record NC_090336.1, read on the forward strand.
GGAGACATGGAGACAGGGAATGGGGGCAGAGGGAGACATGGAGACAGGGAATGGGGGCTCGGGGGCAGAGGGAGAGATGGAGACAGGGAATGGGGGCTCGGGGGCAGAGGGAGAGATGGAGACTGGGGAATGGGGGCTCGGGGGCGGAGGGAGAGAGACTGGGGAATGGGGGCTCGGGGGCGGAGGGAGAGAGACTGGAGAATGGGGGCTCGGGGGCGGAGGGAGAGAGACTGGGGAATGGGGACTCGGAGAGATGGAGACAGGGAATGGAGGCTTGGGGGCAGAGGGAGAGATGGAGACAGGGAATGGGGGCTCGGGGGCAGAGGGAGACATGGAGACAGGGAATGGGGGCTCGGGGGCAGAGGGAGACATGGAGACAGGGAATGGGGGCTCGGGGGCAGAGGGAGACATGGAGACAGGGAAAGGGGGCTCGGGGGCAGAGGGAGAGATGGAGACTGGGGAATGGGGGCTCGGGGGCGGAGGGAGAGAGACTGGGGAATGGGGGCTCGGGGGCGGAGGGAGAGAGACTGGGGAATGGGGACTCGGAGAGATGGAGACAGGGAATGGAGGCTTGGGGGCAGAGGGAGAGATGGAGACAGGGAATGGGGGCAGAGGGAGAGATGGAGACTGGGGAATGGGGGCTCGGGGGCGGAGGGAGAGAGACTGGGGAATGGGGGCTCGGGGACGAAGGGAGAGAGACTGGGGAATGGGGGCTCGGGTTCGGAGGGAGAGAGACTGGGGAATGGGGGCTCGGGGACGGAGGGAGAGAGACTGGGGAATGGGGGCTCGGGGACGGAGGGAGAGCGATCGGGGAATGGGGGCTCGGGGGCGGAGGGAGAGCGACCGGGGAATGGGGGCTCGGGGGCGGAGGGAGAGCGACCGGGGAATGGGGGCTCGGGGGCGGAGGGAGAGCGACCGGGGAATGGGGGCTCGGGGGCGGAGGGAGAGAGACCGGGGAATGGGGGCTCGGGGGCGGAGGGAGAGAGACCGGGGAATGGGGGCTCGGGGGCGGAGGGAGAGAGACCGGGGAATGGGGGCTCGGGGGCGGAGGGAGAGAGACCGGGGAATGGGGGCTCGGGGGCGGAGGGAGAGAGACCGGGGAATGGGGGCTCGGGGGCGGAGGGAGAGAGACCGGGGAATGGGGGCTCGGGGGCGGAGGGAGAGAGACCGGGGAATGGGGGCTCGGGGGCGGAGGGAGAGAGGCCGGGGAATGGGGGCTCGGGGGCGGAGGGAGAGAGACCGGGGAATGGGGGCTCGGGGGCGGAGGGAGAGAGACCGGGGAAAGGGGGCTCGGGGGCGGAGGGAGAGCGACCGGGGAATGGGGGCGGAGGGAGAGCGACCGGGGAATGGGGGCGGAGGGAGAGCGACCGGGGAATGGGGGCGGAGGGAGAGCGACCGGGGAATGGGGGCGGAGGGAGAGCGACCGGGGAATGGGGGCGGAGGGAGAGCGACCGGGGAATGGGGGCGGAGGGAGAGCGACCGGGGAATGGGGGCGGAGGGAGAGCGACCGGGGAATGGGGGCGGAGGGAGAGCGACCGGGGAATGGGGGCGGAGGGAGAGCGACCGGGGAATGGGGGCTCGGGGGCGGAGGGAGAGCGACCGGGGAATGGGGGCTCGGGGGCGGAGGGAGAGCGACCGGGGAATGGGGGCTCGGGGGCGGAGGGAGAGCGACCGGGGAATGGGGGCTCTGGGGCGGAGGGAGAGCGACCGGGGAATGGGGGCTCGGGGGCGGAGGGAGGGCGACCGGGGAATGGGGGCTCGGGGGCGGAGGGAGGGCGACCGGGGAATGGGGGCTCGGGGGCGGAGGGAGAGCGATCGGGGCTCGGGGGCGGAGGGAGAGCGATCGGGGACCGGGGTGGGGTCCGGAGGGGGAGGGACCGGGGGCGGGGTGGGGGGGGTAACCGGGGAATGGGGGCTCCTCTTTGCCTGCTCATGGGTGGTCTCCTGGTTCTTGGAACGTCTCACACTGCAGCTGCTGGTGTGAAACCACAAATTAAGATTCTCAACTGCAGGAGACCCAACCTTTATAAGCTAAATTGAATAACGTGGTCAGAAGGTCATGTAATCAAACTTCCAGGAATGCCTCCACCCAGAGTTAAGGCACCCAGTACCCACCCCCCAGCACTTCAAACAGTAGCAGAATCTGCAGGATGTTAATCCCCCCGCAATTTGGCTGGGATCTCCCAGGTGCTCCGGCCCTACAGCAGCCACCTCGTCCTGTGCAGGCTGCCAACGTTGCACTTCCCAGGATCAGAGCATCCCTTCCTCAGTGGAAAAGGATCCTAGGATGGCAATGAACTGGGAAACCCAAAGAAACCGAAATACAACTGCAATCACACCCTGCTGGCAGGGCTCCAGAATTAGGCAAGATCCCAGGTGAGGGTGAAAAAAAGGAATGCTGCAGGAAATACAGCCAATCCTGGGATATTTAGCTCATCCAGTTTACTGTATGTACAGTGACCATTTTACAAATAAGGACACCTGCAAATAAAGGACACCCAATGCAAGTCCCTTGGGTGTCCTTAATTTACTGGTTTCACTGTACAGTAATCCAGTAAACAATGCCTAACTAAAATGAACATATTTGCCCCACAATAAGTTTATTCTACTGAGACCACAAAGTATTTTATGTTTGTTTAATTCCTCTGCCCCCTCCAGTCTGCATTCTGAAGCTGTTTTGGTTTGTCCTTTTGCCATTTATAGTGGCTCTAAGGCAATAGAAGGCAATGAAAATGAAACAACCCTATCCCCTTGAGTGAGGGCAAGAAACTTGGTGGTGGTAGTAATTGGTGTGCTATGGATTTAAAGTGCAAGCTGAGAGTTCCGATCTAGATCCTCAAGGTATTTCTGAAGGCTGTTCTTGAGTCTGAGTAGCATGAAGTCCCATTTCACTATGTCAAATGCCTTCTTGATTGAGAGTTATGAGGGTTGAACCTTGGTGTTAACTGTGTTGGTGTACAACGCTGAATAGTTACCTTGTCGTGCTTCTGGAGCAGTACCCTTATTTAAAATCTGTTTCTTCTGGTTGCACTAGTGTGTGGGTCGCTGTACCCAACCTTAGGCAAGGATTTTGGTTGGTATGTTACAGTTGCTACCGAGAAGGGATCTGTTCTTTTTGATGTTCATGGGAGGTGAAATCTTTGCCTTTTTGTATTAATGTGGCTGCTTTGACTCTTTCTGGGAAGGTATTTAAGTCCTGTATGTGGAAAAAATGTTTTAGTAATCGTGGTACTAGAATCATAGGTTACAGCACGGAAGGAGGCGATTCGGCCCATCGAGTCCGCGTCGGCTCTATGCAAGAGCAATCCAGCTAGTCCCACTCCCCCGCCCTATCCCCGTAGCCCTGCAAATTTTTTAACTTTCAAGTACTTATCCAGTTCCCTTTTGAAGGCCATGATTGAATCTGCCTCCACCACCCCCTCGTGCAGTGCATTCTAGATCCTAACCACGTGCTGTGTTTTAAAAAAAAGTTCTTCCTCGTGTCACCTTTGGTTCTTTTGCCAATCACCGTAAAGCTATGTCCCCTGATTCTTTATCCTTCCGCCAATGGGAACAGTTTCTCTCTATCTACTCTGTCTGGACCCTTCATGATTTTGAATAGCTCTATCAAATCTCTTCGCAACTGTCTCTGTTCCAAGGAGAACAACCCCAGCTTCTCCAGTCTGTCCACGTAATTAAAGTCCTCCATCCCTGGAATCATTCTAGTAAATCTCTTCTGCGCCCTCTCTAAGGCTTTCACATCCTTCCTAAAGTGCGGGCCCAGAACTGGACACAATACTCCAGTTGTGGCCGACCAGTGTTTTTTATAAAGGTTCATCATGACTTCCAAACTTTTGTACTCTATGCCTCTATTTATAAAGCCCAGGATTCCGTATACTCTTTTAACTGCTTTCTCAACCTGCCCTGCCACCTTCAACGATTTGTGCACGTATTTCCCCCCGATCTCTCTGTTCCTGTACCCCTTTTAGAGTTGTGCCCTTTAGTTTATACTGCCGCTCCTCGTTCTTCCTACCGAAATGTATCACTTAGCATTTTTCTGCGTTAAACTTCATCTGCCACATGTCCGCTCATGCCACCAGCCTGTCTATATCCTCTTGAAGTCTACCACTATTCTCCTCACTGTTTACTACCCTTCCAAGTTTTGTGTCATCTACAAATTTGGAAATTGTGCCCTGTACACCCAAGTCCAAGGCATTAATATATATCGAGAAAAGCAGTGATCCCAGCACCGACCCCAGGGGAACACCACTGTACACCTCCCTCCAGTCCGAAAAACAACCGTTCACCACTACTGTCTGTTTCCTGTCCCTTAGCCAATTCTGCATCCATGTTGCTACTGCCCCCTTTATTCCATGGGCCGCAATCTTGATGATAAGCCTACCATGCAGCACTTCATCAAACGCCTTTTGAAAGTCCATATACACCACATCAACTGCCTTGCCCTCTTTTACCCTCTCTGTTACCTCATCAAATAACTCATTCAGGTTAGTTAAGCACAATTTGCCTTTAACAAATCTGTGCCGGCTTTCCCTAATCAATCCACACTCGTCCAAGTGACTGTTAATTCTGTCCCGGATTATCATTTCTAAAAGTTTCCCCACCACTGAGGTTAAACTGACTGGCCTAATGTTGCTGGGTTTATCCTTTTTTGAACAAGGGTGTAACATTTGCAATTCTCCAGCCCTCTGGCACCACCCCAGTATCTAAGGATGTTTGGAAGATTATGGTTAGTATCTCCGCAATTTCCACCCTTACTTCCCTCAGCAATCTAGGATGCATCCCTTCTGGACCAGGTAACTTATCTACTTTAAGTACAGTTAGCCTTTCAAGTAACTTTTTATCAATTTTTAGCCCATCCAGTCTTTCAACAATATCTTCCTTTACTGAGACTCTGGCAGCATCTTCTTACTTGGTAAAGACTAGTTTGGGGAGTAGGGCTTCATTGTGTTCAGCAGATAACATCTTAGGGAACCATATGCTTTAAAGGGACTGTCTTTTACTGCTGTCTGAATGTCACTAATCTGATTCAAAGATTTCAGTGACTTTGGGAAGACCTGGTAGATGTCTGTTGAAGACTTGGGCTGCAATTATACTGCATTATTGTCAGACCTGCAGCTGCAGAGTTCAAAGAGCAACTGGCAAAACCCAAGTTATATTACAAGCATCGAGTTGCACCTGCATGTCGGGAGAAAGCTCTGCGTATTCGTGCATGCGGGGAGCTCTAGTTGCCCAGCCATATTTTTTTGTTAGAGCAAAAATGAGAGCGTCCTTCAGGAGGCTGCCTTGATTGAACTCAAAATGCATTAAAAACAGTCACTTTTGTATCATTGTGAAAGTAGCAATACAACTACTGTCTTAAGTATTGCTCCCCTATTTGGACAAAATAATAAAAAAATACATGTCCGGGGACAATTCATTCTTTGCCCATCTCGCTTTTGCATTTTACTACTTTTATCAATACAACTGTGGATCAGTGTAATTTTATAGTTGCCCCTCTCATTTATTCTCTACTCCAGATATCTTGCATGTACCTCTTCCCTCCCGAACACACTATATTGAAAATAACTTATTAAACAGCCTCCTACTCTAACTCATTCTTTTTCAGGACCTCAAAACTGTGCAACTCAACCTCCCTTCTATAATCTTCAGACTTTTAAAACCCAAACCTGATGCTAGCTAATGCTTCTTGTGATTTTACTTTATCTTTACTGTTTTTGGCTTTGTTTGCATCCTGCACTGTGGGCTTTGGTCTTCACTTTGTTTTCTCAAGTGAAAAAAAGACTTGCTTATTTTCCTCTGTATAGTTTGACATTCTGAGATGTAGAAATCTGCAAACTTCTTACAGATTTCAATGGAGCTGGATTTACCACCTTGTCAATATTTGTGTCAGTTCTCCTGTTATAGGGTGTACAAGAGGAACTTTTCAGGTCTGTAGCCTGATGAGCTGGTAGAATGTTTTTGCATCTATTTGAAGATTATTTAGGTGCCTTCAATCCTCAATTGCTTTCCAATCTTTGCCTCTTATGTTAGATTCTTATAGAGGGATGCCACAAAGAGAAAGGAAAGGGTAGAGAGAGGTCAGCCAACAACAAATCTGGCTGATTTAAAAGAAACTAAATTTGTAGAGGGTAGGTGGATGGTACACTTTGTCTTGCATTCCCAGCCAATCATGGAAGGCTTCCATTGGGCTACGCGTTGGTACTGCTAACACACATGAAACCCTCAAACTTGTACAAACAACCTGCGGCAGTTTGGCGGGACAGGTGGTGGAAGATAAAATAGTTGGGGAGGCTTTGGTTAGGGGCGAAGTGTCATCACCCATGAGCCAAGTCTTATCAAAGCCAGGATGTCAATACAATCATCAACATTAAGGTTGTAGATGGCAAGAGCCTTGTTCGCAAGTGAATGGACGTTCTGGAGGGAAATGCAAAGAGGGATGGCGATTGTTGATCCACTGTCAGAGTCCAAAGGAACAGGACACAAGAAGCTTGTGAAGTTAACCTCTAGCAAGCATGCTGGATAGGGAAGATGGGTTAGTTGGGGTTGTTGCTCATAAGCAGGCAGCGTTGGGTGCATCTAGCCCCTTTAGAGAATGCCAAGTGAGGCACAGAAGGCAGCTGTGGGATTATTGAAGGAGATTTCAAGCCTGCAATGGCAGCAAGAGAGTGGGAAGGCAAAGGAGTAGTGATGGGTTGGGGTAGAAAGTACCCAAGAAGGGAGAAATGAAAGATTTTGTGACTGGATGACAGGAAGAGGAGACGACAGGAGAGCAGGGCCAAGAGAGAAAAAAGGAAGATAGAGGGCTTGGGTCTGCATGCACAAATAGACACAAAATTCAGGTTATATAGGTACGGCAGAGATGAGATGAGTTATGTATGTTCCAGACATACGCAGAGACTGGAAAGAGGTGACATGAAAGGGTCCGAAGTTAAAAATCAGAGGTCCTATGGTGGATTAAAGTTGACTTGTAGATACAATGGAGTCATTTTGGAGCGTCCACGAACCAGTGTCCAGGTTCAGAGACAGTTGTGGAGATGGAGTGGATTCAGGAGCCATTTGACGGCCAGAATATTAGGGAATGTGCTACAGAAGGTTGTTTAGTGGAATCAGAAGGCTGAGGAGGAGTGGGAAGTTGACCATCACCCAATAGAGGTTGATCCAGGGGTTCAGTGAAGCTTGGGTGTTAGCAGTGTGCACCAATGTATTCAGTATACCAGCAGAGAAGCGAGGAGCAATGAAATTGAAAATCGATGACTAGGAGCAGTGAAGTCCAGGGAGAGTTTGAAAGACAGGTAAAAAAAGACCAGCTTGTCCACCAAGTCTGTTCCATATTGTCTTGGTGCGACTGAGCATCATGATCCCCAATAACTACACCTTACTTTTTGTAAGCTGTGATATCAGACATAACTAGAAACTTGTTCAGCTCCCTTTTTGAACATTTGCAGCAAACTTGTACTCTCAACACGGGCCGAAAGCTTGTTCCAGAAGTCGATGACCCCTCTTCCCCTATACAAAAAGAAAAACTTCTGATGTCTGACCTAGTTCTATGCAACTAAGTGACACCTTTCCTTTTTTTTGATTGATTGATAAACAGATGTAATTGCATTCAATATTCTCAATTTGCGCTTTTAAGATGGGGATTAATAAGTGGATTTGCAGGCATTATTATTTCTGTTGCCATTGTTTACAGTCCTGGTCATTAAACTCTGCTCCCTTGTCACTAACTCCATTGTCTCACTGGCCACTCATTCAGGCTGAACCAGACTCTAAAGCCTTTGGCAGCCTGTTTGATCTCGAGCTGAGCTTAAAATCTCACATTTCATCTTTCATGAAGACTGCTTCTTTTCCCATTGCCTATCTCCACCTCTGCCTCAATTCATCTGCCTTTATCCAAGTTTTTGTCACTTTCAGACTCCGTACCTTCTTGGCCTTCCGTGCTTCATCTTTCAAAAATGCCAACTTATCCAAAACATAGCCATCCTGTGCCCTTCGCGAGCTAAATCTTACTTCTCTGTGACTCACGACACTAAGGCCTTTAATGCACTTCCTTTGGAAAGGCAGGTACTGAAAATAAAGAAAATGGGAATCGGTGGTAATATTTTACAATGGATACATTATTGGTTGAACGATAGAACCCAAAGGGATTGTCATCACCCCGGTAGAATGTTACCAGTAGGGTCCCACATGGGTCTGTTTTGGGGCTTCTTGTTTAGTGTCCTTATAAATGACCTGGAGTTAGGAGTCACGATCACGGAGGCTAAATTTGCCAATAATACGAAGAAGCTAATGAAGGTGGTAGACTACAAAGCTTGAACAGGATGAGCTAAAGAGAAATTTCAATATACCTGGAATTGGGCAGACAGGTGGCAGATGAAATTCAATGTAGAAAAATACAAAATGCTTCACGTGGGGGCCAAAAATCCCAGAAGGCACTATTACTTAAACGGAAAGAAAATAATGTACATGATAAATGAAAGAGATCTGGGGGTCCTGATTGACAAAAAATTGAAGCTATCGCAACAATGCTCTGTGGCAGTGAGTAAAGCAAAATCAGATGTTAGGATGTATTAAAGGGTCAATATTGAGCCGAAATAGTGAGGTAATCCTGCCACTTTATAAACCATTGGTGCAAAAGCACTTGGAATATTATGTACAGTTCTGGTCGCCACATTACAAAAAGGATAGAAAGGTTACAGCACGGAAGGAGGCCATTCGGCCCATCGAGTCCGCACCGGTTCTATGCAAGAGCTATCCAGCTAGTCCCACTCTCCCACCCTTTCCCCATGGCACTGCAATTTTTTTCATTTCAAGGACTTATCCAGTTCCCTTTTGAAGGCCATGATTGAATCTGCCTCCACCACTCCCTCGAGCAGAACATTCCAGATCCTAAGCACTCGTTGTGTAAAATAATTTTTCCTCATGTCACCTTTGGTTCTTGAACCTTCTGCCAATGGGAACAGTTTCTCTCTATCTACTCTGTCTAGACTCTTCATGAATGTGAATACCTCTATCAAATCTCCTCGCAACCGTCTCTGTTCCAAGGAGAACAACACCAGCTTCTCCAGTCTATCCACCTAACTAAAGTCCCTCATCCCTGGAATCATTCTAGTAAATCTCTTTTGCACCATCTCTAAGGCCTTCACATCTTTCCTGAAGTGTGGTGCCCAGAACTAGATACAATAGTCCAGTTGTGGCTGAACCAGTGTTTTATAAAGGTTCATCATGACTTCCATACTCTTGTACTCTATGCCTCTATTTATAAAGCCCAGGATCCCGTATGCTTTTTTAACCCCTTTCTCAACCTGCCTTGCCACCTTCAACGATTTGTGTACATAAACCCCCAGATCTCTCTGTTCCTGTACTCCTTTTAGAGTTGTGCCCTCTAGTTTATATTGCCTCTCCTTGTTCTTCCTACCGAAATGTACCACTTCGCATTTTTCTGCATTAAATTTCATCTGCCACGTGTCCGCCCATGCCACCAACCTGTCTATATCCTCTTGAAGTCTATCACTATCCTCCTCACTGTTTACTACCCTTCCAAGTTTTGTGTCATCTGCAAATTTTGAAATTATGCCCTGTACACTCAAGGCTGAGGTATCAAAGAAAATTTGTAGAGCACAAAGGCATCGTATTAGAATATCTGAGACAGAGTTCAATTCAGGAGATTTGGTATACTATCAAAGAGAGGGTCATAGTGAATGGATAGGCCCTGGTAAGGCAATAGGTTGTGAAGGTAAGACAATATGGCAATCAAACTGTTAGGGTTCATTCCTCATGATTAATTGGAATTGATTATAAAATCTCAGAATCTGAGCAGTTGATAGAAGTTAACGAGGCACCTTGTGCCTCAGATGTTCATGATTTTTTTGATGAGGTTCCTGAGGAGCAGGCTGAGGTAGATCAAAGGCTGGACAGTGCTATCGTCAGTGATCAAGAAACACATGACAGACCTATCCCATCCACGTGCAGGCAAAGCTACTGGTAGGTTCAAATAATGGTTGAATGTTCAGGATGATGGTCTTGAAGCGAGGTCCATGGGCTGCCAGAATGGGGTAAAAGAGTGGAGAGTACGAAAGCGGAGTACAAGTAGTGGCAGGGAGTCCGGAAGTGAATTACATATCAGAAAGCGATCATGAATTCAAGATGAAAGAGGGAGATCTCGCATTTAGTAGTCCCGACAGACATAGAAGTGGAAGTAGAGGACGTAGCTTGACTAGGTCAGACAATGAACTAGAAGAAGCAGAAGGATATTGCAGCTCTTGAAAGGATACAGAAGAAAGCGACCAGAATGATTTGAGAAGATGGACGGATTGAATTATGAGGAGCGATTATGTAAATTGAGCATGTTCTCATTGGAAAAGGGAAGGTTGAGCGGTGATATTTTTGCTGTTTTTAGGATTCTAAAGGGACTAGATAATGTAGACCATGACAAACTATTTCACCTTGTCCAGACCAGTAGAACCAGAGGACACAGCCTGCGCTTGAAGAGGGGTAAATTCAAATCTAATCTGCGGAAACAATTCAGTGAGTGAGTGGTCAGTCTATGGAACAGACTTCCGAGGGAGATACTGGAAACAGTTAATATTGATTCATTCAAATCAAATTAGATAGATTTCTTTCAAAAAATAACATTTTGGGATATAGTATATGAGTAATTTGAGACATGACATGGTAAGTGTAGCATGCTTGGGGGGAGCGGGTGACTTTGAACCTACGGTTCCCAACACTCTCTTCCACTGGGGTCTCTTGTGGACTAATTGATAAAGATTGATTGCTATGTATAGTAAACAACTCCATTATCGTTGTATCATGTGATGGTGGTAGGCGAACTTGATGGATCTTGGTCTTTTTTCGTCTGGCAATTCCTGTGTTCCTGTCCTTGTTGACCAGTGCTGGCTTCCTGCCCCGCAGTGTATTAAATTTGAAGTTAGCACATCTCTACAGGGCCTCGCTCTATCCCCGCAACTTCGTTTGGTTTTTTATCTCCTCCCGCACCCTTCAGTTATCTGGCCTTTTGTGCATTACCCCTCTTCACCCCACCACTGGTAGAAGAGCCTTCAAAATCTTCATCCCCTCTCTGTGGAACTTGCTCCTCAGATTCCTTGGCTTCTCTACCTTTTGTGATTCCTTTTTAAAAACATTCTCAAAACCCAACTTTTTGGCAAACGTGGCAGCCAATATGTGCATAGCAAGGTCCCTCAAACAGCAATGTAATCATAGGAACAGGAGTATGCCATTCAGCCCCTTGAGCCTGTTCCGCCATTCAATGAGATCATGGTTGACCTGTATCCTAACTCCATCCACCTGCCTTGGCTCCATATCCCTAAATTCCCATGGCTAGCAAAAATCTGTCAATCTCAGATTTAAAATTATTAATTGAGCTAGCATCTACTGCTTTTTGTGGGAGAGAGTTCCACACTTCTACCACCCTTTGTGTGAAGAAGTGTTTCCTAACTTCTCTCCTGAATGGCCTGGCACTGATTTTAAGGTTATGTCCCCTTGTCCTAGACGCCCCACCAGTGGACAATGTTTCTCTCTACCCTATCAATTCCTTTCAAAATCCTAAACCTCTATCAAATCACCCCTCAACCTTCCATATTCCAGGGAATACAAGCCTAGTTTATGTAATCTCCTCATAATCTAACCCTTGGAGCTCTGGTAACATTCTGGTGAATCTGCTCTGCACTCCTTCTCACTCCAAATTATCCTTTCTAAGATGCGGTGCCCAGAACTGTACTCAGTACTCCAGATGTGGTCTAACCAGGGCTTTGTATAGCTGCAGCATATCTTCCTCCCCTTTATGTTCTGGCCCTCTAGTTATAAAGGCTATTATTCTTTTAGCCTTTTTGATTATTTTTTGTACCCGACTGCTACATTTTAATAATCTGTGTACATGGACCCCTAAATCTCCTTGGACCCCCACAGTTCCGAGCTTTTCATCATTTAAAAAAATACTTGGATATATCCTTTTTTGGTCCAAAATGGATGACCTCGCACTTATCTACATATCCATCTGCCACAGTTTTGCCTACTCACTCAATCTATCAATGTCTCTCTGTAATGTTATGCTCCCATCTACCCTATTTTACTATGCCACCAATCTTTGTTATCAGTAAACTTGAATATTTGGCTCTCTAGCGTGTTATCTAAATCGTTAATAAATATAGTGAACAGTTGAGGCCCCAGCACAGATCCTTGTGGGACACCACTAGTCATTTCCTTCCAGAGTACATACCCATTATCGCTACTCTCTGTCTTATAACCAATCTCCTAACCAGATCAATAATTTGCCTTCAATTCTATGAGCTTTAATTTTAGCTAACAGTCCCTTATGTGGAACCTTATCAAATGCCTTCTGGAAGTCCATATAAACTACATCCATAGTCATTCTGAAAGATGCATTGCAGCAACTCGCCAAGACTTATTTGATAGCACCTCCCAAACCCGCAACCTCTACCACCTACAAGGACAAGAGTAGCAGGCACATGGGAACACCACCTGCACGTTCCCCTCCAAGTCACACACCATCCTGACTTGGAAATATATCGTCGTTCCTTCATCGTCGCTGGGTCAAAATCCTGGAACTCCCTATCTAACAGCACTGTTGGGAGTACCTTCACCACACGGATTGCAGCGGTTCAAGAAGGCGGCTCACCGCCACCTTCTCAAGGGCAATTAGGAATGGGCAATAAATGCTGGCCTTGCCAGCGTGCCCACAAATGAATTTAAAAAAATTCTGCTGTCTACTGCTTTAGTTATTCCTCAAAAAATTCACTTAGGTTCGTTAGACATGACCTACCCTTTACAAATCCATGTTGGCTCTCTAATCAGCTCAAATTTCTCAGTGCTCAGTCACTTTGTCTTTAATTATAGATTCCAATAACATCCCCACAACAGATGTTGGACTAACAGGTTTATAATTTCCTGGTTTCTCTGTCTCACCTTTCTTAAACAATAGAGTTACATTTTCAATTTTCCAATCTAAAAGGACAATTCCTGAATTGAAAGCACTTTGGAAGATTATGGCTAAAGCATCAGCACTTCCTCATCTACTTCCTTTAAAACCTTAGGATGGAAACCATTAGGTCCTGGGGATTTGTCCGTCTTTAGTGCCATTATTTTTTCTAATACTGTTTTCTTGCTTACATTGACTTTATTGAGTTCCAGTCCTTGATTCATTATTAGTTTCCCTGGAATGTCAGGTATATTATCCTCTTCCTCTACTGTGAAGACTGACACACAGTAATTATTCAACAAGTTTGCCATTTCCTTTTTATTTTCAATATTATCTGCATCTGTTTTTAAAGGGCCCACATTACCCTTGACTACCCTTTTTCTTCTAATACAATTGTAAAAACTTTTTGTGATAATCTTGATATCCCTTGCAAGTTTCTTTTTGTGTATTACCTTTTTGCAGCTCTTACTGTCTTTTTTTTTGTCTTCCTTTGCTGTTCTTTATATCTCTCCCAGTCTGTTGGATCTACACTATTATTTGCACTTTTCTATGTTCTTTCCTTTTAGTTTTATGTTATCTCTCACCTCTTTTGTCGACCATGGCTGTTTTATTTGGTAAGTAGAGCTCGTGCCGCTTAGGGGTGGGTATATGCTGATCCTGTATTATGCTAATTTCATTTTTGAACACCTCCCACTGTTCATCTGTAGTTTTACCCGATAACAGTTTTGACCAGTTTGCTGCTGTCCTTCTCTGTCTCATCTCAGTAATGTTAGCCGTACCAAAATCTAGAATCTTAGTAACTGTGTTAAGTTTCTCCTTTTCAAACCTAACATTGAATTCGATCATATGAACACTGTTAAATAAATGTTCCCTTACTGTTAGATAATTAACTAAGCCAGACTCATTACTAAATCTAGTATGGCCTGCCCTCTTATTGGTTCTAGAACATATTGCTCCAGGAAACTATCTTGAATGCACTCGAGAAATTCACTACCTTTCTGATTTGAGCTACTCTGCTCTTTCCAATCTAAATGAAAATTAAGGTCTCCCATTAAAACAACTCGGCTTTTTCTACAAACCTCTCTAATCTCTGAATTAATACATTCTGCCACTTCAATGCTGCTATCAGGAGGCCCGTAGACAACTCCTATTACAGTTTTAAGTCCCCTCTTATTCCTCAATTCTAACCATAGAGTCTCCACTGATTGCTTTCTCTTACATGTATCCTTTCTTATTAATGTTGTAATAGCATCTGACCAGATAATCTGTTTCTAGCGATGTTGGTTGATGGATAAAAATTGGTCAGGACACCGGGGAAAAACTCCCCTACTCTTCAAAATAGTGCACGGGATCCACCCAAGAGGCCTCGTTTTAATGTTTCGTCTGAAAGACGGCACCTCCAACAGTGTTGCACTCCCTTAGTCCTGCACTGGAGTGTCAGCCTGGATTTTGTGCTCGTCAAAAAGTTATTATTTAGCTATGAGTGTTACTTCACTTTCCTGGAAATTATATTACTCCATTGCTTGTGTCATCAGATCTGCAAAGAAGATTTGAAAGCATGTTGAAATAATACGTGTAATATTGTAGTATTTACCGTTAATGGAGGTTTTATCACTTGGGACACAAGGCATCACTTGTAGTCATAGCCAAAATGGGCACAACCAACAATTCCTTGGATTAGCTGTTAATGGTGCACTTTCGCTCTACATGGGCATTGGGACCAGTTCTGGGGCAGGAGGGACCTGTTCAAGGTGGACGGGTTGCACCTCAACAGAGTTGGGACCAATGTCCTCGCGGGAAGATTAACTAGTGCTGTGGGGGAGGATTTTAACTAATTTGGCAGGGGGATGGGCACCAGGAGGAAACATTAGAGAGGAGAAATAAGGTGCACAGAGGACTGGGAGGGATGAATAGCACTAGACTAAAGAATAGTTCAGAAATAGGAGAGATCAGATAGGGGGCAAATGTGAGGCATTCTCTGAGATTGGAATGCATGTGCGTAAATGAACGTAGCGTGGTAAATAAGGTTGGTGAGCTGCAGGCTCAAGTCACCACAAGGTACTGTGATATGGTGGCAATAACAGAGACCTGGCTCAAAGAAGCGGAGGATTGGGTGCTTAACATTCCTGGCTACACGATATTCAGGAAAGATAGGGAAGGAAAGAAAGAAGGGGGTGGTGGGGGTTGCAGTATTGATCAAAGAAACTATTATAGCACTGGAAAGGGTTGATGTTGAGGGGTCAAAGACAGAATCTATTTGGTTAGAACATGTTTGATGTAGTGTACATGGATTTTAGCAAGGCTTTTGACAAAGTCCCACATGGCAGACTGGTCAAAAAAGTAAAAGATGGGATGCAAGGGAAAGTGGCTAGTCGGATTCAAAATTGGCTCCGTGGCAGAAAGCAAAGGGGAATGGTTGACGGGTGTTTTTGCAACTGGAAGGCTGTTTACAGTGGAGTTCCGCAAGGCTCAGTACTAGGTCCCTTGCTTTTTGTGGTATACATTAATGATTTGGACTTGAACGTGAGGGCTTGATCAAGAAGTTTGCAGATGATACAAAAATTTGGCCGTGTGGTTGATAGTGAGGAGGAAAGCTGTAGACCGCAGGAAGATATCAATGGATTGGTCAGGTGGGCAGTAAAATGGCAAATGGAATTCAATCCGGAGAAGTGTGAGGTAATGCATTTGGGAAGGCAAACAAAGCAAGGGAGTACACAATAAATGGGAGGATACTGAGAGGTTTAGAGGAACAAAGGGACCTTGGAGTGCATGTCCACAGATCCCTGAAGGTAGTAGGACAGGTAGATAAGGTTAAGAAGGCATATGGAATACTTTCCTTTATTAGCCGAAGCGTAGAATATAAGAGCAGGGAGGTTATGCTAGAACTGTATAAAACATTGGTTAGGCCACAGCTTGAATACTGCTTACAGTTCTGGTCACCACATTACAGGAAAGATGTGATTGCACTAGAGAGGGTACAGAGGAGATTTCTGAGGATGTTGCCAGGGTTGGAGAATTTGAGCTATGAGAAAAGATTGGATAGGCTGGGGTTGTTTTCTTTGGAACAAAGGAGACTGAGGGGAGATTTAATTGAAATATATAAAATTATGACTGGACGAGATAGAGCGGATAGGGAGGACCTATTTCCCTTAGCAGAGGGGTCAGTGACTAGGGGGCATAGATTTAAAGTAATTGATAGAAGGATTAGAGGGGAGCTGAGGAGAATTATTTTCACCCAGAGGGTGGAGGGGGGTCTGGAACTCACTGCCTGAAAGGGTGGTAGAGGCAGAAACCCTCAACTCATTTAAAAAGTACTTGGATGTGCACTTGAAGTGCCGTAACCTACAGGGCTATGGACCAAGTGCTGGAAAGTGGGATTAAACTGGATAGCTCTTTTTCGGTTGGCACAGGCATGATGGCCCGAATGGCCTCCTTCTGTGCCATAACTTTCTCTGATTCTAAAGGAACAATAGAGGAGCTATTACACTACTGGTTGTATACTATAGGCCACTAAATAGTGGGAAGGAGCTAGAGGAGCAAATTTGCAGGCAAATTACAGAAAGGTGCCAGAAGTATAAAGTAGTGATAATGGGGAACTTCAATTATTTTATTATTGATTGGGACAGTAGTAGTGTAAAGGGCAAAGAGAGGGAGAAATTCCTGAAATGTGTTCGAGAACTTTCTGGAACAGTGTATTTCCAAGAAGGAAACCATGCTGGTTCTAGTTCTGAGGAATGAAGAGGGCAGTTGGAGCATGTTTCAGTGGGGGAGTATTTGGGGAACAGTGATCATAATATCATTAGGTTTAGAATAGTTATGGAAAAGGACAAGGAACAATTAAATGTGAAAATGCCAGGTGGATTGGAATCAAAAATTGGTAGGCAAAATAGTAATTGAACAATGGGATGCCTTCAAGGAGGAGGTTTTTTTTATTCGTTCATGGGATGTGGTCGTCGCTGGCGAGGCCAGCATTTATTGCCCATCCCTAATTGCCCTTGAGAAGGTGGTGGTGAGCTGCTGCCTTGAACCACTGCAGTCCGTGTGGTGAAGGTTCTCCCACAGCACTGTTAGGGAAGGGAGTTCCAGGATTTTGACCCAGCGACGATGAAGGAACAGCGATATATTTCCAAGTCGGGATGGTGTGTGACTTGGAGGGGAACGTGCAGGTGGTGTTGTTCCCATGTGCCTGCTGCTCTTGTCCTTCTAGGTGGTAGAGGACGTGGATTTGGGAGGTGCTGTCGAAGAAGCCTTGGTGAGTTGCTGCAGTGCATCCTGTGGATGGTGCATACTGCAGCCAGTGGTGAAGGGAGTGAATGTTTAGGGTGGTGGATGGGGTGCCAATCAAGCGGGCTGCTTTGTCCTGGATGGTGTCGAGCTTCTTGAGTGTTGTTGGAGCTGCACTCATCCAGGCAAGTGGAGAGTATTCCATCGCACTCCTGACTTGTACCTTGTTGATGATGGAAAGGCTTTGGGGAGTCAGGAAGTGAGTCACTCACCGCAGAATACCCAGCCTCTGACCTGCTCTTGTAGCCACAGTATTTATATGGCTGGTCCAGTTAAGTTTCTGGTCAATGGTGACCCCCAGGATGTTGATGGTGGGGGATTCGGCGATGGTAATGCCATTGAATGTCAATGGGAGTTGGTTCGGGTACAGAGTAGACACATCCCCACGAGGGGGAAAGGAAGGTCATCCAAAGCTAGGGCTCCCTGGATGACTAAAGATAATAGAGATTAAAATGAAACAGAAAAAGGAGGCATATGATGAATGTAAGGTTTATAATATAGTAGAGAACCAGGCTGAATACAGAAAGTACAGAGGAGATCTAAAATAAGGGAATGAGTGGGGCAAAGAGAGAGCATGAGAATAGATTAGCGGCTAACATAAAAGGGAACCCAAAAGTCTTTTATAAACATAAATAGTAAAAGGGTAGTCAAAGGAAGCGTGGGACTGGTTAGGGACAAAAAAGATCATCTTGTGGAGGCAGAGGGCATGGCTGAATTTAATGTAGAGATGTGTGAAGTGATGCATTTTGGTAGAAAGAGCGAGGAGAGGCAATACAAACTAAATGGTACAATTTTAAAGGAAGTGCAGGAACATAGAGACCTGGGGATGCCCATCCACACATCTTTCAAGGTGCCAGGACAAATTGAGAAGACAGTTAAAAAGCATATGGGATCCTGAACTTTATTAATGGAGGCAGAGAGTACAAAAGCAAGGAAGTTATGCTAAATCTTTATAAAACACTGGTTTGGCCTCAGCTCAGTATTGTATGCAATTCTGGGCACCACACTTTAGGAAGGATGTCATGCCGATAGAGAGGGTGCGGAAGAGATTTACTAGAATGGTGCCAGAGATGAGGGACTTCAGTTATGTGGAGAAGCTGGGGTTGTTCTCCTTAGAGCAGAGACCGTTAATGGGAGATTTGATAGAGATGTTCAAAATCATGACCGGTTTTCACAGAGTAAACAAGGAGAAACTGTTTCCAGTGGCAGACGGATTGGTAATCAGAGGACACAAATTTAAGGTGATCGGCAAAACAGCCAGAGGCGACATAAGGAAATGTTTTTTTACGCAGCATGTTGTAATAGTCTGGAATACACTGCCTGCAAGGGTGGTGGAAGCAGATTCAAAAGTAACTTTCAAAAGGTAATTGGGGTTAAGTATTTTGAATGGAAAGAATTTACAGGGCTATGGGGAAAGAGCAGGGCAATGGGACTAATTAGATAGCTCTTTCAAAGAGCTGGCACAAGCACGATGGGTCGAATGGCATCATCCTGTGCTGTACCTACTATGATCCTGTGGCACAGTTATGTTGGCAATACAATTGCTGGGAACTGCCAGCTCTCCTGTGCATACACATTTGTGATATACTGAATGTTAAATGTAATAAACACAAGTGGTACAAGTGCTAACCCCAATTTCAGAGGAGTCCAAAGCATCTCTGCTGAATGGGCAATATAATGAGTTTTATACTTAATTGTAGCACATTTGAGAATAGCAAAAAAATCACGATTCACCTTGAACTATTGTGTTCTAGATTGGTACTGGCTTTAAGAGCCCCCTTAAAGGTAGGTTACTGGTAAGTGCAGAGGCTTGCCAGCGTAATTAGTTAGAAAATTTTGAGGCTTGTGAACTAAAATCTCTGAGTGATCCCTCTTCTTACCACTGCTTCGGCTTTATTTTTCCTTTGCGTCTGCCTATATTGTATACATGTGCAATCTGCAATATTCACTCTTTCTCATATTGCCAGTTCCCAATTTTTGATTTGCTGTTAGAGGTAACAAGTGTGAAATAGTCACTTCATTGTTGGGAAGACTATCTTGCATTCACTGTCACTTACTTTCTAGGATGAGATTGACTAGAACTAAGCCAAATGTTCAACCCATGGTAGACTGAAGAGTTATAAGTTCCCTCTCCAAGATTACAGTTGTACACCATTGTGTTGAGGCAATTTGATGTACTGCTTTTGACAGAGAAAAAAATGCTAGATGGGCATTAAAAGTGGACATTGCTGTTTTTAACGATAATTCATTAAGTTATGAATAATTTGTGAGAAGAAAATTTTTTGCGTTCGAATAGTTTGTTTGTGTGATTTCTAATAGTCATTAATAAATGGCTATGCCAGTTTTACAGATTACCAAGCTAGTCTGGTAGTGGTAATAATACAATTTTTTTGCTTCAACAGGGAGAAGATCAGAATTTATTGTAGAGAAAGGCTGCCTTGTTCTGACATAGACTAAATGCAACTGCTTCAGGTTGTTTGTGGGTATGAAGTGGTTGGGAGAAACAAAGAATATGTTTGTAAATGGCAGCAGGAAAAATGGGGGAAGGTTGTCCAGTGAACATCATCAGAGTCAATCCAAGCTACAGCACTCTGGAAGGGGAAATTCAAGGGCCAACACAAGAGTCGCACTTGGACAACGTAGCACCCGTAGGTGACTTACTTTTTCTTTAATGTGATTGCTTTGGTTTTGTTGAATTCCTAAATCAATCAGCCACCATAATGTGTATTTATAATTTGTTCACTGCATTTCAAAAGTAGTGAATTGAAGGTGACACACTTTGAAACGTTCTTGAGATGTGATTGAGGCACTTGACTGTATAAATTCAAGTTTCCCTTCTAATATATAAAGTGGTTTTTCGCAGCTATGACTTGCAACACAGCTGCCATGGTTTTAATCTGCTGCTTTATGTTTGTGTAATGCTATTTGGAACTTTGAATCATAATTTTTATTAAAGAAGTGAATTAATTCTTTTCCTGCCCAGTCTATACAATAGTTGATCTGTGTGGGTGTAAAATTTGCACTCATTCAAACTCTGCTTGTCCTTTTGATGACCTTATATTGTTGATTGATAAATCCATGTCAGCAATCTTATATGTAGAAGATTGCTGAAAATAAGTGGGATTCTAGTGAATAAGTATTGAGAGAACTTGAGACTGGGCTAAATGGTAATTATTGACCATTAAGTGTATGTGATTGATTCTTAGCTTTCCATTGACTATTTGTTTGGTAGGATACCACATCATCGGGAACACTTTTACTCCAAATTGTAAATGAAGATGTCATCCACTTGAAAGCTCATTCAAGGAATGGTATTGATGTTGGATATGAGATCTAAATTTTACAGGAATACAAGGAATATAAATCAATTAAAGAAATATCTGTACAGCAGCACTTGCTGGATAAGGTTTTTTGTTGCAGCAGAAACGTTCTTTAATGACAAGTTGGAAAGAATAATTCAGACCTAGCATCCTGGGAATTATTTTAAGTGACTACACTTCAAAAATACTTAATTGGCTGTAAAGCACTTTGGAACATCCTGAGGTTATGAATGCAAGTTCTTTCCCTAAATGCCAATTAAGGCACAACCAATATTGTGTGTTTTTTTTAGGTATGATGGGTTTTGAGGGTCACGGCTCTCGATATGTACCTTCCACTGGAATGACAGCCAAAGAGCTGTGCGAAAATGATGATCTAGCAACAAGCTTAGTCCTTGATCCCTATCTGGGGTTCCAGACACACAAAATGAACACCAGGTATGTCAGGCAAGTATCAACCACTCCAATTTTCAAATCTAAATAGATTGCTGATGCATTAGCGGTAAATTGTAATTTATTTCTGGATGTGATACAAAAATTACTTTTCTCCCATTGTAGGTTGCTCACCACCTCACACCCTCCCCCATACAGGAGGGTAGGATGGTCTGGGCCGCGGACTTCTCGATGCCTGCCATCAGTAAAGCTCCATGTTTGGCAGGCAGGTGTGACTGAAATGGTGTGAGCCTGACAATGTCAGTTCCTCCTACCTCCCCTGAGATGAAACGCCTCGCTTCTGTGTGACACTCTTACAGTCTGGCCAAGAACTGACCAAACTGACCCAATTGTGGTAGGAAGAATTCAAGTCGCAGGCAGTCCTGGGACTTAAACCCGCAACCCCATAGTTGGGAGGCAACTGCTCTGTGGGGCTGTGTGACTTAAAATGTTCAGTATGTAGTATTGCTGAAATAAAGTTTAGTCCTCACTACATCCAAATTCCAAGTTTTTTCCCTCTCATTGTTATTTTAAAAGCTTAACTTTTATTAAAATTAAGCAGTTTGGAAAACAGCGGTTTAAAGGAACCTATGGTATCAAAGTACCTGTCTCATAATTTTCTTTTGTTCTAGTAATAACAGTTCTCTCTTTATACGTTTCACTTGTCCTAAATGATGGGTAGCAGAAAAAAATTACTCCACTTGTAATAGAACTTTACCTGTCACAGACTATTTTCTTACCAGTGTTTTCTATATAAAAAAAAAATTAAATATAATGTTATCGGGGATTCTTCCATCAACATTTTACGCCAAATTTGTCAGTCAAAAATGGAACAATTGAAAACGTACAAGTCCATTATCATGGGAAAAAGGCTGGTGAGCGCAAAGGATTAACCCTGCGAGATGAAATAAGGGGTTAATATTTTTGGAAATGCACAAATCAATTTTTTAAAAATTGAAGGAAATATTAAAATCAAATCCTTATTTATGTGCGTGACCATTTGATGCTAGAAATGGAACAAATTAGAATGAAGTGCCAACAACATTGAAGGTTCACTGGTGATAATTTACGAAAAGAATACCTGGGGTCATCAGATAAGTAAAAATGAAATGGTAAGTTAAAGCTGTTATGGCAGTATACATCACTTGGAGAAGGGAAAATTAACCAGGGTTCTTGCTGTTGATAAGAACAAAATCAAAATCAGGTCTGGCTTTTAAATAGCCTGTGAATACTTGCTGTATAGACCTTCATGTCAAGAATGGCCACTTGGCCATGGTACTGAAGGCACCCACTGCTGGTGGTACTGTTATCCCACCATAAGTTAGTGTTTTTAGGAAAGGCAGGGGGGAAAGAAATTTGGCAAAAAATTATCAAAAGTTAAATAGTCCAGGTACTAGTTTAGCTACCTGCATAATTAAACAACTTTAGCTAAATTGTGATCATCGTCATCATAGCTTGACTCTCCAGAACCACACCAGGATCTAATGTTATCACTTACCTCGAATAGTTCCTCAGGAGTAGAAGATGTTGACAGGGGCACTGTCAATATTCATGTGTTTGCTGAGGCTCTCCACATTTAACGTCTGGAATCGTTTCTCAGCTTTCACTTGGTCAAATTGTAAACAGTCTTTGCCGCCCTAGCTCTCGCTCGATTTGGGGTACACCAGTTTTTTTTTTGCAGTCAATGCCTAGACAGAGTTGTTCTGAAGGAACCAGGCCTTCAATATCATTGGCATTTTGTTACGCTGTAGCCTTCCACAGTGGTATTTTAAGGTAAGGGATTTTCAGAGGCAAAGCTCTTTCTGGATTTCAGCCTCTTAGATGGTGGAATGTGTCCATGCAGTGGGTGTCTAGGATCATACACCCATTTTTGTATCTCTTTGCTGAAGGCACCCCGCCTCACTGATAATGATGCAATCCTTGCGAGGCAGTATGGCGAATGTGTGGGGGTTGGTTTTGAAGTCCCTGTGATGACCCTACAGGATTGATTTAAGTTCAGCATCAATTTTGTGTGCATGGCTGTAGCATGACCATAGTGGAGCATGGTACTCTGTAATTGAGTAAAACAGGGCAAGACTAGTTGCTCAGAGCATTTTGGAATCAGCTTCCCATTTTGTGTTTAATACCTATACAAATTACCAACCAGAATTCCCTGATGTGCAGATTCAACTATGCAGATGATTTCTTCAATAGCATCCAACTGGAAAGATTTGAGGACATTCTGCCCATCATAATTGATTCCCTGAGTGTACCACACATGGTCCCTGAATGCCAACCCTTGCCAGACATAAGTGTGCGCCTTCCAGCTGAAATACCGTCAGGCCAAGCAAAAATTCCAGATAACATGGGATGGTACAATCCTTGAGCACTGAGTATCTGGTATACCTTTGGGGTTGGGATCTCGTTAGTCTTTTTACTAAACTGTTCTTGTATAACTTTAAACTTATATAAACTGTTAAATGTCAAGCACTCATTAAAAATGCAATTGTGTTTTTTGTTAAACAAGTAAGTCTTACTTCATAACTAGCTCTTCACTATTTTCTTTCTTGGACCACGTGCAGAGCATTGCGCACAATTTGAAACACACACATCTACATAGAGTGCACTATCAAGACCAATACTGGAGGTTGTTCTGCAAATCTGTAATGTGCTTTTCTTGTGCGTTTAGGAATCATTACGATATCTCTATTTTTGTTAAAGGTTATCTGTTATCATTAGCACCAAAACTTTTAACCCAATGCCTTTACCACATTTCTGCTGGGACATGGGAAGACTGGTAATTTTTGTGGATAATTGGAGGTGCATGCTTATTTACACCACTGTGGCAAAGTATTGGTGTTATGTGTTGTTGTATGATCACATTTTTAGAACAAACAATAGTGTATAAATTTTCAATAATGGTAATAAATTCAATATTTTCATCACTTGGCTGGAATCTCACTTTTCTATTGAAATACATCTAAGCACTTTTATAGCTGTCAACCAGACGTCATAGCTTCTTAAGGAAATTTCTGCATAAGTTCCAGTTCTTGGAAGTGCTGTCTGAGAGCTGTAAAACAGAAATTGTGGTTCCTTGATGGTGAAAATTAGCTGAAGAATTGCTCTTAACTGTTCACGTGTACTTCCATATGGTATTCGTAAAAGCCTTAGACCAGGTTGCCCGTTGACTGCACAGGGGTTATGAAAATCTATGAAACCCATCATAAGCTTTTATGCTTTTCCAAACTAGTGGGATGATGTTCAAATATTGTTACTGTTAGCACATAGACCATTTTTTTAAAAGGATGGAAAAAAATGGATATGGTAAGGGTGGGGAAATGAATGATAATGAGGGAGAACTAAATGGATGGCAGTAGAGGGAACTGGGCAAAAGCTGGAAGCGGCGCAATGGGTGGGGTAGGAAGGATAGTATCAGATTTAAGTGAGAGGAAATGGGGAGGGAGGGTGTTAATTAGGGTAACTAAAGTGGTAGATAAGGGAGTGTCTATAGATGTTATTTATACAGACTTCCAGAAGACATTCGATAAGGTTCCACATAAAAGACTGTTAACAAAAATGTGAGCACATGGAATTGGAGGCAACCTATTGACATGGGTAGGGAATTGGTTAGGAGGTAGGAACAGAGTAGGGATAATGGCTATGTACACCAACTGGCAGGATGTGACTAGTGGTGTCCTCCAGGGACCTGTACTGGGGCCTCAACTTTTCACTATATTTATAAATGACTTAGATGAAGGAATAGAGAGCCATATATCCAAGTTTGCTGATGACACCAAGTTAGGTGGCAGAGTAAATAGTGTAGATGGGAGCAGAAAGTTGCAAAAGGACATTGATCGATTTAGTAAGTGGGCAACACTAGCAGGTGGAGTTCAATGTGGGGAAGTGTGAGGTCATTCATTTCGACATAAGAAAGATAGATCAGAGTATTTTCTAAATGGCAAGAAACTAGGAACTGGAGGAGCAGAGATTTAGGGGTCCAAGTACAGAAATCACGAGAAGCTTGTGGACAGGTACAAAAAATAATTAAAGTTTAATGGAACGTTGGCCTTTATCTCAAGGGGGCTGGAATGCAAAGGGGTGGAAGTTATGTTAAAGTTATATAAAGCTCTGGGTAGACCCCATTTAGGGTACTGCATTCAGATCTGGGCACCACTCCTCAGGAAGGATATATTGGTCTTGGATGGGGTGCAGCGCAAATTCACAAGAATGATACTGGAATAAAAAGGTTAAATTATGAAGACAGGTTGCATAGACTAGACTTGTATTCCCTTGAGTATAGAAGATTAAGGAGTGATCTATTTGAGTTTTAAGATAATTAAAGGAGTTGATAGGGTAGATTGAGAAAGTATTTTCTCTGGTGGGGGAATCCGGAACAAGGGGGCATAACATTAAAATTAGAGTTAGGCCATTCAGAGGTCATGTCAGGAAGCACTTCTTCACACAAAGGGTAGTGGAAATCTGGAACATTCTCCCAAAAAGCTGTTGAGGCTAGGTCAATTGAAAATTTCAAAACTCTGGTTGATAGATTTTTGTTAGGCAAAGGTATTAAGGGTTACGGAACCAAGGTGGGTTATTAGAGTTAGGATATAGATCAGCCATGATCTAATTGAATGCGGAACAGACTTGAGGGGCTGAATGGCCAACTCCTGTTCCTATGTAACTGAGCGAGTTGGAGGACTGGAGGCTGTCTCTGTGAACGGGTGTGGAGTTGGATGGGATCACTGTCTCTGTGAATTGGGTCCAGATGGGGTAGAATGCTATTGTGAACTGAGATGGTGGAGGGTTAGATTGGGAGAATGACTGTTGAGTTAACATAGGTAAGTAATAGTCTGGCTTGTTGAAAATCCAAATGTCACTTTGCTTTTTTTAGATTAACAGTCTAATAATTGTGAAGTATAAAAGTGCTTACAATGAACAGAATGCTTTGTTTTTGTGTAAAAATTCAAAATATTCTATTGGAGCATGCCCGCAGACCTCCTTAGAAATGTACCACCACCATGAAAGAATGCATATCTGCTGGTTAAGTTACAAAGCCCATGTTATTACTTGATTTGGCATGTCACAGCCATTATTGAATTGCCAATATTTGGGAGACCATAACAGTTTTTGAAGCTATTGGTCAATTTTTTTGGTATTCTAGATTAGCAAGAGTGCAACCTTTCCTTCCTTCATCTCACACAGCCCATTTATACTTTTTAGATAATTAACTTGAGTTTTTTGAGAGGCATTGCCAAGGGCTGATTCCTACTTAAACTGGAAATCTCAGGTTTGAAAAATGGGTCACTGAAAATAAGGGGCAGTTTTCCTTTCTAAAACACATTAGCTTTAGCTACTACTAATTCTCTTTAATTCTTCAATAATGAAGTTTTGCATTTACTGTTAAGAAAGCCAGAACAGGATACGATGACTTGACCCAATTTTGCTTCTTTAAAATCTTTGTGCCTCTATTTTTATTCAAGCGTTTTAACTTAATCTCCTGACCATAATGTTTGTTCAAAATTTTAGTTCAAGATAGACTTTAAAACTAGTATAAGATGTAACTATTAATAAAAAGGGGGTACAGCAGACTTGTGTGGTTTGATCTTGAAATAGATATGTCTTCCAACTGCTTTTTAAAATTCATTACTATATTGTGTATACCATGAACAATACATAAAACTTATTCTTCAACTCTTTTTTTTCCCTTTGAAGATTTCGACCCATAAAGGGAAGACAGGAAGACCTCAAAGAAGTAATAGAGGATTTCAAAAAGAATGAGAATTTAGAAAAAGCTTTCAAAGCACTAACGACGGGAGAATGGGCACGACACTATTTCCTCAACAAAAACAAAAGTCAAGAAAAGTTATTTAAGGAGCATGTATGTGGAGTTTTCTTTATTAAAAAAGTTTTTTTTCCCCTTAACGTATATGCTTAAGAGCATAAATGATCCAAACAAAGTGCTCCAGCTCTCCAAAACACTTTTTTGATACAGTTTGATAGAAAAGTCTGATTGAAGCATAAAAGCCTTCCAAATCTCAAGTTTTTCTTCTTAGCACATTGAGTATAATCAACCTCCTGCTAAATTTCACAAGGACGGTTTTGGAAATCTAATGACTTCTGTGTAAAATATTTTAGTGTGCGTTCTTGTTTTGTTATTGAATAATAAAATGTTCTGTGATCGTATAGCCTGCTGTTCTGCATTTTCCATATGGCCCAACCTTTTGTAGCTCCTGCAGGGAGGAGGAAACTGGTCCATATTTTAGAGTAGAATTTCCTCCATTGAAGAGGAGAAACCTTTTTGGGCAAGATGGCCCGACTCAAAGCTTTGTTTTGGAGCAGCCTTATTGGCTGCCAGGAAAGTTCATGTTATGGTGGATGTGATGATCACGAATGGGTGGATCACAAAGTAATCAAGGACAGTCAGCATGGATTTGTCAGGGAAGGTCGTGTCTGACAACTTTGAATTTTTTGAGGCGGTAACAAGGAGGGTCGATGCGGGTGATGGATTCGACATGGATTTTAGCAAGGTCCCACATGGCAGACTGGTCAAAAAAGTACAAGCCCATGGGATCCAAGGGAGAGTGGCAAGTTGGATCCAAAATTGGCTCATTGGCAGGAAGTAAAGGGTAATGGTCGATAGGTGTTTTTGTGACTGGAAGGCTGTTTCCGGTGGAGTTCCGCAGGGCTCTACTCGGTCTGTTGCTTTTTGTGATATGTATGATTTGGACTTAAATGTAGGGGGCATGATTAAGAAGATTGCAGATGAGACAGAAATTGGCTATGTGGTTGATGGTGAGGAGGAAAGCTGTGGACTGCAGGAAGATATCAATGGACTGGTCAGGTGGGCAGAAAAGTGGCAAATGGAATTCAATCCAGAGAAGCGTGAGGTAATGCAGTTGGGAAGGCAAACAAGGCAAGGGAATACACAATAAATGGGAGGATACAGAAAGGTGTAGAGGAAGTGAGGGACCTTGAAGTACATATCTACAGATCCCTGAAGGTAGCAGGACAGGTAGATAAGGTGGTTAAGAAGGCATATGGAATACTTTCCTTTATGAGCCGAGGCATAGAATATAAGAGCAGGGAGGTTATGCTGGAACTGAATAAAACACTGGTAAGGCCACAGCTTGAGTACTGTGTACAGTTCTGGTCACCACATTACAGGAAGGATGTAACTGTGCTAGAGAGGGTACAGAGGAAATTTATTAGGATGTTGCCAGGTTTGGAGAATTTTAGATGGAGGAAAGATTGGATAGGCTGGGGTTGTTCTCTTTGGAAGAGGAGTCTAAGGGGTGATTTTAATTGAGATGTACAAAATTATGAGGGGCCTAGATAGAGTGGATAGGAAGGACCTATTTCCCTTAGCAGAGAGGTCAACAACCAGGAGGCATAGATTTAAAGTGATTGGTAGAAGGATTAGAGGGGAGCTGAGAAAAAGATTTTTCACCCAGAGGGTGGAAGGGGTCTGGAACTCACTGCCTGAAAGGGTGGTAGAGGCAGAAACCCTCAACTCATTTAAGAAGTACCTGGATGTGCACCTGAAGTGCCGTAACCTACAAGGCTACAGACCAACTGCGGGAAAGTGGGATTAGGCTGGGTGGCTCATTTTCGACTGATGTGGACACGATGGGCCAAATGGCCTCTTGTGCCCTAAATTTTCTATGATTCTATGTCTGTGGCAGCACAAACTCTTATGGAGGGATTTTTTGTGGAGCCCTGTGGAGTTGGTTGCATATGTGTGGTTCTTTTTGGCAGCAATGCACTTGATGCAAATTATCTCATTATTTTGTAGATGACTTCATTTTGTTGCATATTCAAGCTCCACTGATGGTCTTCCATGTACCCATTTAAGAAGTGTGTAGCCTAGACTGCAAAAATCCATGTAGGTTTATACTTTTCTTACAAAATAGAGTTCATAATCCTACTTGGGGGCCCTCCACCCACCTCTGGTTGAAAGGAATCTTATCTTTCCCCATGACAGTGCAGAAGGAATTGATATTTGCCACTATTACTTGTTTGCAGTCTTGGCCACATGAATGGCAACCATTAATTCTGGTGGGGGATGTGTGGGAGATGATTGTCTCTTATAGTCCCCCTCCTGCTGCTAATTCCCTGGACTATATACCACATTCTTTGACCAAGAGCACAGAGTGAGACTGACATGGTAAAAGCTTCTGATCAGTTATTTACCCCAGGCATCATCTAAACATTGCTCAGCATCTCTTTATGGAGTGTGGTTCAAATCAGAAAATTACTGGGTGGGAGTGGTTACCTGTGTTTCACTGTTCAGCGTTGTGCTACGTTAAATGCCAGACCTTAAGGATGATGAGATCAGATTTTTAATGTAGTAAGGGAATTTAATGACCTGGCCAATTCCCTATGGGAAAAATGTAAATTCTTGGACCAACTCATAAGTCACGAAGTGCATTGCAGTGCTGAACTATGGTTCAAAGATCTGTCAATTGAAGATTTGAATTTGTGGTTTATAGGAAATTATGATTTAGCACAACTCAGTTTCTCAAGTTCAACTGTATAAGATTAACATGTGTGTGTGTGTGTGTGTGTATATAAAAAGTTATACCTACCAAATGTTTAATATATTTTGGGCAGGTTTTTATTTATCTGAGAATGTTCGCAGCAGAAAGTGGATTTGAACTCTTGCCGTGTAATCGGTATTCATCGGAGAAAAATGGAGCCAAGATAGTTGCAACCAGGGAATGGTAAGAATTGGACTAATTGCAGATCATAGAATTACATTTGTTGTGTGTGTGGTGATTTTATTTTGATATTCATAAATGGCATAGTGGAACTCTGTTAATGGAAGTATTAAACCTAAAATCAGCTGTAGGTGCTGTGGTCTCTAAGCTGCAAATATTTTTTTAAAACCTGTTGTTTCTAGGGAATTAAAGCATTGCATTTCATACAGAATGGAAGCAATATTTTTACTACTTTTACACCTCTACATGTGTGTGTGCACGCGCGCTTTGTGCTTTAACGTAACAATCAAACTGATTCCATCGTAAATGGACTGATAACTACTTGAAACAAATAAAAACAGAAAATGCTGGAAACATTCAGCAGGTCAGACAGTTGACGCTTCAGGTCAGTGACCTTTCATCACAACTGGAAGATGTTACAGATGAACAGCTTTGAAGCAAGTGCAGAGTTACGGAAAAAGGGGAGGTCTGTGATTGGGTGGAGGGCAAGAGTGGTTAAATGACACAAGTGATGATGGTGCAAAGCAAAAGGAGGTGATAATGAGACAAATAAGAAACAAAAGATGGGTCCAGAGGAACTTTAAATGATTACAGCAGAATAGCAGAGGAGGAAGGAAGCTGGGAAAATCTGGCAAAAGAGGTGAAGGCTCCCGTGGCCCAGGAATGTGGCTGAAGAAAGGCAGGTAGACCTTACATATGCGCTGAAGATCTTCAGTTTATAAGTTGGTTTCTGCCACTGGTATCACAATTGGTGATTAGGCGTGCATCATATAATAAATACAGAAAATTAGTATATCTGAAATACTAGAAATTGAAATGTAAAATGAACTGAAATGCACAACAACAGCAACTAGCTTTAATATAGTGCTTTTAAAGTCGGGGAAACGACCCACGGCACTTGAGGTGTAGCTAAAGAAAGAGATGTTAGGAGGGGTGACCAATAGCTTGGTCAAAGAGGTGGGTCTTAAGGAGGAGAGGGTGGTGGAGGGGCATATGGATTTGGGTGGCGACACACATTCTAGAACTTTGGAGAGGAAAGGGCAGTTGAAGATGGGTGGTAGGTTGCAAGGACAGAGGAGTCAATTTGTGTTTTCTTCGAGGAGGGGGTGATGACAGTGGTTTTGAAAGGGAGAGGGCCAATACCTGATGAGAGGGAGCCATTTACAATGTCAGCTAGCATGGGGGCCGGGAAAGTTGAGTTAGCAATTTAGTCGGAAATGGGTCAAAGGAGCGGGAGGGTGAGTCTTGTGGTCTCAGGGCTTGGACGGGGAGGTTTGACTTGGAGGGGTGGGGGAAGCAGCAGAGGCAGCTGAACAGATGGTCTCCATATGAAAGACAAAGAAGTCAACGAGCTTTTCGCAGTTGTTGGGTGGAGGGGAAAGGTTGTGGCAGGGAGAGGTGTTTAAGGAGACAGTGGAGAAAAGCCAGGAGATCTGTGTATAAATGAAAATAAACTATCCATTTGGTGGCTAGAAGTTTGAAATAACTTTTTGAATAGATAAAAAATTATGCTTTTTTTCATTGTTCCCAGTAGTTGAGCAGCAGATACTTACAAAATTATTTTCTGTAATGGCCTTAATTAACGTCATAAGGCATAGGATATGCTGTCAAGCCTGGTCCTCTTGTCCTGTACAATTTTTTATATAGCACCATGTACCCTTTATTGCCAATTTTATTTTGGGTGCATTTACACTGAGTATTTAGTTTCTGTGCAAAGTGGTTTCCAGGTTGCTAAATCTGTGAAGTGTAAAGACACCTTGACTCCAGAGCAAAATGCAGTGTTCCTCCTTTTCATTCTGATGCTACACTTGTACTGTAAATGCACTGTAAGTGCCTTTTTCATTTTACATATATGCCCCTCACAATTTCCTGCTCAGGAATAGAGGTAACATCTTAATTATCTCTGCCCTTGCTTGGCTTTGGCTACTAACTATAAGGAAAATGAAACTAATTACAATAAATTGTAACTCTGCAACCTATTAATAAATATTCTCCCCTTTCACTCCCCCAGAAAAAGAATGAATAAACTGAGTTACTCCAGTGGATGAATCTGATAGCATAGCACTTTGCAGACTAAAAATCTTAATTTTATACAATATTTGACTTATAAATAGGAAGAAGAATGACAAGATTGAGCTGTTGGTTGGCTGCATTGCAGAGCTGTCAGAGATGGAAGAAAACCTGCTGCTTCGGCATGGAGAAAATGATTTTAGCGTTATGTTTTCCACAAGGAAGAACTGTGCTCAGCTTTGGCTTGGACCTGCTGCATTTATTAACCATGGTATGAAACCCTTCATAACAGTTAATTACAATAAATAAATACAGTGGGTGGGATAATTGATGTGTTGCTATTATTCATATGCAATCTACTCCCGTTAATTCAGTCATTTTTGAAAGAAATTCAAATTATCCGGTACTTCAAGTTAAGGATTTTTATGAAACTGTGCACAAAACACTGTAGGAACATTAAAAATCTCAAAGCATCAAGCAAATATTGAAATGCACATGATCAAAACTTGGGCACTGTACAAGCTACGCAACACAAAGTTCAGCCAATTTGCCAAATACTCAGATAGTGGTTTGCTTCCTGATGACATCTCATTTGACCATAAAATATTGAGCGCAGAGAGAAGTTCCATCGGAATATTAGGCTTGGTTGTCATCCACTTCGTCAGCAATCATACAGAATTGGATACCATGGCCTTCGCGGGAGCCGGTTCCTCTAATTACATCTGCTCGCTGGATCCACTTGCTTCGGCCTCTTCCAACCCTCACTGGCAGCAGCATTCTCCTGCAGAGCGCCACCAATTTCTGAATGCCAGGACTTCCTCATCAACACTGACAATGGATTCAAATCTCCTACCTCTTGGCAGCCACAACAGGAACTCATTGGTCAGAGATTAGCTGCTTTAGATTTGGCCGTCAGTGCCTGTGTAAGCTGCTTGATTGCTGGATGCAACAATTTCCTTTACTGGTGGGATGAATTTACTGTGCCGAAAGCAGCCGGCAATGGATTCTGCTTTTAGATGCTGGTACTTCACAAGCCCCACAGTTGTGAACTATTGGAGGAACTTTCCTGCCTCACAATACATTCTTTGATCGAAGTAACACAGCCATTCCTGAAATAGAGTACAAGTCACCTATGTCTTTATGTTGTTTCTGTATGTTTCGGGCAGAGTAACACCATGAAAACATCAATCAGCAGCAGCTTTCTTTTTTCCCCAGTAATGCTAATGTAAATCATGACAGTATTTCGCTGCTTAGCTTTTTTTCTCAACTAAGCATTTTTCAGCTTGTGATAAAGGCCAGTTTCATCATCATTAAAGATGTCTTTGGGTGTATAATGCAATAAAATTTCAGAAATTTTATCACGTACCCGGTTGCTGCTGCTTTCTGTGAGAACTTCGCTTGTGTCCCCATCTGTGGTCTTGGACTTGAATGTGTGGTGGCTTTTCAAGTGGCTGATGCATGATGCAAAAATAGCATCTGTTGCAAGATCTTTGGTGAATTAATTTACCTTTTTCAGCAAGACAAAGTTGGACAACTTGAGAAGTTTAGCTCCTTGAACCAGGTTAAATTTGTATTAAGCAAAAACATTTCACTGGTCAGGGCCATTTGGGATGGGAATTTGAATTAACCATTAATTCAAATTAAGAGGTTAGA